>NC_091733.1:13222203-13525233 GCF_030179895.1 Drosophila kikkawai | reverse complement strand
GTGGAGAGAACGGAGCAAGGGGAGGGACGAGTCCAGGTGGGTCATCCACTTGCGCTTGCGGGTGGGCCTCTGGCCAAAGAGCTGGCTGGCTTGGAGCTGAATGAGAGAAGAAGAAAGTGTTAAGACCAATTTGAAATATTCGCTAGGTGAAATTTAAATCATTTTCAAATTTAATTACCGGCAAATAAACGTTTGACATTCCACTCCACTCCAATCCAATCCAAATGCCATGCCGCGCCAGACATTCCGTCTGCCTGCCTGGCTGACTGACTGACTGTCACCTGTAGCTCACCTGTAACACCTGCTGGAAGTGTTTTTTTTTTTTTTTGGGTGTGTCACTCGCATTTGAGACACACTTGTAGCATTCCAGGTGAGTCAGCGAAGATATCAGGTAACTAAATACTATACATAGGTATATATATTTTCTATACACCGAAGTTCTATAACGTCAATTCATAAATCATCACTTCAAGACTTTTTTTTTTTACAACATTTTAAACTTCCTGAAAGTTTCTTAAAAAATTGGGTCAAATATGCTTGGTCAATAAGATATGGGCTGATATGTATGGGAAACTTCCCATCTCTCTCTCCCATCGCCTTCGGCCTCAGATCATTCCCGTGATTAGCGATTTCATTCATTCGCACGCACACACTTACACACACACTACGTATGAAGCTTTACAAGCTTTTCCAAAAGAGTGCAGGAACTGCCCAAAAGGAGAATGAGTGTATGTGTGTGTGTGTTGGGAGAGAGGGTGAAAACGAGCGCCGCCAAAGGAGCAGCAGGCGACATTTCTCCGATTGCTTTTGCCTTTATTCCATTTCGTTTCGTTTCGCTTGCGCATTAAAAGCCGCTTTTCGCTTTGGCGGTGCTGCGTCTGCGGATAAACAGGTGAGAAGAGTGCGAGAGAGAGGGAAAGGTGCGAAGTATGGCGGCAGGAGAGTGCAGAGCGGAGACCGGAGCCACCGTAGAAGCCGGAACTGGGCACTAACGCATCGCAACGCAACGCAATGCGGCGACGAAAGTTGCGCCGCTTTTTTGGGCTGGCCAACAAAAACCAGACGCCAAAAGCAGCATCAACTAACAGAAAAGGCTGAAAAAAAAAAAAAAAAAAAAAAAAACATAGATGGAAGAAATAAAAACAAGAATTAGGTAAAGCCAAGGGAGCCGACTAAGAGATTTCCGGTGCGAAGGATAGCTAATATTGTATACTTTCGATATTATTAGTTTGAAAGGACACAAACTTTCTTAGCTTTTAATTTAAACAAATTAGTTAAATTTAAATAGTTCCTTAAACTGGAACAATTATTTGAGACACACGACAAATTCAGAATTCCCCCCTTTTGCAGTCTTGAAAATGATCTGAATGTCCGGCATACCCTCGACGAAACCTGGAGACTAATGGGTATTTTCACTTACGGAAAGAGCAGACGCAGGCGGAAGAAGAAGACGTTGGAGAAGAAGGAAAAGAAGATGAGGCTGCAACGGCGACGACGGCGGAGGTATCTCTCCGAGGATGTCCAGTTTCATTCCAGTCCGGTCGTGAAAATGCCGCGCAACTCGTTTCGCAATAAAGAGAAAGTGTTCAGCAGAGCACTGTTCGTTCTGGCGATCATAAAGAATAAATTTTGCTGGCTATTAAAATGTTTCCTGTTCCACGCACTCCCCAAACTCCCTGGTACATACCTCCTCATGACCCTCCCCCCGCCCCAGCCCCCTCCGCACCGCAGTCACCCTGACAAAAATTTCGCTCTCCGCGGCGAGAAAGTTGCCTGAAATCTGCCTACATCCACGCGACAAGTGAAAACGAGTCAAGTGCAGCCGAAAATAATTCCACCGATCCCAGACATTATGCAGCAAGTGTGTGTATGTGTGCGTGTGTGTGTGATTGTGTGTTTGCGTCTGTGGAAGGCATTGACTGGACGCTGCTAGCGAACGGACGTTGTAATTGATAAGAGAGCGCCCGCCCAGCTTACTCACCCGCAATCCCAAAAAGCGGCGCTCCTGCTGATTAAATTCCAATATGGAAATGAGGCAGCAGCATCTATAATTCCAATGCTGGTGGTTGTTAGCTAGCTGGAGTCCATTAAAACAGCTAAAACGAGAGGCAGAGAAAGAGATCTGTAAAGGAGGTGATTATTAGGAAATCAAGGGAGTCCTGGAAAAGGGATTAATCTATGAGAAAGAAATTAAGGAATCCTGGAAAGTGTCATTATTCTTACTTACTAGCTTATTTACTTTCTTTTTTATCTACTTCCTAACTTACCAGTCAATTCACTTTATTAGGGAGATACTTCTCCGAGTTCTAAATAAGCATTTCCATGGCTTCGTTCACCTGCTATCTGGAAATTGAATTTTTTATTTATATTTTTCATGTGATTTTGAAATGATCTGCTAAATATAGCCTAAAATCAGCCAAGTGCTCAGCAATGCGTATTTCGTTTTTCATATTTCCAGCTCCCCGATAATGCGCGCTATTCTCCATAGAAGAACTCTGTGATGTGGCAATAAGCAGGCGCCTTCTTATCCGCAACGGCATCCGAATCCGAGTTGCCGAGTTCGTTCCGCTACGATCCGAAGTGCTGCTATTATATACATATTTATATATAAACATATATATTAGTCGCCAAGATGAGATGGCGCAGTGCCATCGTAAACAGTGCGGTGATCGCTCGACTCAGACCGCCGGAAGTCCAACTAAATAGGGAATACATTACCCCAGATAATGCTTTAAAAAAAAACCCCCGATAGTATTTCCAGCAATTCTCCAGTAATACCTCAAGAATATCCCAGCACAAACCCGGTAAAACCTATTAGAAACACCACTGATCTCGATCATGGGCAGCAATGGATCGCTTCTGGTGATCCTGCTCTCCGGACTCCTGCTCCTTGAACTCCTTTGGACGTTGGAGGCCTCACTGTATACGAGTCAGAACAGCAATGCCCATGAGACCAGGAGACGCTCCAGGCCGAGGAATCGGTGTCCCCAGGTGAGTTTCATCTATAAGAATAGATATATTTCTAGATCTATTAGATCTTACTTTGAGTTACTGATTTCTTTTAAATTAAATTGAAAGAAATCTAAATTTCTAGGCATTATCGGGGTCACCGAGAACAAATGGAGATATATTATTGACATAACATATGGGTGCAGGTGCGGTTAGATAGACAGCTCAGGCTCCCGTCCCTGGTCACGTTCCTGGCCTGGCCTCTTCTAACTGGATCACTTTCTTCTTGGCCACAGTTCAATTCGATTTCATTCTGAGCACAGCCGCCGGAGTAAAGCTTAAGCATCCAATCCATCCCCATCCCCAACCCAATGAGCTGGGGCCTCATCAATATGCCGGGCACACGGTCACTTGCATACATATATCACAGACACTAGCGATGACACCGACCATAAGACCGATGTCTATGCCAGGTCTATGGTCATGGCTATATTTCAGATTGACTTACGATGTCTCTCTCGTAAAATCACCCCATGCAGTTAAAATCAGTCTGCCTTCATTAACCCATCATACCGTACGAGGTACTGGGTAGCAGACCCTTTATGGTTTTTTGCAGAAAAGAGAGTGTGATTTAAATAAATTTAAATATTTAAATACCCTGAAAAGCATTACTTTGTGATCTTCGAATTTTAGAGATACCATTTGTACATAATATATTTTATTCTATTATTTTTAAGAATCCAAATAGACCCTTGAAATCTTCGTAAAAAACCACTTTAACCACAATTATGTTATAATTCCCAAATGTTTCTATCAAATTGATCGCAACCTACTTACTGGGTATCCCATGGTCGGGGTTAAGTGCTCACTTGCACTGCTTCACCTTCGAACGCTCGGCGGGCACGTTCCATCTCTAGCTGGAAGAATGAATGGGACATAAAAGCGAGGCGCAGAAAGAGTAAGGCAGTAGAAATGGGCTCACACCGTTGCCAAAATCAATCACACTTTCTAAGTGGCTCAGACGTTGTCTGCATGAAGTTTACCCCTCTACTCTTCGTCTCTACTCCTGCTCTGCCCCTCTCTTTTTCAATAGCAATTCTTCAACCCCTTCTTCACCGTTTGGCGGCGACAATTGCACTCCGTTGCAGGTGCACCTAGCCCACAAATACAAATATCACCGAAAAGCGAACCAAAAGCCAGAAAACAATCAACAAGAATAGACAAAAGGCACGCACATAGCCGGAGACGAGGAAAGACAGGCAGAGTGGGGAGAGTGGAGAGAGCACCAAGGAGGTGGCAAAAAGAGGAGTGGAAAGGGGGGCAAGCATTGCGCTTTTGAGGCGCATCAATCAGAGGCTGACTTGCGTCTGCATTTCGCGTCTGCTCCGTCTGCAAGTCGTCTTGCAACTTCCAGTGGACATGGCGAAAGAGATGGCTATAGCGACTTCGAGAGAGATAGCAATAGCGACTCCAACTCCGACTCCGACAGCGACTCCTCAATGAACTGTCAGTAGTCAATCACAGTGACAGCGCTAACGGCTTTCGTCGTCTGCCGCCGCTTCTCTTTTTTTTCTCTCCTTTTTTTTCTTTCATTTCGTCTGTGTCTCCTCTTTCCTCTTGCTCCCTGCCAAGTTTGTTTTGCGGTCACCAAGGTAAACACAATGTAAATAACTGAAACTAAGCCGAAAACGCTTTTATGGGCCAAATGTTTATTTAGTTTATTTGCCGGAATATTCGGCAGCCTTGACCTTTAAAATATAATTTAACCTTTAGATGTTGCTTGTTTTTGTAATAAGTACTCTTCATTTCTTTCTAAACTTCTAAATTTCCCAACTTAGGTACTTGAAAATTCCTTAATTCACATTATTTAATATTATTTTTACTTGAGTTTTGTCTCAAGGTATAATGTTTATTTTCCTAGAGATATGTATCTGTAGCTCCCCCGATAATCTTAGAATTGGATTCTTCACAGGTAGGCGCCATTAAAAACTTTGATCTGGAACGCATGATGGGTTGCTGGCATGTGGTCCAGTACTATGCTTCCACAGAGGAACTGCCGGAATATGCCTGTATGCGCAGTCACTTCTCCTTTTCCAAGGAGGATCAGCATGTAGGTAGTCTATCACTCTGTCCAGCCAACAAATAACGGTTCATAGTAATTAAATTCCTACCAGATAACCATGAATTTCAGCTATATCTTTGCGGAGGATCCGCTGCGCGAGAAGCTGGTGGGCAACATCACCTGGATGATACCCAAGTTCGAGGAGCCGGGTCACTGGCAACACACCGAAGATATATGTGAGTGATTCTCTTAAGAAAGGATTCTCTTAAGGGGGGGGTAAGGTTAATTCGGTGCAAAAAAGGCCACTTTTCAATTTCAAAATTATTGTGGCGAAACGGCTAAAGTTAGCTTAATGAATTAAATACCATATAATAACACAACATTTGAATAATTTTTGATAAATTTTGTATTGAAAAATATTTAGAGGTAGAGAAGTTATAGGGAATCTCCAGAGTCGCCTCCAAAAAAAGTTGTTTTGCGGTGTACATCCTAACAGTCCACAGGATCATCCGATCTAAAAAAATTATACCTCATTCGTTAAAGGATAAGTGTCCCGAGGTATTCACGAAGCGTTTTTTTTTTTAGTTTTTTTGTGATTTTTTAGGAAATTTGAAAGTCAAAAACCCGATTTTTGACTAAAAAAAAAACGTTATTTCTTAATTTAAAAATATATAAAAATTAAAAATTAAAAAAAGGACGACGTGAATACCTGAGGAATTAGTTAAAGAATGTGTGTGCCAAATTTCAAATCGATCGGTCCAGTAGTTTTTCTGTAATCGTGTACACCGATTTGAAAAATTGAATTTTTCAGGAGAGCGCTTTAAACTTTGTGATTCCCATGCATTGAACACCAACCGACCTTCGTTCAACTCCGCATAACTTCGTCAATTTCACTCTGATCAATGTAAAACTTGGACACAATATTCTTAAGATGTTAAACTTTAAAAATAAAAAATAAAAAAAAATTTACGAAAAAAAAAATTAAATACCTTACCCCCCCCTTAAGAGAGGATTCTCCTGAAAAGGCATTCTCTTAAGCAAGAAGGCTCGAAATATTTCATTGCCTGCTTTAAGGCGCACAAATTTAAATACAAAAAATATATATATATTTTGATAAATATCCCACCAGATGAGGGCGTCTACAACACATATGTGCTGGACACGGACTACGACACCTGGGGCCTGGTGATGCACTGCGCCGAAAAAAAGAAGCATCCGCGCTACCTCTCCGCTTTGCTTTTGGCCCGAAAAACGTCACTGGCCGACAACGAGATTAGCTTTTTGCGCGGCAAGCTGCCGCAAGACATCGACAAGTCCTTTATGTTCGACATTGGCCAAGGATCGTGCGACAACCTGATGGAGTCGAGCCAGGACGATCCGTTGGCCTACGTAGTGAACGGTCGCCGAAACGGTAGGGAAATATTTAAGCTGGTCAATAAGCTGGGACGGTAGGGTATCGGCAAAAATCATAAAATATATATTGAAAAGTAAAAGAAAAGTATATTTATCCATATAAATATATGTATTTATCCTTATCAGACAACATAGTGCTGAATCAAGATGTATTTCTAAATTGTACTTATTTCTATATCAATAAAAATTAATATACTATTTAATTTATTTTAATCTAATCTCTGAACTCCCATGTATTCACAATTCATTGGTAATTTTTTTTTCTTATCTTGAAAGTTCAAAAGTTTCAAATGTTTAAATTTAACAGCCAACTTTCGATAACTCCCAAATAATGTGGCTGCTGACTGGGCAAGTAGGGCCACACTAAAACAACTGACTGTTTAGGGTCAAGTGTTATAAAATGTGAAAAACCTTTGAAATGGCGGAAGAAAATAAATCCAACTAGAAAATTTGGCCAAGAGCAGTGTTGCAAAACTCGCATGCGATATATCGAGCGATATTTATATGGGGATGGCCGGCGAGCGATAGGCCACACCGCACACTAGCGCAGGCAGCGCTCATCGATAGGCGCGATTGCATACCTGGTACCCGTCTTCGCTACAATATTTGCCTTTACCGGTTCTGCTGCATTGCAAACGCTAATCAATTCGCGTAATTAATAACAATTTAGGTGAGTGCAAGCCTTTGGAACGCTGCCGCGACGGCAATTCCACCGAAAAACGCAGTTCCTCCTCGTGTGTGTGTGTGTGCTTGCGTCTGTGTTGAGTGGCCCCGTGCATGAGTGTGTGCGTGTGATGGTGGGCCTGTATATGTGTCTCTTTTTTTTTTCTTAATTTCCACACTGTGCTGCTTCTTCTTGCTACTGCTCGGCACATTTTGTATGAGAGCTTGTCAAAATACGAATGTAAAAGTTAATTTCCCCACATTCATTTCCGAAACGAGTAACTGAAAAGTTTGTTAAAAAATAAATTCACTCCAACGTGAAAAATAAAAAGCGCAACCAGCAAACGGCGAACTGCAAGCGGTGAAATAGTGTGGAGTGAGTGTGGTGTGGCGGAATAGCGAGCAAGCAACAAGAAGCGGAGAAGAAACGAAAAAACCGAATCAGAGGAAGAGCAGCCTAACAAAAAAGAAAAGAAACGAACGAAAACGCGTGAAGGCAAAAGTTTCGATATTCGTTTGATTTCGTTAAGTTTGCGCTCCATGGTATTTCAATAATAAATTCCGCTCGCCAGGCCAAATTACGCAAAATAATCCCCCTAATGTATGTAATAGTGCGTGTTCTGGCGTGTCTGTGTGTGAATGCGTGAGCGTGCCGCTCTGTGTGCGTGCATATAGATGTCAAAATGTGTGTGTGTGCAGGACAATTTGTCCGAATTTTAAGCTGCTGTATCGTCTGAAATATTCATTCCGATTTCCTCCTCTGATTTTCCAGCAAAATGAGCAGCTCCGAGGAAGTATCGTGGGTGACATGGTTCTGTGGGCTTCGTGGCAATGAGTTCTTCTGCGAGGTGAGTTTTGTTTTTCTTAGCTTAGCTTGTTAGTCCCCGCTTCCCTTTGCCGACTTACAAATATCTATATTTGTGTTATCTAAGCGCGCGCCATTCACGCTGCAAAAGTGCAACAATTGCAAAGTGCAGCCCATCAATGTGTATGTGTGTGTGAGTGTGTGCCGCAAGGTGGGGCAATTGAGTGTCCAACTGTACACACACACACACACACACACTTTAGCCAAGCAAAAGATAGTATTATTACAACAGGAAATTAATTTCAATAAAAAAAAAATTGGCAACATTCAATTTTACCTTTTGCCAAAATGGCCACACTTTTCGCCATAACTTACGGCTTAGGTTTTCCAACTGGATGTCACTTCCAGGATTCCACTCAATCCTTGACAGATCTCAGACCAATTTTAGAATATTTTTGCATTGGTTATCTCAGAAAGCTTTTTAAGATCTTGTGTTTGGGAAACAATTGGGCAAAAACCTTGGAAACTTTTGAAAATCTTTGGTTTTCATAACAAATTCAAGGAAATTATATTAAAATTGTAATCAGTGAATTAAATTTCTGGTAATTCAAGCAGTTTTTAAGCCCAATTGTGGGGTTTTTCTTTTGGTTAGCCGTTAAAAATTATACGCAACCCATAAATACCCTATAAAGCAACTTCATTAAATATTAATTACTTCCTAGTTTATCTTCTCCTTTTTGTTTAACCTATTGCTAATCTTGTATTATTTGCATTTTACAGGTGGACGAGGACTATATACAAGACAAATTCAATTTAACTGGTTTAAATGAGCAGGTGCCCAACTATCGTCAGGCCCTGGACATGATCTTAGACCTGGAACCGGGTGAGCTCTGAAGACTCCTCCTGAAAATGTCTTTAATTAATTTTCTATTTCTTTTTTTCTTTTGCGCACAGAGGACGAGCTCGAGGACAATCCATTGCAGTCCGATATGACGGAGCAGGCCGCCGAGATGCTCTATGGCCTCATACACGCTAGATATATACTAACAAATCGCGGCATCGCTCAAATGATTGAGAAATATCAAACTGGCGATTTCGGGCACTGCCCACGCGTCTACTGCGAAAGTCAGCCCATGTTGCCCTTGGGTGCGTATGAAAAACCATTAATCCATTGATCCTTTACCCCAATTCTCCCTACGATTTCCTCTATAATTTAAGTCTGAACTTGAAAGTCAATACGTTTATAAGTGTGACTCAATCAGAGCTTTGCAAACAAGTATACATTTCTTTGAATAATTTTTTTTTTTATGAGAAACGATGAGGCAGGCTCTATTGCCCTATATTATGGGAGCATAAGGGAAATTAGATATATTAGGGCGCCTTATCAAAATATTTATAAAAAGAAAAACCAGCTACGAAGTATGATTACATTTCTATAAGCCCAGACAGAAATCCGAACTACAAGTTCCATCGAATTTAAATCCGACTCCTTACTCGGGTTTGCTTTTATGTTTAGTGATAACTGATATATCTGTATATTGATATACTCTGACATCTCATAGTACTTGTGTGTGTCTGTTATTGCCTTGCTTTTGAAACCTTAAATCCGATATAATATTCCTATTTCTAAGAACTTTTAATATGACTTACCTGTGATATCCTCCATATTGTGTTTTCGTCTTGCTGACTGATTGATTTTTTCTTGCAGGTCTATCTGACATCCCTGGCGAGGCAATGGTGAAAACCTATTGCCCCAAGTGCATTGATGTGTACACACCAAAATCGTCGCGCCATCATCATACCGATGGCGCCTATTTTGGAACTGGATTTCCACACATGCTCTTTATGGTGCATCCCGAGTATCGTCCCAAGCGTCCTACTAATCAGTTTGTTCCAAGGTTTGTCTTGAAATTTTCACCACCTCTTATTTACTTTTACTTATATCTTCTTCTTGTGTATTTTTTATGTACGACGAATATCTATTCAACGACACCGCACGCCAATCATCGATACGACAAAAGGCTGTATGGCTTTAAAATACACAGCCTAGCTTATCAAATTCAGCTGCAGGCAGCAGCCAATTTCAAAATGCCACTGCGAGCGGTAAATTTAAAACCCATTAATAACTAGTTTATTGTCTGTTTTTTTGGCCTTCTTTTAATTTATTTATTATCTTGACCCTTTCCGAAACCTATAACCCATTCCATCACTACCACCACTCACTTTCTCTCATCCTTTTTTTTTTTGTCTGTTTCTGTACTACTTTCTCTATATATATTGACTTAAAAATCAAACCGCCACTTAATATCATTCAACCAAGCATAATATATATATTATATCTTTTTTTTATTTGTTTTCTCTCCCCACACATACAAAAAAAAAAAAAAAAA
This sequence comes from Drosophila kikkawai, assembly GCF_030179895.1. Classification (NCBI taxonomy): domain Eukaryota; kingdom Metazoa; phylum Arthropoda; class Insecta; order Diptera; family Drosophilidae; genus Drosophila; species Drosophila kikkawai. Next base: position 13,514,951 of record NC_091733.1, on the reverse strand, counting down.
CACCAACCACCACAAACCAAAATATCAAATCGAAACATCCATATAAATCCGACCGACAACCTCCTGAACCTGAAAACGATAATGATATGAATCCGAAATCGTGCCTCTCTGTTTGTCTAAAAAAAAAACCGAATAACTATAATATCCCTTCGATCCTTTATGATCGATTTCATGACATTTTGTGTAGAAAAACTAATTCAATTAAAAAAAAAACAAACACAACAACAAAACTACAACACACATACACACGAACACAACAACAACAACAAACAATCCATTACACTTTCATGCACAAACAAAAACTTAAAAAAAAAAAAAATTTATTGAAAAAAAAAACATAAAATACGGATAAAGTTTACAACGGCAAGACCAATAGACAGCAACAACACACAACAATTACCACAACCAACAACAGCAACACAGAGCAACACACACTGAGAGACAGAGAAGAGCAGAGAAAGAGACGGAGAGAGAGACAACTGTATTGAGGTTTTTGAGCGCCAGGAGCAAAGAATCATTTTTACAAATATAAAAACTAAAAAAAAAAAACAAAAAACAAAACCAAACTGCGTTTATATTATACACAAAAGCAAAACAAATGAAAAAGAGAAAGCCCACAGTAAAGAAGCTGAATGTGACGAATTGTAGAAAACGTATTACAGAAGAAAGCGAGTTCAGATCCTTCTTGAGTTACACCAACACAACACTTACACACACACAAACACAACATTCATACATATACATATAGCTCATGTAAAATGCGATTTTAATTTCTTTCCCTTTTTTTTTAATATTATTTTGTACACTTGAAATTTTTTTAAAGATATATATAAATATGTGTGAGCAAACATTCGATAATTATGTTAGCTTTTAAAATTAGTGGCGACCGCTAACCCTTTTATACAGACACACACACACGCGTATATATTATATATAATATATATATTATTTGCTTTAGTCAATTAACCCTTGTGTTTAAACACCATATATATTCGCTCGTTTTGTCGCCTTTGATGTCTATTATGTTTTTTGTTTGTTTGTGAAATTGTACAACACTGGTAGTGCAACACTTGACCAAAAATTAAAAACAAACAAAAGAGACTCGAATTAGACAGAGGCAAAGAGAACGGAAATAAGGGACTGTGTGTGTGTGAAAGAAAAAAGATAGATAGAGAGAGAGAGAGAATAAGTGGTAGCATATGATGAGGAGCAGAAAGTAATTAAACGTAGAGCAAAACAACGATATAAGCAACGTAGTACTTCCAAATAATAACATATAAAGCAAATAACGATCATCAGCATTTACATATGTAAAGGATAGTGCTAATAATGAAACAAATCCTGTATAAACCCCCATACCAGCCAAACCAAAATCCCACGAACGCAACAGAGCAAGCAAATGGAAAAGTTTAAGCCGATAGCCAAGATATCCTGATGAAGACACCGAAATCAATAGCAATCAATAGAAAACCGAAAACAACATCCACATACAGTCCACTTAATCATCCACTCTAATCCCATACACCCATACACACACATAGTCGGTCTCCCGATGCCGACTCCCACACAGAAGGAGCAGCTGAAGAAAGCGGTGGAGGAACAAGAAGACGAACAATGCGAAGAAGACGAACAATGCGAAGCAGCGAGGCAAACAAGCAAAAAGAAGTTCAATAAGCAAACACCCAAAATACACACACCAAAACCCCCCGAACCTACACACATGCACACCAACACATTCATGAGCATAAATGCAATGGGTTAGAACCGGGGGAGGGAAAAGGGAAAGCTTTTTGCTGGATGCAATCCCATTTCCCCTAGAGCTGGTAAACTATCGATATCGTTTTTTTACAATTGTTTATACAAATTAAAATTATATATATACTATAGAATTATGATACCCTACAAGGGTTTAAAAATTAAGCCATGTTTTAACTAAGTTTTTAACAAAAATACTATTCTATCACAGCAAATCTTTGCACAAACGAAATGGCGGAGACACACCCTTTTTTTTTAATTTAGTTAATATTTTTCTCCAATTTTAGTTAATCTAATTAATCGATAGTGCCCAGCTCTATTTTCCCCCACACTGTACGAAACTAAATAAACGAAAGAAGCAAACAGCGCCAGCATTTAATTATATATTGCAGATTTGTGAGTGTGTTCAGTATAAAAATGATGTTACAAATACAATAGCTGTGGCTTTGTTGTGTTCCGGAGTTCAATTCCAAATTGTAGCGGCATTAATCGGTGTAGCTTAGTTTTTTAAGGGTCCAATTCCCAATCCTGTTTTCAATGCAACTCAATTCTAATGAATTCCCGAATTGTCTTTGGGTATATATATTTTTTTTTTTTTGCTAATTACTAATTTTAAACGTAAGAGAATTGTAATAGAATTGTAGATTTGCGTTTCCTCTGCCAAAAAAAAACGAACTCATTTAATTTGTTTTTACATTTGTTTTTAAATTATGTTCTTGTTTTTTAAGTTCACTACGAACATTTGCGTAATTAGGTAAACGCAAAGAAAAAAAAAACATAAAAACAAAAACACAAACAATAAAACGAGAAGTAAAGTTTTTTTAAGAAAATTAGAAATAAAGTATAAATATATATATATATATATATGAAAATCTATATAGAGATCGATAGAAAAGGCCGAGGACCGTTGATAAGTTAATCTGAGAGTGTGCAGAAAACTGTTTACAATTAATACATAAATGATGAGAAAAAAAGGAAATAAAAAAAAAGAAAAAATAAGAAATGAGATAATAAAACGAAATGAGAAATGAAAATAATGGAGAACAATGAGTAATAATAACAATAACTAAAATAAAAACGAAACTGATATTTAATACAAAACGCAGTGTATCATTTTCAATTAGAGCCCAGACCCAACATTAAATGTCATTATAGAACACAATCCTTATTCCCTTACAGCTGAAAATGGAAAGGATAAAAGTTTCTGCCCTAGAATTGGGTTGAGGGTATAGCCGAGAATGAACGGTTTGAAATATATCGAAATATTTGAAAACCTTAGCGAAACAGAAGGATCAGGTTAAGAATATAGGTATATAGGATACAATTGTGATAACAAGATATTCACACAGATCAGTTTTGACTTGAATGTGACCATATTTGTTATACATGATAAGCATATTCCGATCATTCACGCCAGCTCCGCTGTGTTCCGTGTTCCATGTATTTCTTTTTTTGTTTAACATTCTGATTCAATTTTCTTATATGCCATACACATATATGATTTGCACCGAATCCAGGACTACATTGCACTCTGTCAGGAGATCCTAAGTCGTCCTGATCCCGAGGCCGAAGCCGAGTGATCTCGTCAAACTACTTGAACCGAATGAATCAGTTTTGATTACTAAACGTTGTTCGTAATATTTGACATATTTTTGTTCACATCAAGCGAAGATTTAACATTGGAATTTTTCTGATATTTCTTAAGCGTTACCACAGGAGAGTTCAAATATATTTTTGTAAGAATTGTTATGGAGATTAGAGTGTTTTGTTTTTAGAAAAACGGATATAAATTATAAATTGTGGTTTTACAGAATATAAAAAGCAGGCTTAGAGACTTACAGAATTCCTGTTGGAGAGTTTTAAAGTAGAGAGAAGTTGCACTGTTAAGCGATACTATATATCTCGTGATCCATCATCCCGAATAAACTCACAACGACGATGCACCACATATACCTGGCAGCGACCAAAGCTGCCTGCTGCAGTACCCCGCCTGGTCCTTGATTTATTTTATATTCCCCACATTTATATATATATACATTTATGTATCTATGTATAAATGTATTTCTACCCCCCGCTTGGCTGCGAATGTAAAACGAAATCCATAATAAACAATCTACAAATAAATATGCTAAATCTTGTACATTATTGGTTTACTTTTATTATTAACTTATAACTGGGCCTAAAACACGCACATTGCTCACAACTCATGTACAGACATTCTGCATTTTCTTGAAGGACATAAAAATAAATATTTAATATATGTGAAAAAATTCTTATTTGTTTTAATTTACTTTTGTTTTCAAAGTTTAACGAAAATATCTATAGAGGATCCTTCAAGAAAATGAGCAATTCTCACACTCCTGGCACTGCTTGCATTTTCAACACAATAATGTGATAACCACGCTGGCACCAATCACAGTCCTTGCTGAAACTCTAAAGACTAGAATCGAATTTTATAAATTTACATGCAATTTTAGTTGAGGAATTGTTTAAACATTGCTTAATTCAATCATTACGCCTTAACATTTCTGTACATTTTTAAATTGAATGCCTTGTCTTGTATTTTATATTAAGTATCGAGATGAGCGATTTAAATTCTTTGAAAATAATTGTTAAAGGAACGAGTGATTAAGTGTATTTATTCGCAAACGCAGAGACACTATAGTGACTACACATAGAGATGTTTGCTCAGAGTTTAAACTTAATGCGAGACTGAAAAAAAGGACATCCATATCATCATATCATTTCCTGTTTAACTGGATCTTTCACCTGATTCATCCATCTCTCTCTCTCTTTCTTTCATAAATTTTATTTATGCCCCGAGCGTTTTTATACCCTTGCCAGGTATTATAATTTCAGTTAGAAGATAGTTTCGCAGTGAAGGAGTTATTTCCGACCCCATAAATCATATATATTCCTAATCAACATCAACAGCCGAATCGTTTTAGCCATGTTTGAAGAAAAAAAAAATGTAGCCGTTTTTTCAAAATTTGATAAGGGGTTACATCGTTAAATTTTTCAAAAATTGTTAAAAAATGTTAAATATTTTATCCAGTAGGCAAATTTATTTATCTTATAAAAACTAACTTAGAACAGCTTTCCGAATGAAAATGAATGCTTTTTTTAGCTTAGTTGTGATCAAATTTAGATTGCAAACTGCAAGGGTATACAAACTTCGGTTTCCTGCATTTATTTTCTTTTATTGTTTTCGTTTTACCAACTCCATGGGTCAGATCCAACATCATGTAACAAAAAAAGAAAAAATAAACCACACTCACCAGTTCCCATATTCAATTTCAAACTAAATTTGGCGGTTTTTTTGCAATGAATTTGATACAAAGTTAAATTTACTTAGAAATTTCGCCAAAATTAATTGAAATGAAATAATAGGAACACACATTTACATTCCTGCAATTGATTGATTGATTGATATTGATGTGTGTGTTTCTTCTTTCTCTTCCGCTTTCTTTCTTCTACTTTCTCTCCTCTTCCGTTTTGTGCCATGTGTGTATTATTATATATACTTCTTGTAAAATCATGATCCGATAATGACTTGCCGATTCGCTGATCCATGCAGCAACGTGGTCAGCCCCCAAAGGACGAAGAGCCTGAGAATAATGCCGTCGATACGATTCCAAAGCGCCTCTAAGCGCAAGCAGTGCAGCCCCATCAGCTGATACACAGAAACACTCACACACACACCCATGCAAACAAACATACACACACATTCAGGCCATACACTGAGGAGAATTGTGGATGCCGAGCAAAAAATAATATGCTAACGAAAGCCCCCAAGATAGCCAGGAAAGGACCAACATCAAAATCAACAACGCTGGATCGAAAGCCGAATTATAAGACGATACAGACGACAAAAACACACAACTGACACGTACAGTCAGCTCCTTATTTGAAACAAAACATAAGAATATTAACGGGGTGTACTTCCCAAAAAGCCTCTCAAGGCCAGGTCTTTTTCAAATTTTGTGTTTTTTTTTTAATTGGACTTGTAATCGAAAGCTGCCCATCGCAAGGCTAAGGTGCATCGGTGCTGCCAACTTGATTGTAAATCGATTGTAAATTTGTATTTCTAGCAGATATTAAATTTTTGTTGTTGTTGACATAGTATTCATTAAATGATTTTAACACTGAATGCAGAAAATTTGAAAAGGATACGCCGTCATTGGCTTTTTGAAAGCTTATCTCGGCTAGGTTCAAGATCAAGAGCATTAAACTCAATTCTTTGCATTTTATTTAGTAAATGAGAAACGGCTATAACCCAGAGTCTAGAATTATAGTCTTTAAAATATTTAGTCAAGTGGCCGGAAACCCACCTTCTTCTTCTTGTCTAACCGAATTCGAATCCAAATCCCCCATGCTGTAACTACCTATACTTGTCTCCCTGCTTCTTCTTCTAAAGCGTTACGAATTCAACAATTTTGGAAATTATTGAAAGCAGAAAACCAACAATAAAACACAACAAATTACAAAAAGAAAAATAGAAAAAGAATAACTGAGGGTGAACCGAATATTCGAGATTCGAATGGTTCCGAAATTTTGCGAAATCTGAGAGTGCATAACTTATATAGAAATACATATACATAACATATAAACAATATACCGTTAGCTTATTTATATATTGTACACACATACATACACGGCAGTCCTGTTCTCTAAATCGAAATTTGAGTCTTTGTTTCAAAATGTGACAAAATCGAAAATTCCTGTCGATTTTGTGGCTTTTCGAGATCTTGAATAAGAAGACGAGAGCAGGGCTAATGGAATATTTAGTACAGAAAAAAAAACAAACAGAAAAAAACTGAAACCAACAACAACAACAAAAACCAACAAAATATTTTATGTATTTTTTTAATGTATTTAAGAATAATTAAGATTAAAAACTGAGAAAGCAGTTGGCGTGTGAAGATAATACCGTTATCGCAGGAATTATATAGCAAACAGAGCTAAAAGGTTGATGATGATGATGACGATGCGCAAGGAAATGATGAATTATGAGACGAAAAGAAAATTGTGAAAACATTAAAAAAAAAAAACGATGAAAAACTAACTTTGAAGTCTTTATTTAATTAAAATGAAAAGGAAATTCGGTTAAGTATTTTCACTTCATTGCCTGGTTACCCTCTTTATCTTAGCATATTTTCCTGGAAAATGGTAAGTATTATTTAACCACATAACTCGAGAGAGATTATAATTAATCCACTTATCATTTCCCTTTGCCATTAAAGAACACTATTGTTTTTTTTTCAATTTTTTTTTGTTTGTTTATTTTATTTTTAAATAAATTAGAAAATCCTTCGTAAAATCGAAGGATCCTTTTATTAAGCCGCTGTCAGCTGATGTTGTTGCCATAGCTGCTTTAGTGGTTTCTTGTGTGTTTGTGGTCTATCTCTTTTCCTCTTTATCCGCACTCTTGCAGTCCTTGCATTCTCATATTCAGTAATTTTCATCTACTCCGCACGCCCCGCAGCTCACACGCTCGCTCGCTTTCACACGCTTATACATATAACATTTGTTTGTGTGGGTGTGCTTGTGTTTACATATCCGTAGGCTAAACCTATTGATTTGTGACTCCTCTTCTCCCCTCTGCTTCGGTTTTTCTCACTAACTCTCCTCTGGGGGGATTGCAGATTGCAGTTTACAAATTACAGTCGCAAATGTGTGTGTGTATGTATGTATATATATGTATATAAAAAAAATTTACAGTTTTACATAATTAGGCAGCTAACGGGAGTAGACGTGGGGGAGGGCGGAATGCGAGTGATTTGCACAGAGAGAAAAGGAAAAGAATTTTCTATTAAATCGTAGAAAAAAAAAATGTCTAAAAAAGGATTTTGTTTTGTTTCTCTTTGTTTGAGGATGTGTTTCTCTGTGTGTAGTAGGATAATCCTTTTTTGCTGCTAGTTGTTGCTCTATTTATTGTTGCTGCTTTTGTTGTTGTTGTTGTTGATATTGTGGCTGCTGTTGCAATTATGTTTATAATTGTGTAATCAGTCTGAATTTTTCCAACACTATCTGGATCTCTTCAATGGATTCTGTGGGGGCAGAGAGATGGGCTTCTTCTTACAGCTCGTCCTTGAGATCGTCCTCAGAGGCACCGCCCTCTGGTGGTGGAGCACCACCGGTGGCCTGGTAGAGCTTAGCGATCACCGGCTGGACGATCGCCTCAAGATCCTTCTTCTGCTTCTTGTACTCCTCGGGATCGGCATCGGGATTCTGCTCCAGCCACTTGATCGACTCATCGATGGCCGACTCCAGCTTGGTCTTCTCGTCGTCACTGAGCTTGGCTCCCAGCTTGTCCTTGTCTCCAATTTGGTTCTTCAGGCTGTAGGCGTACGACTCCAGCTCGTTGCGCGACTCGACGCGCTCCTTCAGCTTCTTGTCCTCGTCGGCGAACTTCTCGGCATCGCGGATCATGCGATCAATATCCTCGGGCGTCAGACGGTTCTGGTCGTTAGTAATCACAATCTTCTCCTTGTTGCCGGTTCCCTTGTCCTCGGCACTGACCTGCAGGATGCCGTTGGCGTCGATCTCGAACGATACCTCAATCTGGGGAATGCCGCGGGGTGCTGGTGGGATGCCGGTCAGATCGAATTTGCCCAGCAGATGGTTGTCCTTAGTCATGGGACGCTCGCCCTCGTACACCTGAATTGTCACCGTGTGCTGGTTGTCGGAAGCGGTGGAGAACACCTGCGACTTCTTTGTGGGAATGACAGTGTTGCGGGGAATCAGCTTGGTCATCACACCGCCGACGGTCTCAATGCCCATGGTCAATGGGTTAACGTCGAGGAGGACAATGGCGTCCGTGTCCTGTTCGCCGGAGAGTACACCAGCCTGGACGGCAGCACCGTAGGCGACAGCCTCATCGGGATTAATGCCTCGGGATGGTTCCTTGCCGCCAAAGAAGTCCTTGACCAGCTGCTGCACCTTGGGGATACGGGTAGAGCCACCAACCAGCACAATCTCGTGCACATCCTTCTTGTTCATGTCAGCATCCTCCAGAACCTTCTGCACCGGCTTCAGGGTCGAACGGAAGAGATCCAAGTTCAGCTCCTCGAACTTGGCGCGGGTCAGGGTCTCGGAGAAGTCATCGCCCTCAAAGAAGGACTCAATTTCGATGCGCACCTGATGGGAGCCGGACAGAGCACGCTTAGCCTTCTCAACTTCGCGACGCAGCTTCTGGACAGCACGGTTGTCCTTGCGGATATCCTTGCCCTTCTTCTTCTTGTACAGCTTAATGAAGTGATCCATCACACGCTGATCGAAGTCCTCACCGCCCAAATGGGTATCACCGTTGGTGGCCACCACCTCGAACACACCGTTATCAATGGTCAGCAGGGAGACATCGAAGGTACCGCCACCCAGATCGAACACCAGCACATTCTTCTCGCCCTCCTTCTTGTCCAGACCGTAGGCAATAGCCGCAGCAGTCGGTTCGTTGATGATGCGCATCACATGGAGACCAGCAATCACACCGGCATCCTTGGTCGCCTGACGCTGGGCATCGTTGAAGTAGGCCGGGACAGTGACAACAGCATGGGTAACCTTCTTGCCCAGATAGGCCTCAGCGGTCTCCTTCATCTTGCCGAGAACCATGGCGGAGATTTCCTCGGGGGCAAAGACCTTGGCGCCCTGCGATGTATCCACGCTAATGTGGGGCTTCGAGTTCTTCTCGACAACCTTGAAGGGGAAGAACTTGATGTCGTGCTGCACATTCGTGTCGGACCATTCGCGTCCAATCAGACGCTTGGCATCGAAGACCGTGTTCTCCGGATTGGTGGTCAACTGGTTCTTGGCGGCATCTCCGATCAGACGCTCACCGTCAGCGGTGAAGGCCACGTAGGAAGGTGTGATGCGGTTGCCCTGATCGTTGGCAATGATCTCAACGCGTCCGTTCTTGTAAACGCCAACGCTGCAGGGGGGAAATTAAAAAAATGAATAGTATATTAGTAATGCGAAATCTATTAAACCTTTGGAAACTATAGAAGAAATTGCTTTTGGATCATTTTGGGCGTCGGATTTATAGAAAACTGAGCTTAACTACACGTTTTAGTTGATATTGCTGTTGCTTTTACGAATAAACAAAAAACTTGCATAATATTTAAATCAAAATAATGAATAAAAAGGTTAAACTTGAACTTGATTTAAACTTTGATACGCATCATTTGCATACGTGTAACAGTTTAAAATTCCACTCATATTAACGCAATTTGAAAGACTATGATCCTCGATGCCAGGATCTATACGTACCAGGAGTATGTGGTGCCCAGATCGATGCCAATCACTGTGCCCAGCTCCTTGTCCTTCTCCTTCTTCTCCTCGCCCAGCGAGAGGCCCACAAAGGCCACGACAGCCAGTAATATGCATAACCTCATCTTGAAGATGTCTCAAAAAAACTGAAAGTACAATTAAAGACACAATTGTTAATACAATATATTTTAAGCGTCGAATTAAGGTGTAAGCTTGGCTTTTGTACACGTCAACACACAGTTTCCGGCTCTCTTTGCCGCTCGTCCGCACGCAAACACACACGCACACAGGCAACGGGCACGTTCTCGGAGAGAAACTGCTGACGTTGGTCAACTATCAACAGGTACCGTTAGCCGTGCCACTTTGGCAGCCAAGCACACTTGGTCTTCACCTTCAACTTTAAATTCAAGGGGCCCACCTGCTCGGCTCAAGATCTTTTAACAACTAAAAAACACGTCTGGCTAACTGCCCGGCAAACCGTTCATCCAAGTTCTAGTCGCAGCCGAGAGAAAGAGAAAGAGCACCGAGTTTTGTATACGTGTAACCTTTTTCTGGTTCTTTCTTGGGACACGGAGAGCGCTAGAGAGGGAGAGAGTTGCCGGCGAAAGAGAGCAAAGAAACGGGTTTTTTTGTTCTGTCTCGTAGAAATTCTTGTACCGCTGCTTCTTCTTCACACACACACGCAGCCACTTGGAGAAAGTTCCAATATAAAAAGAATCAGAACAAGGAATTTGCACAGCTGTTTATGGAACAGCACACGCTCTCTCCCACACAGCAACTGCCGCGATATCAAGGTTTATCTGCTTGTAATCTTTTTCGGTTACCACTGACGTGTACTTTTAGCCAAGAGCTTAAATCTGCTGTATGAATGACGTGGACCAAGCCGATTGAACACACGCTCGCACACATACACACCCACACCGGCACACTCGTGAAGAAGAGGAAGCAGCACGCGCAGGCGCAGTGCAATCATAAAAACCGAATTCGACTGAATTAACTGCAGATTTAAAATATAACAAATAATAAAGAAATGCAAATGCCAGCCAAGAACTCCTAGCAACTATACGGGGAGAGGAGGCGGCGGAAACGCGAGTTCATTCACACCGTATTCGCTTTGTTATAAACGTTATGCTACGCTAATTTATGCGTCACCGGTATTCGAAATTATGCACGGCCACCACGTCCCACAGCTGCCGTTGTCTCTAATTTGCCGATTCGCACGCTTTTACTTGTTTTAAAACACGTGCAAAACGTTAATTTCTTTTAGTTTTAGGTTTTTGCCAACATGGCGACTGAAAGGTTGCTGTGTATGTGTGCCGACCCTTGGCCTCCTGCTCCCACGTTCTGTCTGTGTCACCTCTTTTTCTGGCTACTCACAAATATAATATCCTGCCTGTGCAGTCGGCGAGTGCACTTTCCAGTAATTACTGTTCTTGTTTTGTGTTCTATATTGAACACTTACACTTACTTTGCGGCTGACAGATTTTTCCGAGTTTCCTCGATTAACGCTTCAAACGGAACTGACACGAGCTGGAAACTATCGATGTGCTGTCGAGGTATCGAACCTTCGCTTTCAAAATATCGAATGGTGCGCCTATCGATAGATTCCCAGCTCTTGTTCTGGCCAAAGTTTGGAAGTGAGCGAAAATTGTGCTCAATTGCGTGAAATGTAGGTTGTACCTTCAAACAGTGTCAATTGTAGTCACAAACTCGTTTGCCGGCGCTTTCTACCCACGCACACAGGGACAGTCGGCTGCTCACACACACACTCGCATGCAACTCTGTGGCCACGTCAGTGGTTGTGCTCAGGGCTGGAAAGCACTTAAGAGTAACGGCTTTTCAAACAACACCCAAAGATAATGGAAACTTGAAAAAAACACTAGTCACCAATAATTCTTAGTTAGTAACCACACACACACTTTACAGTTTTAGTTATTTTCTTTTGCATACTTACATTTGCTAACTAAAACTATTAAAAAAAATGCACTTATTTAGTTAGTTGTCACTTGGTTGCTATCCCTAGTCGAGTAATATAGTCTTTGTTGTCTTTTTGGCTTGGATTAGGTTTAAACTATTAAAAACTATTAAAACTATTTGTTTATTTTCCGGTCACAGCGTTTCTTATTGGAATATATATGTATGGATTTTGGAACGAATTTAAAAACCGCGTTGCGTTTCTCTTGTGCTGTGTTATTTGCTATTCCTTGTTCGATTTTGTTTTGAAACTGATTCTCGCTCTCCCAGCGCCGGCTATTTATGCTGTCGACGACTGACGTGTCGACCACGTCAGTGGATGCAGTGGCTCCCATTGGTGGTGCCGCCCACTGGGAGACGAGACGCCCACCGCCAACGAGAGAGACAGAGAGAGTTGGTGAGAGCGCCCTCTCGCAAAAGCTCTTTTCCGTTGAGTTTGTTTACCCAAACATTTTCATTGACAATTAGTTTTGTTGTTGTTTTTTTGTTTGGCGGCTGCAGAAGGTGAAATTGGTATTTGTCTGATGCAAATATGCGTACGTCTTAAGCAAGCAGCACTGACGTGTACTGCCCGGATTCACCGTTATGCTTCCAGCTGTCTCTGGTAATTTACCGTTTTTTTTTTCGGGGGGCGTAATTTCGAGACAATGCTAGAATAATTAATTTTGTATAATTTTTAAAATATACAACTTCTTCCCGGTTGTGAGGAACAACATTGGCAGTAATTCCATTTCAAAAGATGTCTGTATTCATATTTTACTAAAAAAAAGTTCATATATTTTTAAAAGAAATAAATGAAACACCTTGAGAAAACTAATAAAATATTAATACTTATAAGAGCTTTGGAATTTAAAAGTGTATTTTCTTTATTATACCAAAATATTAATAAATATATATAAAATTGTCTAAAATATCTGGAAGATTTCAGAAATTTTACAAGAAATAAGACATACAATTGTTTTTAAATTGTTTTTCCAGAATTTTATGTGCATTCCAGGTAATCCCCTTTTTCGTTTAAAAACCCATTCAATATTCAATTTTAAATATATTTCTTTAAATTTTAAAAATAAAGGTTGAAATCTTTGAAATATAGAAATTCAGATTCCACTAAACATTCAAATAAATAATATGTTTTAGGACTATAAATTCAATAAAAGAGTATTATCTATCAGCTTGAAATCAGGAAAATATTTCATAATTATAGTGAAATAACTTTAAAGAATTTAAATACATTAAGTTAATTTCTTTTTAGCAGCACATTGGGCACTTTTCAGACATTTCCCAGAACTTCACCATGAAAATGATAATGATAACAAACACTTGCATATTTCCATAAATCAGAGGCTTCGAGCCCGATAAGATTTATTTCTGCTATAAATAAAGCATATTTATAGAGACTTCTAGCACAAAAGCTACGTGTTATTGGCTCCCATCCATCCGAAAATAATAAAACGTACACGTAGCTGGTTTTTCTTTGGTTTTCTCGACTTTTATAATGACAATCAATATCAATATCAATATATATATATATTTCTTTTTTTTTCATAACAATACATAATAGCATGTAATAATCTTGTTTTTGTTTTTGTATCGTTCCTCCGCTCAGCGTCCCTTCGATATTTGTTGTTAGCTTTACTCTATTTAAACTTGACATTAAAAAAGTATCCAACCAAAGTATGTGTGTGTGTGTTTTTTTGTGCAGAAAAAACTATGGACAGGTGTTGTTGCAACACACAACTTTAATAATCTCTCTTATTTCAATATCTAAAAGAAGATCGCTTTCGGTTGAATTTTACGGGGCTTGGAAATTCCTCTAAGGGGTTTCCTTTCAATAGATTTTCCAGACAGCATTTTCAGTTTCCGCCCTCTTTTTTCGGGTTTTCTTATGTTTTACAATAATTTTTTAAAGCTCAAAACGTGTGTATGTTTTTTTTTGTGTGAAAAAATGAACAATAATCGCTGAGATTTACATATACATATATATATATGGTATATATATAGTTATAAAAAATTTGGAGCATAAAGAAAAATCACATCGAAAAACGATTAATAGTTAATAGTTTTGTATAAGAGTATATAGTTACAGTTTTGCGCAATAGAGTGCACACAAAAAATTGGTTTTGCTTTCATCGTTTATATACACGGATAATTTATATAAATTGAATTTGTTTAGTTTTAGTTGTAGTTTTCATAGTTTATGCTGAAACACTTGAGTTGCGTACATAGATCCGTTGCTGTGTGTATGTGTGTGTGTTGAGTTCATTTTTGGTCCGAAACTGCGACACAAAGTGTGCTAATGCATAGGCTGGATGCTCTGCAGCATCTCTTTGCTAGTTAACAAAATATATATATATATATATATGTATGTGTTTAGCTATAGCTTTTATACATTGTAATAATAATAATCTTGGGCAGAATGTTGAAATAATCTAAGGATAATATCCAGGACATTATTTATAATAAATTTCATTTTGAGTTTTCCATTTTTTAAATAGAAAAACAATTACTTTTTGCTAATTTAATTAATTAAAGCAATCTTTGTGCATTTTAAATTTTACAAATAAAAAAATAAACTGGAACTTATCCCGAAATTACTCTTTTTCCCCTGCGATTTATATATGCATATACATATATAGAGGTGTGTATGTGTTTGGTACATATATATATATATATATATATACACATATATAATATCAGTGTTCTGCTCGGTGCGCTGGCAGCAAATTGTTTGTGTAATCTCCTGATGCTCCTCCTCCTCCTCCTACTCGTGCCTCACCCCGCATATGGACAGGAACGTACTGAAGTTGTGCAAACTGCAGGCAGGCAAAACCGTGTAGACAATGGCCGCCGTCTCCTGGCACTTGACCCGAAAATCGTTCAGCGCCTGAAGCAGCAGATCCGTGGCCGGAGCGGCATTCACCTGATAGAAGAGCTTCAGGTGTATAGCCGGCAGTGGCTGCTGCTGCTGTTGTTGTGGTTGATCCCCGCCACCAGAGGCTTCCCCAATTGCAGCCGCCTCCTCTGTCACCTGCTGCTGCTGCTGGTGCTTTTTAGCCAGCGGATAATCCTTGAGCAGACGATTCACCACATATGTAAGTATCTCGTCCATATGCTCGGCGCTAACTGACTGCGCCAGGCGGCAGTGATTGCCCAAAATGTCATCGCTCAGCTGCGTCAGCTGAGTGGTGGACGAGGCCAGGCCAGTGGAGACATAGCAAACGATGGCAGCGCAATTGTTCTCATAGTTCCAGCGTCGTCGTATGGCAATTGTATAGTCGCCCACCGAGCAGCCAGTTTCCTCATCTGTGAAGAAAGGAAATAAATCAATAGCAAACCTAAAATTCCATTCTCTCTTCCTTACAGTCGAAACGATCGTTGTGGGTGTGGGCCCACACTTGCCACTCGACCAGAGCCTCTCGAGGCAGAGCCGGCAGCACAATATAGTCCATAATGGCATTGGTCGTACGGCGTTCCCACTGCCGGCGCGCCTCTCCAATAAAAGCTGGATGGGTAACGAAGCAAATGCCATGGACCACATCCCTCAGCTGGCCATGGGCATTCATGGCCTTGGCAATGCGACTGATGTGGCGTAGGGTAAGCTTGCACTGCGGCCGAATGCCGCCCTCGATGATGGTCATGCTGCCGGGCACCAAGGCAATCTGGCCGGAGATGTAGGTTATATCGCCAATCTGCAAAAAAAGGGATTATACATCTTGCTTTCTCTCTTTTTCTATATATATATATATATAACTCACCCTGGTGGACTGGCTGTAGGGTCCGATATTGGCCGGCGCCCAGTGCGATATACCCTGGACATGCATCGTGTTCCGTCGACCATTTAGTAATGCCGCAGCCGTTTCCTCGCCCTCACGATCTCGCTCCTCAGCACTGGATATCGTGCCCGCCACGGGCTGGCGATAGGCAATGGCCTCCATCACCACATGACAGCCATCGGGCAGCGGGCACTCGACACAGACCCGCGTCGGCGGATTGTGAAAGTCAAAGGAACGCAAGTAAATCCGATTCAGTGCAGGATATTCGGCAATGGAGCGGACATACAGAGTGATGTAGCACAGATCCTGGAGCTCATAGCCCTTCGACTGGCAGAGATCGCGCAGCGTGTCCAGGGCCAGCTGCATGCCCTGCTCCATGCCCTCGGTGCCGCTACCTGTCGGTGGATAAGAATAAGCGATTAAAAGGAGTTCAGGAAAGTACTTTATAACCACGGTTGTCACTTCTCTTAATTTTTAGAAATTTATTTAAAAAAAATGCAAGTTAAATCAAGAAATTTAAAAAAACTACTTTTGGCCTTGGGAAACGAAAGACAACCGTGTGATCCTGGCCAGGGATTCGAGTATATATATTAGGACTGCTTTAGAGACTCATTGGATACCCTGTATGCCTGCTAGCCACATCCAGCCCTTGGCATTTATGGCCGCTTTGGCCTCGTTGGCCAGTGGACGGAATTCGCGCTCGTATGTCAGCGGACTGGGCGGCTGTGTGGCTCCTGTTCCTCCCGTTCCAGTGCCCGGTTGACAGCAGGTATTGGTGGCGCTTAGCCCAAGCGAGGAGATGGCCAGCGACAGCGAGCCGCAAACGGCGGCGGTGCTGCTGCCCAGACCATAATGATGGCCACCGCCTTGACTCTGCGAGCCGCCATCGCCGGTGGTTAGCAGCATTGATGCACAGGCGGATGTGGAACTTGTGGGTGCTCCCAGCACTGGCGGCGCCGCCGCCGCTGTGGGCTCGTCGACGCTGGCGCTCTTCGTGACAATGGGTATGGGCGAGGAGGAGGCGGTGGTGGTGGTGGCGGCAGCGGCAGCCAAATGGCGGCCAAAGGAGTTGCTGCGCGATATAAGTTCACTCTGGCTAAGAGATTCACGCAGCCGCGTCTCCTTCTCGATTAGCTCCAGTTCCGTTTCACTGAAATCCGGATCACTGAGGTCACTGTACGTCGACTCGTTGAGATCGCTGATGTAGTCGAGCGAACGTTTAACGAATACCACATCGCCACCGCCGCCACCACTACCACCGCCGCCGACAACGACACTGGCTGCACCGCATCCTGATGCCTCCTTTGGCTGCAGCGTCAGCTTGGTAAAGTTGATGTAGCCCACTGGGCAAATGGGATCGGCGCTGCTAATAATGGTCTGAATGTCCTCGACAGCGATGCGCTGGCGGAAGAGCGGGCAGTCCAGGGTGAAGGTCTCATACTCGCCGCCCTCGCCGCAAACATTCAGGCCGTACTTGTCGCGCATCTTGAGCAGATGCGGCTGCATCTCGCGCAGCGACTTGCCCAGGTGACGATCCGGGACTAGGCCCAGGGCAGCCACCTGGAGAAGATTAGAAAGAGAGAGAGAGAGAGATTAGAGATGGAAACAACATAAGTATTTAATTTAAGGGGGAATATAAATGTAAGCGGTCAAAATTTGGCCATTTTTTGTGAATTTTTTTAATAAGAAATAGTCAGGCAATCGTCGTGAAACTTTGGATATAGTTAAAAGTAGAATCATAGATGATACAAAAAATTAGTTATAAATAATATTTTACAAAATGGCGGATTTATGGAACATATGCCGTAGCGCCTCGAGCTTTGAGTTGCCGTGCTATGGACACGATAGAGCTCGTAATTCCTGTCCAAAATCCGTAAACTAAATTTTTTTGTATTTATTACACCTGTATCTTCTATTTGAACCTAAAAAACTAAAAAGAAATCAAGACAAAAAAATTAAATTTTGATTTGAAGGAAAAAATGACATTTTCAGGTGATCAGTTTTCACTTCCCACCCTCTTAAAAAATAGTAATACTCCGTTTTATAACAACCATGTAGGTTTAAATAGAAGATAATTTCATACTGATCATAATACTTTTTGATTCACTGCGATATGTTACGTAGTTTTTTGTGAATCGTGTCCAAAGCATAGGTAAAAATGCAAAAATTAAAAGCTGAGAAAAAGACGTATAAAGTTTTTGATGCGCTCACGTTAACACTTGTATACCTTGCGTGCATACTTGATTTGAGGCGCTTCAAGTTGCAATTCGATATTGAAACTTACACAGTATATTCTTTAAGTAATAAACTATTTTTTAAACAAAAAAAAAAAAAAATTGGCCAAAAAATTTGGGTTTACATGTATATCCCCCCTTAAACAAAAACCCTAAAATTTTTTAGATATGACTTTCAAATTTGATTAAAATGTAATTCTAAATTGGAAGGGTATACAATCTTCGTCTTAACGAAGATAGATTCTTTCTTGGTTTTTATTTTGCAGCTGAGTAATTCAAACGAAGGCATGTTTGCATGGACTAAATTTAGCACAAACAGACTCGGCAGCAGCAGCAGGTGATTATTATATAACTCCTAATCAATCGAAGCTGGTTAACTTACCTTTATAATGATGGCATGCACCTGGCAGTCAATCATCTCCTGCAGCAGTTCAGTCTGATCTCTCCTCCACAGGTAGGCCAGGGATATCAGGTTCAGGCGGCTGCACACGTTCTCCACGCGGACGCGCTGGTAATCCGATAGGATGGCGCCCACGGCCACCGCCTCCACCTGCAGTTCGTGCTGTTAATAAATCGAAAGTAATTAGTAAAAATTAAGGAAAGAATCCTGAAAGATTATACAAGGGTTTTACAAGTCTGAAAAATAGCAACTGGGCCAGAACATCATCAAAAAAGTTATAGATAAATATATTCATTAAAATAAAATATTATCTAGGCCCTAACCATAACATAAGCAACTAATTTCAGCGGAAGGTATATTATATTTTAAGCATTTAAATATAAAATTAAGCTTATTTAATATCTCTTTAAAAATAGCAACTAAATTTGCATTTTGATGGATAGATCCATTAGATAACAGGGTCCAAACTTTGCTCTGATACCAAAGGGTAAATCAATATATTTATACATATTTATATATATTTGATATCGGGCAAGGGATTGCCACCAGGCGCCTGCCAAACTGTAATCACCATTTAGCATTAAAGTCTCCTCTCCTCCTCCACCTCCTTCAAATCGATTCAATTTCATTATGTATTATTATCAAAGGGTAAATAAACAATTTGTGCGATTATTGTTATTGTTTCGGTTTTGCTTTTTATTTATTTAACTTAAAAGGAACGGAACGGACGACGAACGGACGGTTCACGTGCACGGCGGCAACGAGTTCGTCGGGCATCGCGATAAGATTACAGCTCGGATTGCTGTAGCTGCGGCTGTGTGGATGTGCCAACCAATTATAGAGCGGCGGCAATCTCCAAGTGCAGTTGCTGCAATCGCCGGATCAGGGACTTGGCCAAGGACATGGCACAACAAAACGAGGGACATGTAAACAAGAGCTCTGATTTATGCTCCCCTTTTATACCTTTTTTAAAGGATTAATATTTATTATTTATGGGTAGAGCATTGAAAAACTTGAATTTCCCCTCAACAGATAAATATATAGGAAATATTTTAATAAATAAAAAAGAAGAAGGAAAGCAAAACAAAAACTGGATGCTATTTTAAGAATTTCAAATACTTATTTGTTTGCTTTTTTTTTTGTTTTCACAAAACATTCTAATATCCACAAACAAAAATATCAAAGAAATTTTGAAAAAACTTTGCTTTAATGATCTTTCTTTATTTGTTTATTATTATTACAGTATTATATTCCCCAGACTGGGGCGGGAAACCCTATACCAGCTTTACTTTGAAATTTTTCCATATAAAAAAATATAAGAGAGAACGAAACGTACTCATATTCAAGGTAAACAATAGTGAAATAATACTGGTGCTCAGAGGTCTTGATCAATTTATTATTTATAAATGAAAGGGTATCACACTATCGACAGTAGGTTCAGGTAATTTTCCCAGCAGTCATTCTAATCAGTCGCTTTAATCTGACATTGCAGGTAGCCAGGGGTGGGATTGGGAGATTGGTAAATGGAAAATAGAGGTTTTGCAACAACAATCAACAATCAATCACCTTGCATGTCTCCAACAGACTGTATAGATCCTCGACCTCGTCATCGTCGGTGGGCACGTACTGCTTGCCGGTCTGGGTGCTCTTGCCCTTGGTCTCTCGCCGATACAGCGGCAGTCCCATGGCACTGGCCAGAATTTCGATGCCCATGTGGCCGACCGTCTGGTACATGAAGCTATCCAGCTCGTCTGCAAGTAGAGCACAAAAATGTGAGCAGGTAAAGAGCACAAGGTGGAGCAACTACAGCGGCTAGAGATCAAAAACAGCGGCAACTTGGTGCTAAATGCTAAAGCAAACAGCAGGAACGGTGGCCAATAATAATAATGATAATAACAGCTCTGTCGACTTGTGCCTTACTTTGAGAAAAAAAGGTAGATTAGATCGAAAAATAGTAATATTAGCAGTTTGGATTTGAATTTAGTTATTTAAATAAGGTATAATTGGAGGTATTTGGTCAGAATTTATTTATTTAAATCAAACCGAAAAGACCTGGAGTCAGGGAGAAGCTTTTTCTGACTAAAAGAAGGTCGATAAGCAATATCGATAACTAACGATAACTAACAAAAGTAATTTTAGGGTTCTAATACATATATTACAGCTTTTACTATTATATAAATTCCATAATAAAAAACAATTTGGAATATTTTTAATATTTACAGAATTTAATAAGAAACACTTGACTGTGAAATAATTATCAAATTTAGGGAAATATTATAATTTCTGCATTGCCATTAATAAATTTGATTATAATAATATTCATACATTTAGCAATAAAAGCTTTTTGGACTCACCTCTGTCCTTGGGATGCAGATTGGCCAGGGCGACGATCTCGTGGCCCTCGGCGACGCACTGCATCATGTTGTAGCAGCTATCCTTGCCGCCGCTGACCATGGCCACGACCCGCATCTTGCTGCCGGTGTTTATTTCCTTCTTTTCTTTCAGTGCACAAGTATGTGAGTGCTGTCTCCTCCTCTCCTTCGGCGCTCCTCTTTGCCGCTTATCTTTATCTTTATTTTTGGCTTAGTTTGTGCTGCTTGTTAGTCGCAAAGTGCGTGCTCATTTGGTCTGCTTTGTTGACTAGAGACTGATAATGGTTTCCACTGCTTTCGCTGCTTCTTCTTCCTCCACTGCCGCTGCTTTCCTGCTGCCTTCCTGCAAATTGGCCTGCTTGTTAATTGCTTTCAAACTGTAAAGTGCAACAATTGAATTAAATGCGGACACGCACACGGACGAACACACACACTCGGGCGATCTGATTGCATTATCGCAGGACCTGCTTTCTGCCTCGCACGCTGTCCGCTCGGTCTAATTGAAAGTGATTGCACGAAGGTCACTCGGCACACAAACACACACACACCGACTTGTTTAATTTCCTTGCATTTTAGTTTAGGAAGAGAAATATTTTAAACGCTTGTAGGAATTTTTGCATTTATAAATAAATCGAATTAGTTGCGCCGGCAGAAGCGCGTGCAGCAAGAACAAAAACAACAGCGGCTAAAGTAGCAGCGCGGCGTGGCGAGGCACAGAGAAAAACAACAACAAAAGATAAAACGAAAGTAAAAACAAAGAGGAAATTAAGGAAAAGCCACACACACACACAAGCACACACAGGCAATGGGAGAGAAGATTTGACCCAAATATGATATTTTCCAACATAAAACACACATTTCATTGGTTTTTACTTATTTTTGATGAACTCACTGGATACCAAAACACAGCCACACACGGACACCCGCTTGCTCGCCTCTCTCTCACACGCAGTTTGCGAACTTAACGCGGCCACAACAAAAACAACAAATGGAATAAAATTGAGTTGTTATTGTTATTGTGTGCAAAAAAAGTGTCACTGAATTTGTTTGCCCGAATATCGAAATCGCGATATTTTTTTCCCTTGGTCACTCTGAATTTCAAAATGTATCGATATTTTTATATTTTTTGCTGAAATATCGAAATCGCGATATTTGTTTGGTATTTTTTGATATTTTTCTCGTTGGTCACTCTGAAATTGCCGGAAATTTTCCGCGCTGCCAGACTTTTCGTCGTGACGATTTTTACGTTACCACCAGCCAGAGTTGCCAGACTTTTCGGTCCCAGTGCCAGATCAAAATATATATCGATATTTTTTCCCTTGGTCCCACTGAATTTCGATTTCTCATGTAGAATGTAAAATGTAAGTAAAATGTTAGTTAAAGCCTAGTACTCTGACGAGAAAAAACCGCTGTATAAATTTAGACAGCGGCCAAACTCCATATAAAAAAAACGGTGTCGAAAAAAAAGAAGAAGAACTTTTAGACACGTCGTTTTTTTCGGTACTCTGACGACGAAAATGAAGCCTGCGAAAATTGAATGGCGTTGCCAGATCAAGATAGTAAACAGCTGATATTGCGCTGTCTAAATAATTCATTTGATTTATTTAGACACCCCTAATGGAGGGAAAGTTGAAGGAAAAAGGTGGCATTGATAGGGGCTGTCAAGGGGAAGCCCATAATATGGAATTTAACCCACAAAGGACATTTTAATGCAATATTTATTAATATTTTTAATATTTTTTTTGAATATTTGTTTACAAACAGCTGTCCAGTGTGACGAAAGAAAATCCTTAAACGCCATAAAAAGTACATTTTCATGGCATTTCAGGACTTTTCTTAATTTTTTTTGGTCACACTAGCTCGGTAGCGAGCTTAAGCCTAGTACTCTGACGAGAAAAACCCGCTGTCTAAATTAGACAGCGGAATCGCTGTTTATTTCGCTACCGAGCTAGTGTGACCAAAAAAATTAAGGAAATTCCATGAAAATGTACTTTTTATGGCGTTTAAGGATTTTCCTTGGTCACACTGGACAGCTGTTTGTAAACAAATATTCAAAAAAAATATTAAAAATATTAATAAATATGGCATTAAAATGTCCTTTGTGGGTTAAATTCCATATTATGGGCTTCCCCTTGACAGCCCCTATCAATGCCACCTTTTTCCTTCAACTTTCCCTCCATTAGGGGTGTCTAAATAAATCAAATGAATTATTTAGACAGCGCGATATCAGCTGTTTACTATCTTGATCTGGCAACGCCATTCAATTTTCGCAGGCTTCATTTTCGTCGTCAGAGTACCGAAAAAAACGACGTGTCTAAAAGTTCTTCTTCTTTTTTTTTCGACACCGTTTTTTTTATATGGAGTTTGGCCGCTGTCTAAATTTATACAGCGGTTTTTTCTCGTCAGAGTACTAGGCTTTAACATAGAAATGCATTTTTTACGTCATACGCTTACGTTTTGGTAGCTTCACGTAGTTATTTCCAGTATGCCCAGTTGCCGTGGAGGGGAAAATCCTTCCCTTTACTGATAAATCTCGGCATTATGAGTGGAAAACCGGGCAATCACACTCGCAAATAAATACAAACAACATATTCTAGACCATTTGACTTTATTAGTTTGTGGTAGCAAAATTCAAAGTTCGAGTCACTAAATTAAGGAGGCTACTGTTGCCGCTGCCACACCCACCACTCCCCTCCGCCCCAGAGACTGTTGCAGCATGTTTTAGATAAACCAAATATTAAAGACAAAAAGTCAACTGAAATTCCTATTGGAAACGAAAGACTCCTCCGTAATGAGAGTGCGAGCGAGAGAGTGTTGAAAGGAACAAAAATCAAAATTACCCGTGGTTCGTAACTACAAAAACAAGAGAACAGTTTAAATCAAAATTTTCGGTCGGTGGTGCTGTACTTAAGTGTGTGTGCGGGGGTGTGCGGTCCGTGTTTGTGTGCGTGTGAAGTGCGTGAGAAAGCTGGAGGCGCGTGCATTACAATAATTGCACAAATCCCAAGACTTACGAGGGGCGGGGGTGTCACCAATCAGCGAGAGCGAGCAGGGCAGATAGAGAGGGCGAGTGAGACAGCCAAAAAGCGCAGCAGCAACAACAAAGGGCTGTGATTTCTGTCAAATCGCCCACGCACCCGCCCCCGCCCCCTTAACGTGCCTTCGTTGCCTGCTCTTCGCACTTCCGTATTTACCAAATAAACGGGACACAAACTGTGGCAACAACAAAAACAGCAATAGCAACGGGAAGCCAGAGAGAGAGAGCAGCGAGGAAAAACAATCGACTAGGGGGCGCAAGGGAGAGGCCTAGAGGAACTAGTGGGGTGGCTGCAGAGTAAGCGAGACGAATATGGATATCCTGGAGATGCTGCGCGCCAGCGCCACTGGCAGCTACAACACGCTCTTCTCGGACGCGTGGTGCGTATACGTTTCCCAGCAGATCCATGCAACGGTAAGTGAACTTCACCCTTTCTTTGTTTATTTTCATACTTATATTGAGTCAGCTAAGCGAGTGGTTGTGCGAGAGCGTGACAACAGGCAAGACAGCAGCTTTAGGAGAAGAGACAGGCCGAAGAGAACAAGGGTGGATCATGGACAGCTGTTTTAGGGAGTCAGGGAGAGCGACAGAGAAAGAGAGAGTAATGGATCACATGTGGAGGATAACAGCTGTGCTGGGTTCTTGTCCGGGCTTCAAGTTTTCTGGAAAAACACTTGAAATTGTTAAAGAACTATAATAACTACAAAAAATATATGCCAAGATTGATTACAAATTGATACTTTGCTGATAATGATAAGCCTTCTGAATAAAAACAATACAGAGGGGACTCAGCATGAAAACAAATTAAAAATCAATAAAGCAAATATAAATTTCCTTCGAATTTCAACTCTTAAAACAGATTTTGAAATCAAATATTTCTTGGAATATGCACCCTTAGATAGGGAACACCTGTTGAATGGTCAGACTAATATGATAATCTACTATTTGTCCTCGTTTAAAAGAGAAATTTCAACGCAACAAACCATTCTAGTTAAACCCAATATTAATTTCACAAGTCTCTGCAACTGGTTCAGATCCTTGCTAGAGCTGCAGGACTTCTTATTAGTTGCTTCTTCGGCTTGCGTCTTCGCCAGCTGATAAGAGCCAGCTATTGCTCTCCCTCACTCTTGCCCGCATCCCCATCTCTTTTCATCACTTCCGTGTTTTGATTTGATTTCTTTTTTCTTGCCTTCAAATCGGAATTTGTTTGTTTTGTGGCCTTGCATAAAACCACAAAAAAAAAAACAAAAACCCGAAAGAAAGAAGGAGAAAAACAAGGCACAGTAGCCACATGATAAGCACACGGCCCAATATACTGATAATGATAGTTGTGACCCCGCTGGAAAGCTGATTACACGTCACATAACTATAAACGATTGCTAATCAGAAGCACGTGCAATTGGCAAAGGGAGTGGGTACAAAGGGGGCATGGCTGCCCAAATCAGTTTTCAATAATTCAATTAACCCCTTGGGGCTCCATCAATTTAGCCAGCCGTCTTGTGACCGCGACCGCTGGCTCTTCTTCATTTCGTTTTGTGGGCGAATTTCTCTCCCTCCCTCTCTCTCTCTATCTCTCTGTTGCCATGTCCGATCAGTTCGCTCATTTGTAAATCCAATTGGATTGCCTATATGCGTGTGTGGCTTTTGATTCCAATTAGAGTAAATGAGCAATGGATGTCAATTGTGTGTGAGACCCAATTGGAATTTATGATAACAAGAAAACCTGTTGTAAAACTAAACCGTAAACAACAACAATGATGATAATAATGGAAATCGTAAAAAGTAACATGCATATAACGTACTATATTTATATCAAAATACGAGCACAATGCGGAAATTGCAGACAATAACAGAAAATAGGCAACAACAACAACAAGAGAGTAAAGTAAAAGAAAACAACAACAACCACTATTGAAAACCGCAAACACTATGAAAAAAAAAAACGACGACAACAACAAAAGCAGGAACAACAAGTGCAACGACGCCGCGTCTTCATTTCAATGTCAAAGTGCCTATGAATGCAATAACAATAACAATTGCATATATTAAACATTAACAATAATATAGCTTAGTGGAAAGTCGAATTAGTAAATACCCTTTAATAGTTTTTCAATTAATTTTTACTTTTCCGAAAAATATATAAAATTAGGGATAAATATTTGTAGCAATTTTTTCAAAATTTAATAATGGGTTACATAGTTAAAATGATCGAAAATGTACAACAATTTCAATTTAAACAAATAGCTCTCTTCCCAGTTAAATTTAAATTTAATTTAATTTCGTTAATAATAGATAGATAGATATATAGATAGATGTTGTCCTTTTAGTATATATGTAAATTTTCGGGGCGATGACCTCATTTTATTTATTTGAAAAATGAAAAAGAATCCGATTATATGTAGCATTGAAATTGCACTATAAAATTATAATACCCTGCCAGGGTATGAAAAGCAACAGAACAAGAAAACCACAAAAACCGCACAGCTGATGAGCTCGATTATACGGGCCTGACACCTACTGGAATTCAAAGCGATTTTAGGAACATTAGCAAGTGTTATTCGCTAAATAATTAATTAAAATTGTCTGGCTCAGTGGGTTTTCTGTCGCTTAAATATTGCATTATCCGAACAAGAAAAAAAAAAAAATAGCTGAAAAACATATGTTGGAAAAACCACAACGAAAGGTTACAAATCTTTTGAAAAGTATTTATCCATTAGCTTATTTTTATTTTATTTGTTTATTTTTATTGTCTGGATTTTGGTAGCCCAAGTTTAATTAGGAACATTATTTTAATACTTAAAAGTAAATACATAATAGTGGCAATTAAACACAGCGTATTCCCTCTTTGGGAACTTTACAAGTGTTGGCTAAATGAATAATTCAGCGAAAGTGGTTGTGGTGTCACTTAAATATTTCTTTGAACATGTTCTCCAAGTGACTTTCAAGGAAAGTTTACGCCAGACAGACAGTTTTTCATTAGAATTTTTTTTGAGCAGTTTCAATAACAAGTAGAAGGAATTTCTTGGGTATATTTTTTCGGGCTTATTTGAGATGATAATATTTGATGAGACAATAAATACGTGTTGATATTATTAAACTTGGTATAGTTTTAAGCATTTTTTAGGAATTTTTTAAAGTATTTTTGAGGCTTAGTTTTGTCTGTTTCGCAATCTAAACAATTTTTTAAATAATTTTGCTTGATATTTTCATTGCAACCCTGCCTAAACCTTGGTAAACACTCATCTCTGGACACTGCCACTTGTTAACTACAAATTAGAGCTGGAAATAAATCGATTTTCTGTGAAATTATTATTATTTTTTTTTAATTCGACAAGTAAATCTATTATAATCGATTAAAATCAAAAACAGAAATAATTCAAACTATATATGGATTTACATTACAGATTTATAAATCTTAGCATTTTATCTAACGATATTATTATTTAAATTATTTGAATTTATTTAAATTATTAGAATTTATTAAAATTATAAGAATTTATTTAAATTATTAGAATTTATTTAAATAATTTATAATTATAAATTGAAACATGAGCTAATTCGTGTTCTTCATCGGAAATTTGACATTTAATAATTTAAATAGCATTGGTTTTTTAACTATGTTTGTACTTCACTTTTCAAACAGTTTACATATGGATACATCGATTTAATCGATCCTAAAAATGTATATCGATGTATCCCATAATTAAAAATAAAATCGATTTTATTTCCAGCTCTATCAACTACCTCGTTTTAAAAAGCTTTCTGAGAATTGAATTGCTCTCAAATATCTCGCAACAATGATGAATAAGATTAGATTGGGTTTCACCATAAACATTATGGTAATGCTAATGTGTTTCTCATTTGAATCCTCACAGATGTACCTGTTCTTGTTCGTGCTCATACCGACCTTCCTCCTGTTCGCCTGGTGCATATACTTCAAGCGAATCGCCCGCGTACGCCTGCGCGATGAGATTGCCAACTCGCTGAGCGCCGTCACCTCGTCCGGCGGGGACTTGCGCGGTCTACGCTTTCGGAAGCGTGACAAGATGCTCTTTTATGGCCGTCGCATGCTGCGCAAAATGAAGAACGTCAGCGGCCAGATGTACAGCAGTGGCAAGGGATACAAGCGGCGGGCGGTGATGCGCTTTGCCCGACGCATCCTACAGCTGCGCAGGGACAATATGCCACTGGAGATGCGAACAGTGGAACCGCCGGCGGAGTATCTGGAGGAGACAATCGAGGGCAGTGACCGGGTGCCGCCCGATGCCCTCTACATGCTGCAGAGCATCCGTATCTTTGGGCATTTCGAGAAGCCCGTTTTCCTGCGCCTGTGCAAGCACACCCAGCTCCTGCAGTTGATGGCCGGCGACTATCTGTTCAAGATCACCGATCCGGATGACAGTGTCTACATCGTCCAATCTGGCATGATCAATGTGTATATCTCGAATGCCGATGGCAGCACCCTGTCCCTGAAGACGGTGCGCAAGGGCGAGTCTGTGACGTCGCTGCTCAGTTTCATCGATGTGCTGTCGGGGAATCCCAGCTACTACAAGACGGTCACCGCCAAGGCCATTGAAAAGTCGGTGGTTATACGATTGCCCATGCAGGTGGGTATTCTTTTAGCTATGTTGCTTTTAAGGAGCACCTGCTCTTTGGGTTTACTTAGGGTTATTTTAATCATTGGTGTATCTTATCTCTGGTTTGGGTTAGATACCTAAAGACATGAGCTTTAATTAAAATATTTTTTAAAAATAAATTAGGGGATTAGATTAGTTTATGAAAAATAATAACTTTTTGACTTGTTTAAAGAAATCCTAATGAGTTTACAAAAGTAGGGACCCGACGCTTAAGGGGGGTAATTTTTGTTCGTTAATTTTTTTTATTTTAAAAGCTCAATATCTTATGAATATAGTGTCCAAGTTTTACATCAATCAAAAAAAATTGACTAAGTTATACAAAGTTGAACGAAGCTCTCCTGAAAAATACCATTTTAAAAATCGATAACTCAAAGTTTGAGTAGACAATCGTTTTGAAATTTAAAACATAACTTCTATAACTAATTCTACTTCCTATTTTTCCTTGACAGGCCTTCGAGGAGGTGTTCCAGGACAATCCAGACGTCATGATTCGCGTCATCCAGGTCATCATGATCCGGCTGCAGCGCGTCCTATTCACCGCCCTGCGTAACTACCTTGGCCTAAACGCCGAGCTGGTCCAAAATCATATGCGCTACAAGAGCAATGCCATGATGTCCGGTACTATCATCAACTCGCAGTCATCGCAATCATCGCGTCAAACAGCCGCCAATGTTGCCTCAGCCATCCCGCCCAGTCAATTGTCAGTGCCACCAACGACGACGGCGACCCCAGCAACTCGGGAAGCCGGAGCAGGTGTTGGTCGAGCTCACCACTCCTCGTCGCGGCATTCCCGCGAGGAGCACACACTATCCGATCCAAATCCCAATCCGGAAGCTGACCAACAGACCGGAGCCAGCCAGATATTCAGTGAACTGCATGGCGAGGCCTCCAGTGCGGATGTGTTTCATCAGCATCAGCAGCAGTCCGTGGGAAATCTGTCCACGCGTCGTGGTTCCATCACCCAGGCGGGCCCAGCTTCGCCGCTTGAAGGGGTCCACTCAGCGCAGTCCCAGCAGCAGCAGCAGCCGGCGCCAACGCCACAATCCCCTTCGATAGACCTGCGACTAGTGCAATCCTCGGCCGTGGAGAGCCTGCGAAGGGAACTGGGCCTGCCAGAGGAGGATGCCCACATCATAGAGCCATTTGTGGAGGTCCGTGAACTGGAACCGAATGTCACCCTCATCACCGAGGGCAATGCGGACGATGTGTGCATTTGGTTTGTGATGACTGGAACCTTGGCGGTTTACCAGGGCAACCAGGATGCCACAAGGGCCAAGCCTGATAAGAGCGATATGCTGATACATTTCGTGCATCCCGGCGAGATTGTGGGCGGTTTGGCCATGCTCACGGGCGAGGCGAGTGCCTATACGATTCGATCGAGGAACAACAGCAGGATAGCCTTTATCCGGCGAGCGGCCATCTATCAGTGAGTATTCGAGAATTTCTAGAGTGACGAGAATTTTAAGAATTTTGAGAATTTCGAGATTCGAGACTTTGAGAATTTAGAATATTTTGAGATTTGAGAATTTCGCAGTTCGACAATTTTTAGAATTTCGAATATTTTGAGATTCGAGAATTTAAAGATTCGGGAATTTTGAGAATTTCAAGATTCGAGAATTTTGAGAAGTTCGAGATTCAAGAATTTTGATAGTTTCGAGAATTTAAAGATTCGAGAATTTTTAATATTTTGAGATTCGAGAATTTCAAGAATTTCGAGAATTATGAACAATCACCAGTGGGCTTAACCCATTTCAACTCGTCTCATCTCGTCTCCTCTGTGAACAGAATCATGCGACAGCGACCACGAATCGTTTTGGATCTGGGCAATGGCGTGGTTCGTCGCCTGTCGCCACTGGTGCGGCAATGTGATTACGCTTTGGACTGGATCTTCCTGGAGTCGGGACGTGCCGTTTATCGGCAAGACGAGAGCAGCGACAGTACCTACATTGTGTTGAGCGGACGCATGCGATCGGTGATCACGCATTCCAGCGGGAAAAAGGAAATCGTGGGCGAATACGGCAAGGGTGACCTTGTGGGCATCGTTGAAATGATCACCGAAACGTCACGCACCACGACGGTGATGGCTGTGCGCGACTCGGAACTGGCCAAGCTGCCCGAGGGCCTGTTCAATGCCATTAAGCTGCGCTATCCGATTGTGGTTACCCGGTTGATTAGCTTCCTTAGCCATCGCTTCCTCGGCTCGATGCAGACGCGCTCGGGCAGCGGGGCGCCGGGCGCGCCCGTTGAGGCGAATCCTGTCACGCACAAGTACTCAACGGTGGCCCTGGTGCCCATCACCGACGAGGTGCCGATGACAACCTTTACCTACGAGCTCTATCATTCGCTCTGTGCCATAGGTGGGTAGATCAAATATTTATTTATTATTTAATTTATATTTCTGGTGTTGGCTAATAGTTTATACCTTAACCCTTTATTAATATCCTCCTCTATGGTACACCGATAGGTCCCGTTCTCCGGCTCACCTCGGACGTGGTGCGCAAGCAGCTCGGCCCGAACATCTTTGAGGCGGCTAACGAGTACCGGATGACCTCGTGGCTGGCCCAGCAGGAGGATCGCAACATTATAACGCTTTATCAATGCGATAATTCGCTTAGCGCCTGGACGCAACGCTGCATGAGGCAGGCGGATGTCATTCTGATTGTCGGCCTCGGTGATCGTTCGCATTTGGTGGGGAAATTTGAGCGCGAAATCGATCGACTGGCGATGCGAACGCAGAAGGAGCTGGTCCTGCTCTATCCGGAGACGACCAATGCCAAGCCAGCGAATACGCTGAGCTGGCTGAACGCGAGACCCTGGGTGACCAAGCACCATCATGTGCAGTGCGTGAAGCGCATCTTTACGCGCAAAAGTCAATATCGCATTGTGAGTATTGAAAATGAATCTTAAAATCTGTTATTATTACTCACTTTTAGATAAACAATAGTTATCAACATTATAGCTCCACTGAAAGTCATAAACTTTCACTAATTTCAGTGCCTAATTTAAGCTCTTTTATCGCAAATAATTTAGTATTGCCACAAAAAATTGATTTTTGTTTATATGTACACATGCATTTCCAATTTACTTTATGTGGCATTGATTAACCTGACATTCAATTAAACTTCCGTGGCACTAAGCATCGTAAAGATATAGCTATCTGGAGCACTCGAACTCATAATCAGAATTATAGAATCGTAAATATCTATTCTAGAAGCATGTAGATTAGCACAGATTAGGTCTGGATGGTCACGTTTCTGGTAATCATGACTAACAATATTTCTGGAGGTGATAAGGCTATCAATTAACTAGGTTTTTGGCTGAATTTTTAATGATCTTGAATGATACTTTTTTATATTTTTTTATTTCAACCATTTTTTTTTTATTTTTAAAAATTTTTTTTATATTTTTATATTTGTATATGTTCATATTTTTATGTTTTTTATATTTAATTACTTTACATGTTTTAATTGCAATTTTTTTTAATACCTTTTTACTGTCTTTTTCCTTTCAGAATGATCTCTATAGTCGCGTTCTGCTCTCCGAGCCGAACATGCATTCCGACTTCTCGCGCTTGGCCCGCTGGCTAACGGGCAACTCGATTGGCTTGGTCCTGGGCGGTGGCGGAGCACGCGGTGCTGCCCATATTGGCATGCTGAAGGCCATCCAGGAGGCAGGAATACCCATCGATATGGTGGGCGGCGTGAGCATTGGAGCTCTGATGGGTGCCCTTTGGTGTTCCGAACGCAACACCACCATAGTCACGCAGAAGGCGCGGGAGTGGTCCAAGGTTTGTCCCAGAGATTACACAGATTCTTATTTGCTTTCAATTCAGTCCTAAATATCCCATTTAAATAATACAATTTTAATATTTTTGAATTAAATTATTTTTAGAAAATGACAAAATGGTTCCTACAACTGCTGGACCTCACTTACCCGATCACATCGATGTTCTCCGGTCGGGAATTCAACAAGACCATCCACGACACCTTCGGGGATGTGAGCATCGAAGACCTGTGGATACCCTACTTTACGCTGACCACCGACATCACGGCCAGTTGTCATCGCGTTCACACCAACGGTGAGTCCACACAGTCGCTATCTGCATTTGCCTTTTCTCTCTCTTTGTCTGTTTCTTTCTTTAGATGTCTTCCTCCCACTATATATATATATATATATACAGTGGTGCTCATAGACTTAAGCCACAAGACTTCATCCAAGAATTTTAACGAAAATTAAGAAAAGTTTTTATTCCACAGCTCCAATTATTTGTGTCACATTAGTTCTATATATCAGTGTTCTAATAAAAGAATAACCAAGTTATAAAAATATATATTCAACGAAAAATTAAAAAAATCTGAGACCAACCCCAAAATGTCCTGCTCACATACTTAAGCCACCTGGAAGAAAATGATCCAAAAAGTTAAAATTTGCCCAATATTCCTTATAATTTTATTAAATTTAGTTTAATATTAAGTGGGATGACCTTTCTGATTAAGAACAGCGGAGCAACGCTTTGGCATTAAGCCCACAAGACGTGCGCACTGTTGAGGGGTGATTTTCTTCAACTCTTCCTGCAAAATATGCCAAAATCGTTTTTTTTTTTGCTGTTTTTTTTGGCCAACGACTTGTTTAAGAATACCCCACAAGTTCTCTATAGGGTTCAAGTCGGGGATCTGCGGTAGCCATTGCAAAACATTGATTGTCTCTTGGCTAAGCCACGACTTGACTATCTTGCTGGTGTGTTTCGGGTCGTTGTCCTGTTGAAATATCCAGGCAAGTGGCAAATTATCGGCATATTCTCCAGATAAATTGTTAATAAGGATGTCCCTGTACATTTCGCCGTTCATAATGCCTTCTATCTTCTTTTGGAGACCTACGCCCGATGCGGTGAAACAGCCCCAGACCATAATCGAAGCGCCACCATGTTTAACGATCTTTTTCGTGTATGTTTGATTGTTTGGAGCGACGAATCCAAGTTTAATGTCTTTGGGAGTGATGGTAAACCATATGTACAACGTCCTCCCAACAAACAATTGGACCCCAAATACACGAGAAAGACCGTTAAACATGGTGGCACTTCGATTATGGTCTGGGGCTGTTTCACCGCATCGGGCGTAGGTCTCCAAAAGAAGATAGAAGGCATTATGAACGGCGAAATGTACAGGGACATCCTTATTAACAATTTATCTGGAGAATATGCCGATAATTTGCCACTTGCCTGGATATTTCAACAGGACAACGACCCGAAACACACCAGCAAGATAGTCAAGTCGTGGCTTAGCCAAGAGACAATCAATGTTTTGCAATGGCTACCGCAGATCCCCGACTTGAACCCTATAGAGAACTTGTGGGGTATTCTTAAACAAGTCGTTGGCCAAAACAAACAGCAAAAAAAAAAACGATTTTGGCATATTTTGCAGGAAAAGTTGAAGAAAATCACCCCTCAACAGTGCGCACGTCTTGTGGGCTTAATGCCAAAGCGTTGCTCCGCTGTTCTTAATCAGAAAGGTCATCCCACTTAATATTAAACTAAATTTATTAAAATTATAAGGAATATTGGGCAAATTTTAACTTTTTGGATCATTTTCTTCCAGGTGGCTTAAGTATGTGAGCAGGACATTTTGGGGTTGGTCTCAGATTTTTTTAATTTTTCGTTGAATATATATTTTTATAACTTGGTTATTCTTTTATTAGAACACTGATATATAGAACTAATGTGACACAAATAATTGGAACTGTGGAATAAAAACTTTTCTTAATTTTCGTTAAAATTCTTGGTTGAAGTCTTGTGGCTTAAGTCTATGAGCACCACTGTATATATATATATATATATATATATATATATATATATATATATATATATATAATATATACCTGTCTCCTGTCTGTATCTATCTCTATATTTTTCATTGCCTGCCTTTCTCTTCTTAGTTCAAAAATGCATTAAATATGTCGCTTAAGTGGGAAGACTTCAATTTTGGAGCTGGAAATAAAATCGATTCTATTATCGATATTTTTAAAATCGATTTAATCGAAAAAGTTATTATTTAGTTTTTAAATAAATAGAAATATCTATAGAAAAAATGTGTACAACAAAAACAAAAATTTAAATCTATGATGAAAATAAATATGTAAATTTGGGTATTTAAATTTTCGATTTTAATCAATTTTTTTTTATAAAAAAAAAATCCATGTACTGAAAATCGATTATTTCCAGCTCTAATAAAAATCAAGATTTTTTTATTTAGTATTGTTAAATTCTTTTTATTAAAAGAATAAATTCCTATAAAATATTTTTGCATATTAAATGAATTTGTTAGGATCTCTTAGTCGATGTATTACCTGCACCCTTAAGTAAGTTCTATCTAAGTAGCTCTACTTTTAGTTAAAGCTTATTTCCCTCTCTATCTCTCTCTCTTTCTCTTTGGTACTTTGATAACTTTTCGGTTCGATTGTATAATTTACACAGCTGCTTATGTACTTACTTCGTCTATCTCTTCCGTTTTTGGCTTTTGTAACGGTCTTGTACTTCCTGTTCCTCCAGTAAAAGCCTTAGAACTGAGTGTACACCCACTATAAATAAAAAATACAACAAACACAGTCTCCACACTTGCACACACACATACACCATACATGGCCCGCAATTAATTTTGAAGCAATTTCTCACACATTTAGAAATGAACATTTTGGAATTAACGGCGCTGCGCTCCCTATCGAATGTGTGCCGTCTTTTAATTAGTTCTACTTTTTTTTTTTGTCAAAATTTGTAAAGAATTAATTTTATTGCTGTTGTTATTGTTGTTGTTGGTTTCGCGTGATGTTGTTTTTCAACAACAGTTTTGAGGTTTAAGCATAGGAGAAATGCTTTTTGCTAGAGACTAAAACCATCTGCTGTTGCTCCCTTCGTTATGGAAAAAAGCTAACCATCGCTGCTGCTCCCATTTTTCATAATGCTCTACCGGCTACCCCTTCATTTTTTGTGTACTCCATTTTATGATCCTAACCCACATAAGTCTTTTTACATCCTTGGTTCCCCCCTAATTTTGTGGTCCCCAATATAACCCAGATTAGGTGCTTTCAATTCCTGTAATCCCGTATATCGCATGTCCTTTGGTTAACCCAACCTTCATTTTCTGTTAATCCTCATCGCATATCCTTAAAAAGAAAAGTACAGATCGTTGAACGCTATTTTCTCTCTCTCAATCTCTCTTTTTTTCTCTCTTCTCCCCCGTAACACACTCACACACACACACACACACACCAACAACACCAATACCAACAACCCACCACGACTTATCATTGCTGCTGGCATGTTTGTCTCTGTGTCTCAGGATCTCTGTGGCGTTACGTACGCTCCTCCATGTCGCTCAGTGGCTACATGCCGCCGTTGTGCGATCCCAAAGATGGGCACCTCCTGCTGGATGGCGGCTATGTGAATAATTTGCCAGGTAATTAGCAATTAGCACATACAATACGATTTAACCCACAAAAAAAAAAGATAATGAATATGAAAATAATACTTTAACCCACCGAGAGCGTGTTAATCCAAAAATCTCACTTTCAATTCCTATCTAGAGCTGGTATTTTTTTTTTTTTTTTTGAGGGAGAGCGCGCAGAGTGTTGGAAAGTCCTTTCGATCGTTCATGCTTTTGCCTGTGTCCCTTTGGTCCATGTTCTCTTCCACAATTCCCCTTAATTTTGGCTTCGTTTCATTCCAAAATTCTCCCTTGCCCCATACAAAAATGCTGCGTTGTGTGTCTATTCCGTTTTCGCCGTTTTTTCGTCGAGCTGGCAATGCCGCTGATCCTGGCAAACAGTAAAGCTCATTCCGCCATTCCCATATTCTCATGACCACACACACACAAACACAAACAAACAAAAAACATTTGTAAAAAAAAAAAAAAAAACAGAGTGCACAAAGTTTCTTTGGTTTTTCCTTTATTTTACTCTGTAGTATATAGTTGTTGGTATTTCTGAGTTGATCCTTTGCTTTCCCATTTTCCCCCCTTTCCCTGGTTTTAATTTTGGCCTTTTTCCTATATATTTTCATTTGTAGTTAGAGCCTTGTAGTAAACCGTTATTTCTACACAAGCAACAGTTGTGATCGTGGATAAAATTGTGTCTATCTCTTTATCTCTCTTTCTCTCTTTATCCTTGAAACACACACACACACGCTCACACCTGACCTCTCTTTCACACACACACACACGAACCACAATGAAAATGAAAAATCTGAAATTGATGAAATCCAAAATACCATCTACAATCCATCCATGTCGCGTTTGTGTCTCGTCGTGCTGTGATGTTTTTGTTGTACACCTGTTTTCTCACCTGTGTTGCAAAAAAAATAAAAATAAAAACACAGGCCACCTGTGGCGTTACTGCCGCGCCAGCATGTCGATTGCCGGCGTATTTCCGCCATTTTGTGATTATAGCGACGGTCACCTGCTGCTCGACGGCTGCTACACCAACAACGTTCCAGGTAAACAGCATCCACGAGTTACCCGAGTAACGTGTACCGAGTACCACTGTCTCCACCAGTTCCATAAACTTACCATCTACAATACTAGTTTCAATTCCAATTCCAATTCCCGTTCCAACGCTCTGCGTCCGCTCCAGTTTTGGAAATTGAATTAAGCGAGAAAGTCCAAGCATCTTGAGTCCCCTTTCCATCCCTAATTTCTTTAAAATTGCTTCAATTTCCAATTAAAATATCAAAATCAAATAAGTAATTAATCTGAAGTTACAATAAAATCGAAATAAACTCGTTTAAAGGCTTAATTTAAGCCCCCTGGACTCAAGATGCTGGAGGGAAAAACACAGCCAGTGGATTTTATTATATTATAAACGCGAAAATAACACTATTTAATACTAAAACTCTCCGAATAAAATAGAATATAACAACTTATGGTATTTTCGCGTTAATAAAAGGCTTTCTATTTGCAAAATTAGGCCCCAAAATAAGGTATTACGGTTCCTAGTTACAAGTACTAATTCGGCATAATTGGCATAAAATTTCAAGCTTATTTTCTCTGCTTAATTTTGCAAAAATGAACCCCGTGTGAGATTTTTAGAAATTACTAACAAATCATATTTGCATTTGATCCACAAACATCCATACGCCCCAAACCGTATCCCGTATTCCCACCTCCCACCTCCCCCCACCTCATTTCCGTATACAAATACGTACATATAGCCGATGTGATGCACAACCTGGGCGCCGCTCACATCATAGCCATCGATGTGGGCTCCCAGGATGACACCGATCTGACCAACTACGGCGACGACCTAAGCGGCTGGTGGCTGCTCTACAAGAAGTGGAATCCCTTCACATCGCCCGTCAAGGTGCCCGATCTGCCGGACATACAATCCCGGCTAGCCTACGTCTCCTGTGTCCGCCAGCTGGAGGTGAGTGGAAATACCAAAGCTTGGATAGCTTCTTCTCTTCTAAATCCTTACCAATAATTCCTTCTCCCACAAAAACAGGAAGTGAAAAATTCGGACTATTGCGAGTACATCCGACCGCCGATTGATAAGTACAAGACCCTGGCCTTTGGCAGCTTCGATGAGATCCGGGACGTGGGCTATGTGTTCGGCAAGAATTACTTTGAGAACATGGCCAAGGCGGGGCGTCTGGGCCGGTTCAATCAGTGGTTCAACAAGGAGCCACCGAAGCGTGGAAACCATGCCTCCCTCAACGAGTACACCTTCATCGATCTGGCGCAGATCGTGTGCCGACTGCCGGAGGTGTATGCGGTCAACACCGGGGCGGAGATCTTTAGCGAGGACGAAGACTGTGATGGCTATATCTCGGAGCCGACAACGCTGAATACGGTGGGAGTTGTTGGGTGAAGGTTTAGGGATTAGCAAAAACTTAAAGTATATATATTCGTGCAGGATCGTCGACGCATCCAGGTGCCGCGTGCCGGCAATTCGTTGTGCTTCTCCGAGACTGAAATGGACTCCGATGTGGAGATCGATTTGAAGCTAGACAAGACCACGATTCAGAGCAAGGAAGAGGCTATGCGACATCATCATCATCATCATCGGTATCATAGGCACAGGCGGGAGGAGGACGAGGTGGTGACGACACCAGAGCAAACGGGACAGAAGCAGCCGAGCAGCACAGCGGATCTTGGCGAGTGTGCTGCTGGCTTGGAGCAGGGAGAGCATCATCCCCTGAGCAAGGACGAGGACAAGGAGAATCGGAGCAGGGCGAATAATGAAACCAAAAACTAGCTAATACACAACAAAGTGAAACTACAATTGAGGCGCCGCCACTTCACCACCACCCCCCAGAAACTACTACTCAATTATCCGGATAACCTCATTCGGATGAGACCTCTCTCTCCTCTAGGTTTTATAATATAGCAACCAAGACTTAGGCTTAGCTCTTAGCATACGAAGAATAACGAAGATGGCCTTGCCAACCCACAGCACACTCTTTCCCACACACACACACACACACACACATATTGCAATGCAGGCACAACATTGTCCACAAAACTTTGTATATACATATATATATATATATATAAACCTATATATATAAATATATATGCATATAGTTGTATATTTTTTACGGAGGGAAACGGAGATCCTGGGATCCTAATCCACACTTACACCTGATGGTGTGTGTAGCCTCTCCCCCCTCCTCTCTATACATATATTACTTTTAGTGAATGCAAATTGTTTGTTTTAATGGTCGGATATATATATAGCAAATATATATGAATTTTTTTTCTTTTTGTAAATGCAAGCAAATAAACTGAAATCAATTGAAAGTACAAAAAATACACACAGAAAAACTTCTTTAAATCTAAATAGCAGTGGTTAATTATTTATTTAGGTTTATTCATTATTTACTTATGTATTGGATTCGGAGTCGTGGCCTGTTCCCCGGAAATTGTCGTGGAATGGCTCTGATACCGACTGGTGCCAGAGCCCTGGGACTCATCTTACAAAGCCATCGGGCATAAATGGCTATATCCAATGCTTAGATGAGTTAGTTGAACAGGCAAAGAGCTTTGAATAGTTGCCGGATAGCTTACAAAGAGGTGAGTTTAACGAAATAAGAGGGAAGAAATAATATTGATAATAATATTGTCTAAGAAGTCGGGTATAAGTTAAGTTAATGTTGGGAAAAAATATAATAAAATATATAAAATAAAATAAAAAAATTCCACAAAAGAAGTACCTTAAAACATGAAAGCAGTAAATACTTAATGAGTTTCTTAAATAATTAAACCTATATTTGATGCTAAGCTTTGAATATATTTACGTTTTCCATAGGGAAATATATTATTACACTTGGAGGCTATTTTAATTTTAGTCAGTGAAGAAAACACTATAAATCATATATTTTCTAATAGAAATAATTAATTCAATAACCATTTTATTTTATAAAAAGTCATCAAAAAAATTAACACAAAAAATATATATTTTTTTAAACTTAATATTTTGGCATAGTTAAAATATATTATATATTAAATATATTATATTTTATTTTTAAAAACTTTGATTTGCCCAAAAAACTAGTATATGAACATATTAATAAACATCGATTTAAAAAAAGCGAATATTCCAGGTCCGATTAACAACATAAGATGCCATTAATTTCCAAAAATCATAAATGTACATTCCTATTCCCTATCAAATATTAAGAAATGTACAATCCATTTTCTCCCAATAAAGAAATCGCCGACTCTTTGAAACCAACGATTAAAATATCTCAAAATTCCAATAGAAAAAAACAACTTGTTGTTGTTAATGGCATTTATTGTAAATATATTGTTTTTATTGTTGTAGGAACAAGAAGGCTTCAATTTTGACATTTTCAGTACAAATTCATACATTTCTGGGAGTCAAGTACCAGCGAACAGAATCAGCAGGAGGTGGATTAACATTGGTGCAAATCAATATTTTCACTCAATGTTAATACTTTCACTCCTCGCCACTCTGTGTTCGAAAGTTGTTCGAAACGGAGAGACGGACCATTTATGAAAGCGGGAGAGCAGCGGTTACCATAACTCTTTGACTCAATGGATTTTCAGAGCTGCAAGTGACCTACGGACTCCGCTCTCCCGCTCTTTTCTCGCCAGTTACGGCCTTCGGGGATTCAGAGAGCCGAAATGAGCGCACAGCATTGTTCTTACTCAAATTTAACATTTCCCACTCATTGCACAGATCAGCTCGCTGATTCTTTGAGAGCAACGACTAAAATAACTCAAAGACCCAATGAAAGAGAACAACTCTTGTTGTTGTTAATGGCATTTATTGTAAATATATAGTTTTTATTGTTGTAGAAACAACAAGGCTTCAATTTGGACATTTTCAGTACAACTTCATACATTTCTGGGAGTCAAGTACCAGGCGAACAGAATCAGCAGGAGGTGGATTAACATTGGTGCAAATCAATATTTTCACTCAATGTTAATACTTCCACTCATTGTTTTTACTCTTCGCCACTCTGTGTTCGAAAGTTGTTCGAAACCGAGAGACGGACCATTTACGAAAGCGGGAGAGCAGCGGTTACCATAACTCTTTCACTTAATGGATTTTCAGAGCTGCAAGTGAGCTACGGTCTCCGCTCTCCTGCTCTTTATTTGCCAGTTACGGTATTGGGGCATTTCGAGAGCCGAAATGAGTGCACAGCATTGTTTTTACTCAAATTCAACATTTCCCACTCATGCACAGATCAGCTCGCTGATTCTTTGAGAGCAACGACTAAAATAACTCAAAGACCCAATGAAAAAGAACAACTGTTGTTGTTGTTAATGGCATTTATTGTAAATATATTGTTTTTATTGTTGTAGACACAACAAGGCTTCAATTTTGACATTTTCAGTACAAATTCATACATTTCTGGGAGTTAAGTACCAGGCGAACAGAATCAGCAGGAGGTGGATTAACATTGGTGCAAATCAATATTTTCACTCAATGTTAATACTTCCACTCATTGTTTTCACTCTTCGCCACTCTGTGTTCGAAAGTTGTTCGAAACGGAGAGACGGACCATTTACGAAAGCGGGAGAGCAGCGGTTACCATAACTCTTTGACTCAATGGATTTTCAGAGCTGCAAGTGACCTACGGTCTCCGCTCTCCTGCTCTTTTCTCGCCAGTTACGGCCTTCGGGGATTTAGAGAGCCGAAATGAGCGCACAGCGTTGTTTTTACTCAAATTTAACATTTCCCACTCATTGCACAGATAAGCTCGCTGATTCTTTGAGAGCAACGACTAAAATAACTCAAAGACCCAATGAAAAAGAACAACTCTTGTTGTTGTTAATGGCATTTATTGTAGGAATATTGTTTTTATTGTTGTAGAAACAACAAGGCTTCAATTTGGACATTTTCAGTACAACTTCATACATTTCTGGGAGTCAAGTACCAGGCGAACAGAATCAGCAGGAGGTGGATTTGCATTAGTGCAAACGAATATTTTCACTCAAATTACGATACTATTTTTACTCAATTAACGATATCTTTCAAAGCTACATATCAGCTCATCTTCGCTCTCCTTCTCTTTGTTTGTTAGTTACCATCTTCGGGGAATTAAGATGCAAAGTTAAGAGCACGTTTTTTATTCTCTTAATTACGATTCCGCTCAGCGCTGCGAGTTCTGACCTTCGCTCTCCTGCTCTGTGTTCGCCAGTTACGGTCTTACGCAAATTAAAGAGTAAAGATGAGTGCAACCCATTACTTGCGAATACCGTATCTGAGCTGTCCAGCCCAGAGAAATATCGTAGTTTGAGTGAAAATATTCGTTTGCACTAACGCAAGTCCACCTTCTGCTGATTCTGTTCGCTTGGTACTTGACTCCCAGAAATGTATGAATTTGTACTGAAAATGTCCAAATTGAAGCCTTGTTGTTTCTACAACAATAAAAACAATATATTTACAATAAATGCCATTAACAACAACAACAGTTGTTCTTTTTCATTGGGTCTTTGAGTTATTTTAGTCGTTGCTCTGAAAGAATCAGCGAGCTGATCTGTGCATGAGTGGGAAATGTTAAATTTGAGTAAAAACAATGCTGTGCACTCATTTCGGCTCTCGAAATGCCCCAATACCGTAACTGGCAAATAAAGAGCAGGAGAGCGGAGACCGTAGCTCACTTGCAGCTCTGAAAATCCATTAAGTGAAAGAGTTATGGTAACCGCTGCTCTCCCGCTTTCGTAAATGGTCCGTCTCTCGGTTTCGAACAACTTTCGAACACAGAGTGGCGAAGATTAAAAACAATGAGTGGAAGTGTTAACATTGAGTGAAAATATTGATTTGCACCAATGTAAATCCACCTCCTGCTGATTCTGTTCGCCTGGTACTTGACTCCCAGAAATGTATGAAGTTGTACTGAAAATGTCCAAATTGAAGCCTTGTTGTTTCTACAACAATAAAAACAATATATTTACAATAAATGCCATTAACCACAACAACAGTTGTTCTTTTTCATTGGGTCTTTGAGTTATTTTAGTCTCAAAGAATCAGCGAGCTGATCTGTGCAATGAGTGAGGAATGTTGAATTTGAGTAAAAACAATGCTGTGCACTCATTTCGGCTCTCTAAATCCCCGAAGGCCGTAACTGGCGAGAAAAGAGCAGGAGAGCGGAGACCGTAGGTCACTTGCAGCTCTGAAAATCCATTGAGTCAAAGAGTTATGGTAACCGCTGCTCTCCCGCTTTCGTAAATGGTCCGTCTCTCGGTTTCGAACAACTTTCGAACACAGAGTGGCGAAGAGTGAAAACAATGAGTGGAAGTATTAACATTGAGTGAAAATATTGATTTGCACCAATGTTAATCCACCTCCTGCTGATTCTGTTCGCCTGGTACTTGACTCCCAGAAATGTATGAAGTTGTACTGAAAATGTCCAAATTGAAGCCTTGTTGTTTCTACAACAATAAAAACAATATATTTACAATAAATGCCATTAACCACAACAAGAGTTGTTCTTTTTCATTGGGTCTTTGAGTTATTTTAGTCGTTGCTCTCAAAGAATCAGCGAGCTGATCTGTGCAATGAGTGGGAAATGTTAAATTTGAGTAAAAACAATGCTGTGCGCTCATTTCGGCTCTCTAAATCCCCGAAGGCCGTAACTGGTGAGAAAAGAGCAGGAGAGCGGAGTCCGTAGCTCACTTGCAGCTCTGAAAATCCATTAAGTGAAAGAGTTATGGTAACCGCTGCTCTCCCGCTTTCGTAAATGGTCCGTCTCTCGGTTTCGAACAACTTTCGAACACAGAGTGGCGAAGAGTGAAAACAATGAGTGGAAGTATTAACATTGAGTGAAAATATTGATTTGCACCAATGTTAATCCACCTCCTGCTGATTCTGTTCGCCTGGTACTTGACTCCCAGAAATGTATGAAGTTGTACTGAAAATGTCCAAATTGAAGCCTTGTTGTTTCTACAACAATAAAAACAATATATTTACAATAAATGCCATTAACCACAACAACAGTTGTTCTTTTTCATTGGGTCTTTGAGTTATTTTAGTCGTTGCTCTCAAAGAATCAGCGAGCTAATCTGTGCAATGAGTGAGAAATGTTGAATTTGAGTAAAAACAATGGTGTGCACTCATTGTTTCTCTCCTAATTCCCGAAGACCTCTCTGCAGCAACCCATCCATATAAACATATATAATATAATATAATTTGGAAATATCAGGTCATTAAATATGCTAAAGATAAACACAAATTTTGAAATTTTTATAATAATTTAATATTTATAAAATGAAATAAATTAATTTTTGGCTTAAATTTTATATTAGCAAAAACATTTATATGGAAAAATATTATTATATATAAATATCGATTTAAGATACCCATAATACATATGTACGATTCCTCATTAAAACCTTAATCAATAATGTTTAAATATTGTAAAAAATAAAACAATACTCTTGTTTACGTTTTCCTAAAAATTAAAATGAGTTAGGAAACATATAAATATCGATTTAAGATACCCATAATACATATGTACGATTCCTCATTAAAACCTTAATCAATAATGTTTAAATATTGTAAAAAATAAAACAATACTCTTGTTTACGTTTTCCTAAAAATTAAAATGAGTTAGGAAACATGTTGTTTCGAAATCTCCAAAAACTCTGGAGGAACTGCTAGTTTTTCCATCTCAGGGATATACTATATAAGGTATATTTATGGTGCATCGGCTCCTCGTAGAGT
Organism: Drosophila kikkawai; assembly: GCF_030179895.1. Classification (NCBI taxonomy): domain Eukaryota; kingdom Metazoa; phylum Arthropoda; class Insecta; order Diptera; family Drosophilidae; genus Drosophila; species Drosophila kikkawai. The sequence continues at coordinate 13,470,325 of NC_091733.1, read as the reverse complement.
TTAAATTAAAGTTTAAAAGCTGTATAAACTCCTGTCATTGATGACAACTCTCACTCCTTGGCAATACTGTCCCCTAGGTGTGCCCCCCTGTTTTTTGGAAGAGTAACTTTTTACTTCGAACTTTAAAATCAAAGTAGGCTATTCTAAACACACCTGTCATTATAGTTTCTATTTGGTGTTCGAATTTTTTAGTCGTTCATCAGAATCTCACCTTCGTAGACCTACAAAAAACCAAAAACTTTCTGATTATTGGCTTTCCTGGCATTCAAATTCGGTTTTGTAATACTTTTTACAACGAGGCATCGGCCGTGCTTTCATCTTTCGTTTGCCAACAAAAGGATACTCGTAGTTCCTCGCTTTTTCAGTGCTATTATTTTGGTGATATTTTATTTTTCGCTTGAAAATGGAGAAGAATCCCAAAGGTGGTGAGTGCAGGGAAGACCGGGGGACAGGACACCAGAAAATATTTATTTATTAATTTATTATTTGATTACAAAAACATCAGCAAATAATTGTGTTTTTTGTACAATTTTTTTTAATGAATTTGTGAAAATGACTTACATACTTGCAAACCATTTTCATTTTTCTTTTCTTTTGATTTATATTCCTTTAATTACACACACACATCTACGCATAAATTCCAAGTCACCTTTTTTTCTCCTTTTTCTTTTATTTTGACACCTAACATATATGTACATATACACCTCAACACACACGCACACCATCAAGCTAGTCCCTTTATCGCCAATTTGTATTCCCCTTTTTTGACAGTTCTTCACACATACACACATATATATATACACTGCGCGTCACCAGATTAGCGCCCCCCTTGGTGCTCGCGTTTGAAGTAAAATATTATCAAAACTATTAAAGATTGAACTGTACAATTATTATCCAATATAATTCGATTAATTCTCTAAATAAAAACATATATTAGAACGCAGTTGGTATTTGCATAGAATTGTATTAAATTAAAAACTAAAGAAACACGTTTATTTGGAAGAAAAAACTGCGTCATCAGATTAGCGCCCCCAAAATATAAATTTAAACATCTTTCTTAACTTGCTGAGCACAGCAACTATTTTTTTTTTGCTGTTAAATTAAACATTTTTCTTCAATTTGACATACAATATGGGCAGAGGAACAATCTTATCTTCGGAGGAAAAATCGAAAATCGAAGCGTTTAATGAATGTGGACTTTCTCTTCACAAAATCGTCGAAAAAACGAGAAGACATCGCAAAACCATTGCAAATTTTCTTCAAAATAAGAAAAGCTATGGAAAAAATTACAAAGGAGGTAATAACAGTGTTATTAGTTCTGCAGATCGCAGTGCTATACTTCGAGAGGCGTGTAACTCCCACGACTCTACCGCCAAAATAATAGAAAAAACTTGTGTTAAGACAATAAAATCGACTTTTTTAAAGGTGATCAAGAAAGCTGACCCTTTAAAGAAGCTAAAACTAAAAAAAAAACCACCCCTTAACCAAGTGCGAACAGAAATCCGCCTAAAGTTTGCTCACACGCATATGACATGATCCAATGAGAGGCATAACGTCGTATTTTCAGACGAAAAAATGTAACCTAGGGGGTCCTGACGGATATAATTATTATTTCCACTATTTACGCAAGGAAGAGCATCATCTGGATCGCTTACATAGTCGGGTTGGAGGAGTAATGGTATGGGGAGCCATATCCTATTATGGCAACTGCGAACTGCAGTTTTTAACCCCAAAGATGAACGCGGAAAATTACAATTGCGTTCTAAAAACAGCATTTCCCGTTTTTAAAAACTTATTTCGAAATCTGAAATAGCATTTTCAGCACGACTAAGCCCCAATCCACAGAGCCCGGTCCGTAAAACTATGGAATCAAACGGAAAATGTCAGTGTCCTGGAGTGGCCCCCATACTCCCCAGACCTGAACATAATAGAAAACGTCTGAGGATGGTTAGCTAGGAAGGTGTACGAGGGTGGCAAGCAATATGCTACCAAGGAGGATTTAATTCACAGTATAAAACAGGCCTGGTCAACAATAACGTTGGAATATTTCAAAAACTTGTATGACTCTCTCCCCAATCGAGTTTGTGAAGTCCTTGTAAACAAGGGAGGGGCAACCCATTATTAAATTTCCTTAAAAATGATTAAACTTAATCATAAAATTGTTAAAGATAGTATTTTGTAAGAACTTTATCAAAAAAAGTTAAGTTAATGTAGGTGGCGCTAATCTGATGACGCAGTTTTTTCTTCCAAATAAACGTGTTTCTTTAGTTTTTAATTTAATACAATTCTATGCAAATACCAACTGCGTTCTAATATATGTTTTTATTTAGAGAATTAATCGAATTATATTGGATAATAATTGTACAGTTCAATCTTTAATAGTTTTGATAATATTTTACTTCAAACGCGAGCACCAAGGGGGGCGCTAATCTGGTGACGCGCAGTGTATATATACATATATTGTAATCTCCATTTCCTTCTACCTCTACTTTTTCTCCCCGCCCTCCCTTAATCAGGCAAAACTATGGCTCGCGGCGAACAGGCCCCTTCCGGCATTGTCAATCTTTCGCCGGAGGAAACCCGGCTACTATCCGGCTCCCTATTGCCGCCGCCTCCTGCTCCGCTCACAGAGGAGGCACTCCAGCAACTGGATGAACCCGGCCAGCACATGATCTCCCTGAAGCCCAAGTTTTTACCCAATCTAAAGAGCCTGATGTTCCCCAAAATGGTTTACGAGCAGGACATGCGTCTGGTGATCACGCCCCTGTTGACCTATGGCCATGATCCGGTGGCCGCCTTGAGGCTGCGCGGAGCACGCTGTCCCAGCTTCGAGCTGCCCCCCGATATTTTTCCTCGTGGCGCACCCATTTGGAAGATCACATTCCTGCCGGAGGAGCTGCTCCCGATGGGGTTCGATGCCGGTGGGGTCTTTGGAACCGGTGTCCTGGCCCGTAAATATTATCCCACGGATTTGTTGAATGCCGAGCACAGGGGACAAACGCCGCCCCTGTTTATAGGACAACGCAGCTCGAGATATATCCTACACAAGGGGATTCAAGGGTCACAGGCCAAGGGCAATGGCAATGGCAAGGCCAGGGGGCAGATCCAGTCCCCACCCAAACGTATCCAACCGCTGACACCGGCACCGCCGCCTTCGCCGGCCTACAAGCGCAGCATACTGAAGCCCAGTGCCGCCGTTACGGCTCAGATGAATCGCCTCCTTGTCCTCCACAATGTCTCTGTGATCGAGATGGTCGTTATGCCGGTCTACCGCAAGCCACCGTCCTGCTATCCCAATGCCGTTCCCGTGCAGATGCAGTACAACATGTATGCCCCGGATCTTAGTAAGGTTATCTTTGAGATGCAGGAAATTAATCTAATCACCGTGGCCGTCATCTCGACCGTCCATCAGCCAAACGTACCCGAGGTGGCGCTGTCCACCATGGGCAACGAGTTCTGTCCCAGATTCGAGCTGCCCGCGGATATATTTCCTGTGGACACCAACCGTTTTGGGCCACGTTTCCTGCCCCTGCGCTTCCTGCCCGATTTCTGTGATGCTGGGTGCGTCTTTCCGCCGGGCTCGCTGCCTGACTCTGTGTTCCAGGGTGCCATACGTACACACGTTGACCTGGAGCAGCATCACTACTCGATAACGCCGCCTTTGTTTGTGGGTCATCGCAAGCAGGAAGTTGACAAAATCGACTTGGTGGCCATGCAGCTGAAGAGGCTGGCTTTGAGGAATATGGCAGCCGCTAAGCAGTACAATCCAAACACCAGGGTACCCCTCCCCGAGAGCACTAAGCGCTCCAATGACTTTAAGATGTCGGCGGCCGCTGGCAAGCCCAAGGGTTTCGTCCTCATCGAATCGAGCCATGTGCCAAGGGGCGCCATCCGGACGGATTTCTTTGGGGCCTTCCTCATGGGTTGCTTCTTTAAGATAATACCCAAGATTGAGTGTATATTTGCGTCTTCGTCTGAGGATGATGAAGATGAAGAAGAGCCGGAGTTTCTGGAAGTCCAGGAGGAGTTCCAGGAAGCCCAGGAGTATCGGGATGCTGCGCTGAAAATGGATAGACCTAATCAGGCTGGAGAGACGAAAGTTGAGGAAGTGGAAATTGAGGAAGCGGAAATTGAAGAAGCGGAAATTGAAGAAGCAGAAATTGAGGAAGCGCAAGTTGAGGGAGTCGATGCGGAGTTTGAGGTTTACATAATTGAGGAACTCGATGATGAAGACGATGAGGAAGTTGAGATATTTATAATTAAGGATGCGGAATTTGAGAAATCCTTAGCAGAGGAGGCGGTATCTAAGGAAGCTGAAGCTGAGGAAGTGGTGGCTGAGGAAGCGTTTGCTGAGGCAACGGAAGCTGAGAACACGGAAACTGAAGAAGCGGTAGCTGAGGAATCGGAAGCCGAGGTCGAAGTCCAGGATAATTCCAAAGATTACGAAACCGAAGAGTACGTAGCCGAAGAGTACGACGCGTCCGAGGGAGGTTACGAGGCAGAAGGGATCGAGTATGTGGATTACGAGGAAGATGACAGTGAGACCGATGCGTACGCGGCTAATCCTGATGAGTGCGAGACGGAGGAGTACGACCCTGAGCAGACTAAGGGCTCTTCGCCCCAGATCGAGTCCCATCAGCAAGTACACTCCCTCATCACACAGGCCAAGGCTAGAAAATCCAATCTGAATGGTAATTCCAAGAGAACTGGATGCCCCGGTTGCACCAAGATCTACAGCTACTTCACCGTCGACAGCAATCTGGATGATATTGCCGAGGCTGCCGGTGACCTGGCCACTGCCCGCTTCGAGGTCATAGTCCATCCCTCGGATTTGCCGGGGATAAATGTGGAACGTGCCGTGGAGCAGTTCCGCCAGGTCCTGGAGTGCCGCAACGAGATTCGTGCCAAAATGACGGGTAAGCTAAATGAGCACGCTGCCAAGATGGAGTCGGTCAACAAGCTGATTCTGGCTTCACCAGCCCCGGCCGAGATGACCAAGTGCGTGGCTCGAAAGCCCTGTTCGCACTGTGGCAAACACCATTAAAAGAAATCAAATATATCGATGATTATAGATTTTTGTTATACGTATGTAAAATAAATATTACTTTTTAAATGGTTTCTCGATTTTATTCTGGGGCTTTTCTTGGCTCACTCCTGACTTTGTATACATACATATAGATTTAGCTTTGCGTTTTGGGGGCGAAGTTAACTATAGTGTGTGTGTGTTCTAGACTGTGCTTTAATCGGAAATTGTTAATTGTTTATCGTCTCGCTTTGAGTGTTTTGTGTGGAGTATTTATTAGTTATTTAGTCTAGGAGGCCGAACCAAAACGTATAGATTTGTATAACTAGCAAAAAAAAAAAAGGAAATCGAATGGGAAAATATCTCTAAATATATATATATCGATTTTGGTGTATTTACAATCCCTAATATTAAAATATTCATTAAATATATTATTTCTCGTGTCTTTTCTCTTTTTTGAAAGGAAACTCATACTATAAAAACTCGTTTAAACCAAATAATTGCTCTAGAATTCGATGGAAACACCAATTTACGACAACCTTTTTCTTTTAATTTTTTTTAGTTTCGCTGAATTTTTTGCTTTAATTACAAATAAATTTCACAACTTCAAAAACCTTAAATTTACAGATGTATTTAATTGCTAGGACGTTCTCTTGTGTAATCCCCTGGAAATCCAAAAAGAGAGCTCTTTAGATCTGGGAATCACTTCCGGGTGTAAGCAAGGAGGGTGCCAAGTTTGAGGGGGGGAAAACGTAAGACAACAAAATTCACCTAGCTCTTCTTCGCCTCCTTCCTTGTCTCGACTTATTACATAACGTCTATAATATGTTTAATAATATAATATAAAGTGTGTGTTATGCAAACTAATTTCTACGCAATTCACAATTCGCTTTTCGTTTATTTGTGTAATTTCTTTTTTTGTTTTTTTAACGTTGCATTAACTTTAGTTATATTTTATATATATATATTAACTATATAAAATTTCTTTTTATTCATTTTTTACATGCACAATCTCATGAGGCCAAAAACGTAGACAATTTTGATAATATTTCATGTGTCGGTAGTGTGTTTTTTTGTGTTTGTTGTTGGTTTACTCGTTACTCGATCTCTTTTGCCTTTGCTTTTACCTAAGGGGAAAAAAAAATCTATAGAGTTAAGGTCCTAAGACTTATCTTTAGAGAGACCGACTGAAACTGAACTCCTTCGCCGCTTCCTTGCTTCTTCATATAGCATATTTATATATTTATTATATATATATATATATTTATAAGTCGTACTAGATTTCTTGCTAAACGTTTCCTTCTTTTCTGACCGGAGATTTGCTGACATAAATCCTTTATGTGGCTGCGTTTCGTATTCGTATTAGAAGTATGCTTGTAATATATGTATAAAGGGCGTGTGTAATATCAATTAACTGTAAATTGCCAGGGTTGCTTTCTAAGGTGCTTGGTGACGTGGACACAAGAGATTGCCTGGCATATCCTACTCCTACTCCCCACCTTCCTTCTCCTCCTCCGCAAACAACATAGAAAATAAAAAGGAAACACGATGGGGACGGAGGTGAAAGAGGCTGGAGATGATTGGAGATTTGGATGATTGGAGATTTGGAGATTGTGTGCGTGTGTGTGTCGGAGGAGCTTCGGGCTGAGTGGTTCGACTAGGTTGGGAGCGGCCCATTGCAGCTTCAGTGTTTCGCTTAGATCTGGCCAACCAGCTCCTGTATGCTGCGCAGTAAGTCTTCCATATTTCACAAGAGATCCCGATGGAATACCCAGGTGTGTTTTGTGTGGGCAAACTTGTGCGACAGCCACTGCGACTCCAGCAGGTTGAAGCGATCCTGACTCAAGTACAACGGTTTGCCGCGCCTGCAGGGGAGGAAGGAGTTAAGCCAAGGTTTGTAACTAGGAAGGATTAACCAAAAGTATCCCCATATCGATGCTGCATCGATAGATGGAACACATCATAGATGAATCGTCGCAGGGAAACACTCACTTGAGATCGCGATCCTCCTCATCAAAGTCGTCCAAGTAGAGGGAGCCCCACAGGCAGGCACGACGGCCTCGTATGACGATGATGTACGTCGAGGTGACCACCAGGAAGATGCCAATGCCGCCGCCGCAGGATAGGGTGTGCTAAACAAATAAGAATAATAATATATTAATAATATAGGCAAAATATATATATTAAAAAAATATTTAAAAAAAAACATATATATAAAAAAATATACATAAAAAAAATATATAAAAAAATATATATATAAAAAAAATATATATAATATAATAATAATTTAATAGCTGGCACTTACCCGCACCGCCTCGCAGCAGTCATTCTCCGCACAACAGTTCTGTTTGAGGCACACAATCGTCCCGCACAGCAGGCAGATGGAGCTCTCCTTGGGCACCTTGTAGCAGTTGAGGCAGGGCCGTTCATGGTAGTACTGTCGAAAGACACAAAGCCTTTTAATTCCAGATCCTAATCCAACCTTAAGGTTCGTTAACTCACCGTAAACAAGCGCTCGTACTCGCGCGGCAGCTCGAGGAGTCGCGGCTGCTGCCACAACGAATGCTGATTGATGAGCACCAGCTCCCGCACCGTATCCGTGGGCGGACGCACGTCCATTAGCTGCTGGCACCAGAACTGCGGCAGCGTCTGCTCGGTGCCGGGTATAAAGCACAGACCCTTGCTGGCATTGAAGCAATCCCAGTCCATGGAGTCGGTGACCAGTTCCAGGTAGTACACGAGACGCACAAACTCCAGCGGTGGCGCCGATATCTCTGGCATCTCGTGGTGATACAGATGCTGACGCAGCAAAGCGGCCACACGCAGAAAGGGCAGGCACAGCGTCTGCAGTTGCAGCTCCATGGACTTGAGGTTGACCTCGGATGATGAGGAGGAGGAGGAGGTAACAACGGAGGATGTCGAGGCGGCCGCTGCTGCTGCTGCCGCCGAACTGCTGGTGCTGGGTATACTGTCACGTCGCAGATGCGACAGCTTGTTGGTGTGTCCCAAGACCAAGGCCATGGCCTTGCCCAGCTGTGAGGAGTTGACCTGCTGTTGCTGCTGATGATGGTGGCCAAGGCGGCGTCGTGTGTACGTGGCAGAGGCCTCCCCAGAGGCACTGCCATCGCTGTCGCTGGTGCTACTGCTCCCATAGGTGGCCAGTATGTGATCGCACTCGAGATCCGTGAGAGTGACGCACAGCTGGACCACTATTTGATAGTACAACAGGTTGTACATCACCTTCACCATGCAGGTAAAGTAGTCTGGGGAGGAGAGAGCAGGAGAGGATTATAGGAATCAATTAATGGACACCATAAAGACTCACCCTGATCGAGATGCAGCGGCGCCAGCAGTATAAACTTCAGCAGCAAAGCTATGGGATCTGCCAGCAGGCTGGGTATCAGCTCCAGGCAGTGCGCCGGCAAAGGCTCCGTTTCGCTTACAGGCAAACCAGCCAAGGAGGCCCAGCTGCTCCACAGAGGCCACTCCACCAGCACCCGGACATGCACTGACAGCACATGCAGCAGCGGCACAATGCAGTCCCTTTTCGGCTTGTAACGCGTGGCATTCGCCGAGCATAGCGATCCCCCACGCTGTATGATCTCCGCCTCCAGGTTGGTGCGGGCAATCGAGGTCACAAAGATGAACAGTTTGCGGAAGGTGATGGAGGCGCACTTGACCTTGCGCTGGGCTATATTGGTCATCACCTCCATGGCATGGCCCATGGCCTCTGTTAGCTTTGTGGGCTGCTAAAGGTGAGAATTGGAAAAGGAAATTATTAGAATGCATCTTTAAGGTATCCCTGTGCTCTATATACTCACCGGAATCGTCTCGTTCTCCTTGATAAGATCGGTTAGGTCGGCCACGAGGCGCTCAAAGGGCTGATTACCCGAGCGCACCAGATGCGTGGGCCTGTCCAGCTGCGGGCTGAGTGGCAGCACCGAGTTGGAGAGCTGCCGGCACACCGGGCAGTAGAACTCACCGCGATCCTGCACAGGCTGACGCTGGGTGGTGTACAGCGTTTTGAGGTATGCCTCCAGGCAGCCAAGATGGACATGATGGCCACACGACTGCACATGGACCCCGTTGTCGTAGGCCATGTTGTTGGAGAGATACCAGGATTCGTCGCCGAACTTCATGCTGAGCAGCTCTGTGCGGCGTCCAAATTCGGCGGCCAGGCGGGTGGCATGCGCCAGTTGGTACTCATCCTCAACGTTTAGCGGCAGAGGCAGCCTCTCGGGTATGCGCCGACGGTGGCCAACGATCCCGCTGGACTCGACCAGCACCACCAGGCCGATGGGATTCGATTCGGTGCTGGGCGTGGTGCAATTGCAGATGATGCAGTCGTACTCCTTTTCGCGCGGCTGCTCCTCGTACAGCTCCTCCTCGTCGTCATCCTCCAGGCCGTAGTCCATGCTGCTGGCCGCCGCGGCCGCAGATTGCATGAATTGCTTCTGCTTGTTGGCAAAATCCTGCATCATTTTTTGCTGGCGCTCGCGCGCCTTCTTGCGACGCTCCTCCTTTTCCTTGGTCTCGCGAGCCTTGGCCTCCGCCTGCTTCTCCCGCTGGTTGGGCCACAAGCGGGCACGGATCTCGTCGATGCTCTGGGCGCAGAGCTCGTCCTGCTTGGCTATCTTGCGCAGCAGATTGCCAATGAAGAAGGGTCCGTCGCCGATCCGCGAGGTGGACACGTGGATGTTCTTGTAGTTGCGCCTGCCGCCGCTGGCACTGCCACGTCCGCGTTCAGCCAAGGCGGTGCTCGAGGTGCTGGCCTCATTGCAGTCCACATCCATGGAATCCTCGGCTCGCTCCTCGCCATCACTCAACGAGAAGCTATCCAGGGTGCCCGAGAGCTGCGAGTGCAACTTCAGCAGCAGCGACAGTATGCTCTCGTCCAGATTCAGCTCATCTTTGTTGCTGCCACCGCCGATGGCAATGTCCACAGATCGTTTGCGGGCTCCGCCAGCCTCATAGTTCATCCGCCGGCCACCGCCACTGCCACTGCCAGTGCCGACGGCGCCGCTGACGCCCGAGGTGAAGCTACTGCCACCGCCGCCACCGCCACCGCCGACATTCGATGGCACAATGTCCATGTTGACGCTGCTGCTTGGCACGGCCACGGGCTGGACCCGCTGGAAGGGCAGCAGCATGCCACTGCCCGTGGGCGTGGTCGGGGAGAACATCTCATTGCTGGCCGCCGGTGTATGTGTGATACCACCAACAGCTCCACCAGCTCCGGGTCCGGTACCAGTTCCAGCTCCGCCGCCGCCTCCTCCCCCATTGTTCGTCTCGGCTAGCAGGAGATCCCGGCGTATGGCCACCTCCATGCCGCTCTCCGGTAACGTAATCTGCTGCAGCGGAAAGTGAAAGTCGAGGGCGGCGGCTGGACTCATGTCCATGGCATGATCATCGCCATCTCTTAGCAGCTCATCTTCGTTGCTGTCCTGGCGGATCACAACGCCCGTTTCGGCGACCACCGAAAGATCAGGCGGCAGGGCCACCTCCATGCCAGGCACTCGCATCAGGGCCAGGGCCTCTGATACACTCCGTCCTCTAACACCGCCCGCTGCGGCCAGTCCACCACCGATGGCGCCAGCTCCTCCTCCAGCGCCTCCTCTTGTAGCATCTTCGCCCTCAGATTCCGACTGACCAATCATGCGCAACGCCTGCTCCGGGTCCGCGTCCACATCAAAGTCAAGATCCGAGTAGAACGGATTGGAGCGGTAGCTGGAGGTGACCACCTGCGGGTCGCGCGACTTTAGCGACACCTTCTTGACCATCTGACGGAGATTGCAGCTGAGGTTGTCCGTGGGATAGCACTGAAACAGCTTCGGTGGCTCCTGGCAGCCAGAGCCGTAGCCATGATGATAGCCTGAGCCGCCCGATGATTCCACCATGGCAGCAGCAGGCGGAGCACCGCTGCCACTAACGCCACTGCCACCCACATCCTCGCTGGTCTCCACGGCAATTTCGAGCAGAAAGATGGCCAAAGCCAGCACATGCTCCGAGACATCGCGCGTGTGGACGGCACGAAAGAGGATCGACAGGATGGTGGAGTGGAAGACGCGCGAATTGAGGATGCGACAGGGATCGCTGAAGGAGCTGGTGGCGGGCAATGCCTGCGGCAGGCGGAACGGCGGCCAGAGATTACCGCTCGCCGGCATCTTGTCCTTGCTTTTCACATAGTTGGTGAAGCGATCCAGCGACGACTGGAAGTCGCGACGATGCACGGCCCGCAGGAGGACATGGAGGGGATCGTAATGTTTCTCCCACACCTCATCGATGGGCGTGAACAGGCCCTGTTCCAGGTTCTCGCTGCCGCTCGACGGCGCCTTGTACACAGACAGCTTCTTGAGGAAGGTCTCAAAGTTCTTGGTGTGCACATTGCCCGACCGCTCTGGCATCAGTTCTAGGAGCTGCGAGTGCGTCTTGTTCTCCGTGGAGAGCAGCGCACTGATCTCGATGATGCACTGTGTGGCCTCGTCGTTGCCCAGATTGGTGCGACTCGTGACCAGCGTGGCCAGGAAGGTGAGGAAGCCCTCCAGCATCGACGACTGCTCCGTCTTCTGCGTCTGCTTCAGCGGCGCCGTCTCCAGCCACTGGGCCACGTCGAACAGCTCGATGGTCTTCTGCAGGAAGAAGTACTGCGGCAGGTTGGTGGCGCAGATCTGCAGAAAGAACAGATCCATGTCGGCCATCGAGTTGCAGAAATTCGCCTGGATGTAGGTCATCGCCTGGCCCTTGATCTGCAGTCCATTGCGCACCCATTTTCCGGCCAAAATCTCGTAAAAGAAGCTCTGCAAAGAGGCAATTGGAGAGGAAATTCAGTTAAAAGTTATAATTTAAATAAAAACAAGAAGGGGGCAGGAAGGAAAGGATCAAGGAAAGCCGCTAATAAATGTCAAATTCGATAACCTGATGAATATATATGAAAATACAACCTGTTTCATGCCATATTCATAAGGGTATCGAATTTGAAATTGTTCATAACTAAGCTAAATTCAATAATTTAAATTCGGGAACTGGTTTTATGTTAGTTTTTATTAGTATAAAAAACCTGCATATTCCATTTATAATTTTTTCAAATTAAAAATTTGGGTGATTTTTTGATTATTTTAACGATGTAAAAACAATGGCTAAAAACTGAATTTCCTTCGGACATACTAAAACGATTCTGCTGATGATGCTGATCAAGAATATATGTATATGATTTATAGGGTCGGTAATAGCTCCTTCACCCAAAAATATTTTCTTGTAGTATAAAATCTGTTTATATTAAAATAACTTCCTATAATCAGCTAAAGATTTTTTTAAGGAGCACATTTAAAAATATAACTCGATCAAAAAGCATTAATTTCAATTCAAAATTTAATAAATCTGCATACTTTATTTACAATTTTACCATTTTTTTTTTTAATTTTTAATACAATTTAAAAAAATTTGTACATTTTTTTTATAATTTTTGGATTACAAAAAATTTCAAAAATGTACAACTAGCCAAGAATGCATTAAATTCAATTCAGAAAGCGTTTTTGTGCTAGTTTTTATTAGCTTAAGGGGGAGTAAGGTTAATTCGGTGCAAAAATGCCCACTTTTCAATAAAATGTTGTGGCGAAACTGCTAAAGTTAGCTTAACGAATACCATATAATAAAACAACATTTGAACAGTTTTTGATAAATTTTGTATTGAAAAATATTTAGAGGTAGAGGAGTTATAGGGAATCTCGCGAGTCGCCTCCAAAAAAAGTTTGTTTGCGGTGTACATCCTTACTGTCCACAGAATCATCCGATCCCCAAAAATTATGCCTCATTCGTTGAAGGATAAGTGTCCCGAGGTATTCACAAAGCGTTTTTATTTTTAAAATTTTTTTTCCGATTTTTTATCAAAATTTGAAGTCAAAACCCCGATTTTTGACTAAAAAAAATTAGTTAATTTGTTAAATAAAAAATATAATAAAATAAAAATTTAAAAAAAGCTCGACGTGAGTACCTGTACAATTACCTATAGAAGTTATGTTCCAAATTTCATTTTTCAGGAGAGTGCTTTAAACTTTGTGATTCTCATGCATTGAACACTAAGCGACCTTTGTTCAAATCTGCATAACTTCGTCAATATTCCTATGATCGATTTAAAACTTGGACACAATATTCTTAAGATATTGAGCCTATAAAATAAAAAATTAAAAAAAAATTAAGAATCTGCATACTGTATTTATGGTTTCTTTAAATTTAATTTTTTGCCAATTTTTTATCAATTTAATGATGTAACCCCTTATCAAATTTTGAGAAAAAAAAGAGCAATTTTTTTTTTCCCCCAGAGATGGCTAAAACGATTCAGCTTTTAATGCTGATCAAGAATATATATGATTTATAGGGTCGGAAAAGACTCCTTCACTGGTTTTCAAACTTTGCGACAAAAAATATAATACTCTGCAAGGTGATAACAAGAAACTTGATCATTACAAAAAAAAATAAAGAAATAACGGCCACGATTACCGATATACCGCAGCTATCAAAACTGATGTGACACATCGATGGCCGATAGCACAGAGCCACCGAGTTATCAAAACTCGTTTTGGGAAGTCAACTCTCTGAGAGCCCCAGCTGATGTGCTCGCCAAGCATGCCAGCCTGCTCGCACTAATGCTGTGACCTATGTTTGCTGGCTGCCACCGCTCTCTCTCTCTCTCTCTTCCCCCCACCAACAAAAGAACCATTGGTGACAAAGCATAAAGCAAAAGGCAACAACGAAAAAGAGCGTGTCTTCATGTGTTTGTGTGTGCGTCAGAGTGTCTGAGTCTGCAAGGGGCAGAAAAAGAAAAACACAGACACATCGCATTTCATCTCATTTTTTAATCAATCTCGGAGGCAGCGCAGTAGCGATTCAAATTCGAGCCCCAGAAACCGAGCCAAACTGAACTCTCTGTTGTTTATAGCGGCCGTATTCATTCGCGTTTCGATTTTCAGCGGGCGCAGTTGCGTGCTAGGCTGTGTGTGTGTCTGTGTGTGAGGGAGAGTGTGCGTGTGTGTAAACAATTCCTGTATTGGCGAAATTTAAACATAATATTTAAGGCGCCCCTCCGATCAGATTGTAAGCAAACAAATAACACACACACACCGCCGCCCGCCATGATGGAGTTTAGGAAATGGGGACTTCCCCTGCTGCTGGTAACTCTGATATCACTGCATCAACCGACACCGGCAGAGGCGCTGATCGAGGATGTACTGGACATCATCCATGTGGTCAAGGAGGTCACCTCCGGTGTGCTCAAGGCCTGGGACATTGTCCAATCCTCGCCACTGGCGGCCAACATTGACTTTCCGCTGATGCGGGAGAAGCAGAAGAAGGTCTTGCAGCGCCTCAAAGAAGTCAGCAAGCAGATAGACCACACCGAAGAGCAGGTGAGTCAGCGGTGGTTGAGAGTCGCAAGCCGCCACTCTAATTTCCACCCCGGTTTCGATACCCTTGCAGTGGGTACTAAGCCATTTAGTGTATGACAGTGGTGTATACAAGCATTTTCATTAATTTCTTGTAGACATTATGTTCCCTATAAGAGTCTGTTTTTCTTTGTATTTACTAGTTGAATTTAAACACAATTAAATCATCAATTAGTAAGTTCCTATCATAACTACAAGGGTATACGAAATTCGACTTATTAAACCAACATTTACTGCAACTGAAACTCCTAACCTTCTTTTTTTTGGAATAACCCACTTCAGCACGCTCAATATGTTGCCTTGGCCATCGAATCGGTGACCAGCTATATGCACAACAACGCCCCCATTATGGCCAAAATGAACGATATCACAGACACGATCAACAGGATCTCCTCGCGATACCAACAGATGCAAAACTACGAGGCCCACAAGGACAAGCTGGAAATGACCACGCTTATAACATTTGCCGAGTGGACAGTGTCACCCAATGCCCATTCGGTGCACCATCTGATGGATCGATTGCATATAACCCTACTGGGAAGCGAGGATAGGGCCAATGCTACATCTAATAACCTGCTCGCGCAACTGGTCACCGCCTATGAGGTAATACAGCCGAGCTTTAATGACTCGAAAATAATTTTTAATCCAAGATAGCAGCATTAGGTGAAGGTTTTCAAGTCAAAAGGGATGGATCATTATCTTAAAAAGTTAAAGAAGTTTTAGATGAAAATTCAAGCCTAGGCCCCACTGTAGCTACTCGGTATTACGTTCCCCTGTACTTAATGGTGGCTGGGCCTGGGATCGTGAATGGGGTGTCAATTTGCGAATCGCTTCCTGCACGGGCTACACTAACCCGGAATGAATCACTATCACGATCATGATAATGCTCATGGTTTGCTCTCCGAGGAATTGGATGCGAGTCTAGACCTGAGACGAGGAGCAGGGCCTTTAACTTTGGATGATGAGCATTGTAAACTCGACTTTCCGGTTGCTGCTGCGTCACTTGTTAATTCGGCAAAAGAAAGTCTTTGCAGGGTATTAGTCATCGTCATCATTAAGTCGTGGTCGTGTCGCCAAATAACGGTAAACAAAGCTTGAAAGCAAGAGCTTCCACGCACTTTATGCAAAATGCTCGCCAAAAACAGAGGTTCTCTGTCCCCCCTTTCGTGTGTCGGTATGGGTTTCTGTATTTGCGTGAGGTCAAAGGTCTGGTGTCAACAAAAGACTGCGGGACAAGTTAAACAAAACAAAAATAAAAGGAAAACACCGTGGAAATAAAAACAAACGACAGAGGGCAATGCAGCAGTGCCGCCCCCATGCGAAGAGGAGCCCCAGCAGCGGCGGCGGAGAGCGCATCTCTTTGTTTGTGTGCATTGCGTCAAGGTGGGAGCGGGATAGCCCACGCACTGCAGGCAGAGAAAAAGAGAAAGAGCGGAAGGCGAGGAGTGAGAGCACTCACAGCTGTTTGCCATACCAATTACACGGGGCAACAATAACAGCAACACGAACAACAACAAGTGTAACACAAACAATGCAAGAGAGTACAACTTTCTAGTTATCGATTGGCTGTGCATGTGCCAAAATGATCGCTAAATCGATTTCATTGTATAATTAAGTTTGCCAGTGGCAGTGTATTATTCAAGTCGCCACAGCCGAAGGAATTTAACCAAACAAAAATTTGCTCAATTCGTGATTGCGGGCGTGCTGCTGCTGCTCACCAATACCGATGCCTGCCAAGAATAAACAAAAACAACAATGGGGCACGTAAAAAGAGCTTCCAGTCGTCAGCGGATTCATCGTACATAAACACACACACTCGCAAACGAGCGGAGCTGAGCGAAGCGCTTTAAAACTGAAAAAACTGAAAAAATCACAGTAGCCCACGACCAGCACTCAGAATCACAACACACACAGCAAAAGGCGTGTAAAAAAGTTAAATAGGCGAGCGCGAATTAAAGTAAATCGCAAATAACGCACAATCAGTTTTGGGAAAAATTTAAGTGAACAAAAATCCTAAAACGGGGCTCAGTGTTTTTGTTCCCAGCAAGCAGGGCTCTGTCTCCCAGTGCACAAGCAGTGCAAGCAGACAGGCAGGCGCAAGCAGGTGGACGCGTGTCTTCTTCTTCAACGAAGAAGGAAGAAAAAGAAGAAATATCCAGGAAATCCCCTTTAGTCGTTTTATCCGCTGAGCGGATATTACTTATCGTTAATACGTACGCCACACCACAAACACGCTCAAAATGGCGTCGCCTGGTATCGCTGCTAATGCCCTTGTCGCCACCGCCGTTGCCGTTCTCGTCTTGGTGATTTGTGGTGTGGAATCTGCCGCCTCCGATGGATGGATACATCCGCGCACCCCCCAACTGGAGGTGGACGCCATGCGCACCGAGTACATTGCCTTGGAGCGTGCCCTGTGGGATTATCTGGCCAAGACGGCCAACAGCCAAAACAACAAGGAGACGCAGCTTCGCAAGGTGTTCGATTCGCATCGCGACTTTAATGCCAAGCGCTTGATGGAACACAACTTTGAGGAACATCGCTACGAGCTGCTCAATCATTACGAATGGTCGCTGCTGGAGCGAGATCTTATCTACAT
Organism: Drosophila kikkawai; assembly: GCF_030179895.1. NCBI lineage: Eukaryota > Metazoa > Arthropoda > Insecta > Diptera > Drosophilidae > Drosophila > Drosophila kikkawai. The sequence continues at coordinate 13,453,269 of NC_091733.1, read as the reverse complement.
CAGCAAGCTGTACGAGGCCTACAAGGTAGTCCCAGAAACGAGGATTAAACTCTTTTAGTAATCCGTTTGATTCGCTTCAATAGGAGACCTTTGTGAGACAAAACTCTAGCGCCCAACTGGATCAACTGGCTGTGCTGGATCTGACCCGGGAAGTGCTGCGGAATGACAACACCATCTCGATGCCGCGCATCCTGGCGGAAATCGAACGAGTGATGGTCCAACAAACACTCTACTATCGCGCCATGATCGTTAGTTGACGACTTTAGTATAAGATACTAACTAAGAGATTAGGGGGATATTATTTGTAAATAGTAGGAGATATGACTTGCAGGATTCGTACCCCGAAACAACTGATTTACGTAGCAACAATCCATCTCCCTTTAAAATCTATATTTTGGTTAATGCAATTTTTACAAGTTTTTAAATGAAGTGTAACCACGCGATCAGCCTAATTGGCCATATTCTGATGAATAGTTTTAACAGTTAAATAGCGATCTTAATGCCCAGATGTTACGAGCTTAATTAAAGCTAAAAACAAACAGAAGACTGTGCACACTCGTGTTACCAAGGAAGGAATGCTTGCCAGCAGCTGTGCAGCTGCTGGACATTAGCCCTATATAGCTATGTATCTGTTGACATTCCTAGTAAATATTCCATTTTACAGGTGTCCACAAATCAAATATGCAACACACAACAATCGGCCCAGCAGTTTGTGTACTCGCTGTACGCGGACATCGCTCTCACCGAACTAAAGGCCTACACCATGATGGAGTTCTCCTGGATGATGCTGCGCGTGTACGGCAAGGGCAACTTCACCCAGGAGGCCGAACTAATGCGTATGGACTACGAAAAGCGTACGGAACGTACGCTGAAGCTGCTCAAGGACGTGATGCTGCGAGCCGATCGCATCGTTTATCGCTGCGATCCCGACAAGTATGTGAAGGGTGTCAACTATGACGAGGTAACCCGCCTGCTGCAGGGCTACATTGAGAACGAGGTGGATCTAAACAATGAGGAGACCTGCCGGGAGACCTGTTCATTCTACCAGTCCACCCGCAGTGAGGGTTGCTTCAAGGATCTCTACTGTGCCCGCCAGCCCCGGTGCTCGGGTCGCCTGTACAACTGCCAGTTCGTCGACAGCGACATGTGGGTATGTCCATCAGCCCAGAATAGCACCAGGCGATACGAGTTCATCGAGTATGAGAATGGACGTGTCTTGGGACAGAGGGCCAGGTGCACCAGGGGCACCACCAAGGTGGATAGCTGGTGGCGCTATCTACTCTGGCACTGCAGCTATTGTTTCTGCCTCTGCGACGAGCAGGGTCTCAAGTCGGATCGTTTCTTTAGCCTGCGGGATTCGGTGGCCGATGTCAAGCGCAACAGGTAAGAGAATGGACTTAGGGGATTCCCAAAAACTAATTTGAAATTTTTTTTAGGATTGTGACTGGTCTGCGCTTTGTGAAGCTCAATCGCATCTTTCACTTGCAAATCCAGGAGGGCGAACTCCTGCCCCGCGGCGCCATCAATCAGAGCACGTTGGAGTGGAAGCCCGTGGACAAGTACAACATCTTTGATCGTGATGTGAAAAAGGGCGTCGACTATCACACTTTGAGCTACGAAAGTCGCACCATCGACCTGGACGATGTCAATACGGATGATAATAGCTTTGTGATAACCGGCGTGCGATTCAGGGTGGTGGGAACCCATCTCAATCTGGAGGCCTACTACAGCGAATTCGACTTCAAGACGGGCCAGCTAGTCCAGGTGGAGGGCAATAGCTATTGGAAGTCCAATGACAACACCGATGTCAGCAATAACAGCAAAGAACGAAGGTGGGTTTGTCCTTTGTCAAGGGAAAAAGACTTTACATCGATATACTTTTCCAGGGAGAAACTGCGCCTGGAGAACGCGGATGTCTCTACGCGTACGATCACACCCTCGATACCTCAGTCGCGCCACAACCAGTACATTGACTTCACCAACACGGGTCTGGACAAGGATGCCGCGCAGAGCACAGTGCCGTTCATTGACATCCAGGACGTGATCTCGAATCCGCCAGTGCCGCTGTCCGGCATTGGTATCTACTACAAGGGACGCAATGGCTATGGCGGCTTCCTCGGCCCCAAGATAATCACGTATGACTTTACGCCCCACGTCCAGGTGCCCAAGAAAAAGTTCTAAAAGAGGTCACGTAGGAGATGAGGCGGTGCCCGCACATATGTCATAGCTTTCTTAGTTGTACACACACACACACCCTTGTCGCGTAGATCAAGTGGAGGAAGAGGGAGAACCAACGAAGCGTTAGGAGAGTCGCGAATATAACTCAAATTATATTGGAATTTAGCCATAAACAAAAACCACAAAAATAAAGAGAATCTGAATCTAAAAATCCCTCAGAAAACAAAAAAACAAGCCTATTCAAATTACATAAAAGAGGGGGAGATGGACTTACCTGGACACGGAGCGGATGGATCATCAACAGGGGCAGTAAATATGGACGCGAGGGCAGCACTTCACTCAGACTGATGCCCATCTTGGTGACCGCCTGGCAGACAAAGGCGGCTAGATAGCGATGCAATGGGAAGTGGAACGAGGCCTGCATCATTTCCTCCTGCAAAAGTCTAGTTTTAACGATTTCAGAGGATTTTATATACACTCCACTCACCAGCGACAGGTGCGCCTCCATAAAGTATATCGAGTCCAGCCACTCGTGCAGCGTGGTCACACAGTAGTTGATGATCTTCTTGGCCAAATGGGCATGAGTGCCGTCTTGCAGATGGGAGATAATCGACCACATGGGATAGGCACTGGCCTCCAGTTCACAGGAGAAGGCCGCATAATAGCTATTCGGCTCGAATTCCACATGCGAGGCCGTCTCCCGCACGTTTACGTTCATGCCCTGGAGCATTTGAAGGAACTGGAACCACATGTCGATGAGGTTGTCGTCCCGCAGAAAGACCAGAGCCACCGATTCGTGCGATAGGACGTTGTTGAAGTCCGAGACTAGCGGCCAATAGCAGTGATCCTTCATCACCTGGCGGGTGCAATCGATGACAAAGTGGAAATTCTTGGAGGGATCTGTGGAGCAAACATTCGATTAAGATCGACAAAAAAACCAAGGTATGGTATGGAACTCACCATGCAGCGTGTTCTGTATGAGGATCTTGGACATCATTAGCTTCAGGCTGATGATCATCACGTGCAGCAGCGACAGCTCGTTGACCATCTTGAGGGCTAGGCTCTCGTTGGAGAAGAGCTGGACGCTCATGTGCACCACACGGTTGCTGAGTGTGTCCGGATCGCGGGACATTTCCAGCACGGACGGTATGCGACTATAGTGCATCACAAAGGTGCGGGTGAGGTGTTCCTAGAAAGAGAATTATTAAATATTTGTTTAAAACAGGGTTCGCCACACTTACCTTATAATCCTGATCGGGCAGCATGTTGAGCAGAAAGCAGACCAGGGTCTGCGGAAACTCGAACTTGAACGTCCAAAAGATGAACTCCTCGAGCAGTGTGGTATGGACCAGAGTATCGCCAAGCGCCGGCAAATCCCTGTACTCATCGGGCGGCTCGGGATTGGGGAATCTGTTGACCGCATCCTCGTACTTCTCCCGATTGGCCTTTAGGAAGCGTCCGTTGCGCGTGTCCAGACACGGTGCCTCCATGAAGTAGGCATATACCTCCGGATTGATCAGCGTGCGCGTCATCACCTTGCGCATTATCTCGCCCATGTTGTTCAGATCGATCAGCATGTTGGCAAACTCCTCGCACAGGTACGAGGTCATTGCGTGCACCTGGATCGTGGTGTCGCTATGCTCCCGAAAATGCTGCAACAGCCGGAACAGTAGCTTTGGCATAATGGCCTCGGCCACAGCCAGGAGATTATTTGGCACCGGATCACGATTCACGCGATTATTGATGCCATGATCACTGCAGAAGCCCTCGGCCTTCATCACGGATGTGTCGCCGCAGTCACAGGCACCGCCCGCCTGGGACAGGAACATGTTGAAGTCGTGGTTGGCATGATTGCCCTTCTTAAAGCAGTCGCGGCAAATGGACATGCAGGGAGAGATGCCGCAGGTGCGGCACCTGTATGCCACTACATGGGGCACCCAAACCAGGCCACACTTGGCATGGTTGTCATAGCTGCGCACTGGGAGGGAGGGAGAATAAGATTTTAATAAGGAATTTAAAAAGTTAAAGCTAGGTTACAAGGATTATACAAATTAGTAACAAATATTTTTTTTTTTTGCAGAAAAATTGCCCTCATATTTATTAGGGTAACTATGCAATTGTAGAAAAATGTTCTTAGTTTAGGAAAAATATTTTTGTGTGTACATTTTTGTTGCTCGTGTAAAGATCACCTCCAAGTTTTATTATTAATTCAGATTTAATTTTAGAGCGCTGTAACCATCAAGTTTACGATATGTGTAACGCTTTTAATTAGGTTACAAAGTGCAAAGTTATTACATGCTAATTTTTAAAACGAAAAACTATTATTTTCATAATTAATTATTATGGCTTATTTCACCTATAAAAATGTTGGTTAAAAAATTAATATTACTACAAATTTCTTCTCATCCCAATCATCGAAATAATCGATTTTGATTTTTAAATGAACACCTGTGAATTGGCGAGCGATAACTTACCGCGAGGTTAATCGAAAAAAAAAAAAAAAAACCGTCGAGGCCAGCTGTTTTTGGCCACCTTGCTTTTGCGCTTGCCATTGATATTGCTATTGATTTGATTGAGTTCCAAAAATAAAATGATGCACTCATTGCTTAGTTAATTTCGCTTGTTGCGTGACTCTTAGCTTTTGTCTTTGGGCTGCCGCTGCCGTTGCGTTCTGGCTTGGACCTTGTTAGCTGAAAAGGTCAACGTCGGCCGCAAGAGGAAGGAAATCAATTGACAACAACAACAACAACAACAACAACAACAACAACAGTGGCAGTGGCGGCGGCGGTGGTGCATCGAAAAGTTGATTGACAATTTTTGTAAATGGCGATCGATCGTCAGCCAAGTTAGCAACTCTCTGCGTCGCCCGCGCTCGCTCCCGCTTGTGTTGGCCGCCATCTAGCCATCCCCCTCTAACTGAGAACTTTTGGACAAGGTTCACTGAAATCGAACGAATCAAATCAAAGAAGTGAGTGGGAGCGAGGCCGAGGCAGAGGGTGGGGTGGGTGGCAGTTACACGGTGCATGGGAACAGAAAGAAGAGGTGCTGTACAAACACACTCTCGCAAAACATAACGGTCGGTCAATTGCCGATGACAGCTTACAGTGGGCCGCACACATACACTTATGTACATTGTACACCGCACCCACTGTGCGTGAATTGGTGGCGTGTTCTGACAAATCAACAACAATGACGACGGTCGATAAACTTTTGCAGCAGCGCATTAATTTCATGTGCAATTTTGCAATTGTTCCTCCATGTTAAAGGCCATCTAGCATATAGCGGTGATAAAAGGTGTCATGCTAACCAACCAAATGGCAGTGTACATTTATGTTTTTGTTTCCCTTTTTTTACGGATGCTGCGGAAACATTTATTACGCAAGGCGAACAGCTGACACACAGGCACAAAGTGCATGTTGCATTCCACTGTGCGTGAGCGTGTGTACGTGTGTCAGCCAGCGCAGCCTGTGTCTGTGTGAGCTGACAAGTGGGACATAACGAGAACGAACGGCAACCATAAACGATAAAAGCCACTTTGGCGACATACGCAGCCTGGCACAAGAAATAAGTAGTAATCATAAAAAGTATGCACAAATACGGCACACAGCATGGCAGATAGATGAGCAGTTGAGATTAAATTGGGCTAAAGTTGACTCCCCTAATCAGTGCGAGTGTGTGAGTGAGTGAGAGCGGTTGATTGCTGTTGCCATGGTGGTGCAGTCGCACCGTGCTCTTCATGCTGGCTTGCACCTTGCTGTTATTATGCTCTCTCTCTCTCTCCCTCTGCCGCTCCCACACCCTTGCTTTGCGTGCCCTACAACAATTTCATACACACACAAACACATATTCAGCGCACAGGTATCTCGCACTCACACTTGCAGCGTTTCAGGGGCAACGGACTTGCCTGCGATCAGCTGCTGGTCGCGATAGAAATGCAACATATATCGATAAATCGCAAGGCAAAAAACTGGAACTCGAACTCGATCTAAATTCGTTTTCGGCGAATTTTATGCTTACCAATTTTTACAAACTCCTGTGGCGTTCGCCCGCCGGCAATGAGCCATCGTATCCACTCGATGTTGTCCGGATTATCGATGGGCGTGCCCGGATTGAACAGGGTGTCCATTATTGAGTCGAGATCGGGCGTGGGTCCGCCGCGGCAGCACTCTGTGTTGATCAATGCGGCCACCTCCTTGCGGCTGCGAAGACTAAATGAGGAGGCGCCAAAGAAGAAGCTGGCCTTGGCGCCCGCATCCCCGCCCGGGGCTCCTGATCCGGATCCCGTTCCAGAGCCAGCTGCCGCTGCTCCTCCAGCTGCTGCAGATGCTGCAGATGCTGCTCGTGGCGGCGGCGGTGGCGGCGTGGCTGCCGCTACACTTGAGTCCCAGTCATGAAAGGGGGAATGCGAATTGCTGGCTGTGCTGGCATTGGTGGTCATGCTGGCTCCGGCCACAGCTGCCGCAGCGGCCACGGCAGATGCAGCGCCGCCAGAAGTGGTGCCGTTGCCATTGCCTCCGCCAGTAGTTCGCGTTGTGGCGTTCATGCTGGTGCCCATCACTGCAATGGGCGCATTACTGTGTGGCAGCACATAGACGGAGGACAGATCAACATCGGAGGCCTCGGCGTCCTCCTCCTCCATGGCCTCGCGTTCCAGCTCAACCGCCTCCTCGTCCTCGATGCTGATATCGGCATTGGACAAGTTGTCATCCTCGTCCATGGTTCAGGATGTGTGCGAGAGAGAGCGAGGTGAGGCTCTGTGGCTCTTGCGCCGCCTGTGACTGGCGTTTGGTATTTGGTTGTTGTTTGGTGACGTCGCCTCGCGGCTGCTGGGATGACTTGGTTCTGGAATTCCACTTCTCAGTTTTTTCTACGCTTCTTTCTGGGGGTTTAAACAAGTTTTCTTTTTCGGCTGCCGCCGCGACTGCGACGGCTGCTGCTGCTGCTGCCGTGCTACTGTCGGTGGTGGCTTCTCCTTGCCCAAGCACTGACTGTGTGTGATTTCTTGTTGTTGTCTGCGGACCAAACTGACTTTGTTTATTGAGGAGCGAGCACTGCACTGTCTTGGTTTCGTATTGCAAATTTTGGAACGAAAAAAACTATAACTGTGATCACTAGGGGGATTAACTGTGTGTTTGGCGATTTGCAGAGATATTGACGATTATATTGACGAAACGACGAGAAAACAAATAATTTCACAACACCAAAACATTCGTATCTTGACTTCGGGCTCAGTGGAGACTCTGCTCTGACATCTCCGCTACGTTCTACTACAGCTGCTGCTGCTTTGGATCTGGGGCTCTGGCTCGGCAGGCTATCGGTTGCTCGGTTCAATTGACGTGACGTCGCCCGCCCGGCCAGTTATATCCCCATCGTCCAGGACCAGAGTGTTGTTGCTCCTTGCCGGCCGCCAATTGTTTCCTTTGGTAATTTCTCGATGGCTGCGCCTTGGATTTCGGTTTGCTTTGCTTTTCACGCAGTTTCATCCGCGAGTCTTGCGAATAAGAGATACGCACACATACTCGCGTCGTGGGACACACACTCGCGCGCGGGGCACACACACCGAACACACACGCACACTGGCAAGTGTGGCCAAATATATTATTCGTGCATTGAACTCCCCAATTACACCTATATTTGCACTATGTCCCGCAATCTGTGGTCCTGCTCGGTGGCTATCTATTGTCCGTGGTCCTCTGGCAGCCCGTTTGACCGCCGCTTTAATTTGGAACGCGTTTAATCCTGGCAATTTCGATTTGCTTGCTCCACGAATCCACGAATTAGAGCTGGGAAACTATCGATGGTACTATCGAGGTATCGACTTTTTCCTTTTTTTGAGCCACCATCGATAGTTTTTTATCACTATCGATAGTACGGGACTATTTTTATATCTCTGCTTTGTTGCTGAAATTTAGTAAGAAAAATGCAAACAAATATATATATATATGTATATATATATTTTTTTTTTTATAATAAAAATGTATTCTAAATTAACTTAAATTGGAGTTGGTGGTGAAAAATATTAACTGAATCTCAAAAGAAAGGGTGCGTCTACGCCACGTCTTCAGAGTCTAAGCGTATGTTTAGCAATGGTAATACAATTTTATTTGTGCAAAGTTGCTTGGATAGAATATTTATGTTAATTACTTAGTCAAAACATATTGAATAGTATTATAATTCTATTTGAAATTGCTATAACTTTAATTTGCAAAAAGAATCGTAAAAAAACGATACTATCGATAGTATCGAATTTTCGTTTTCAAAACATCGAAAATATCGAATGGTGTCACTATCGATAGTTTCCCAGCTCTACCACGAATTTAATGACTAAAATCGATACACCAGAGCGCATGGATATCGATACTATCGAATGGGCAGTATCGCATAAGCACAAAGCTATCGATGGTGGCGCCACCGTTCGATGTTTTCACCACAAATAATCGACACTACATTAAAAAAATATATTTAAAATAAAGCAATTTAGTAATGAATAAAAATTTAAATTTTTGTTTTTAGTATACAAATAATTAGATTTTTACTTCAATTTCCTTAAAGGGAATTGCATAAAATAAAATTCGACAGCAAACCTTTTTCACCACTTTGCACTGTACACTAAAAAATAAACAAAAATAAAATAAAGCTATTAATTACTTAAATTGCTTTTTTAAAATAGTTCCTATAGTGCTTAGAATATTTAAGACTTGTACACAATTGAAAATATTGACAAATTTATTTGTTCATTTGTGTTCCAGAAATCCAAAAAGGATTTAATTTAATTCGCAAGCGCAATTGATTTTTAAGCTGTATTGGGAAAAAAATTAAGCCATGGACAATAGCAAAAATGTGGGCCACAAGGCGGTCTCCACAAAAACCCCAAAGAAGCTACTCTCATTTCCATTTTTTATTTCTACATTTATGCTGAATTGATGTATTTTAGATAAAAAACTAACGCAGCAGAACAATGGGGCCTCTACAGACGACGACCACGGCGACCGCCCTTCCTGCGGGTAGAGTCCGAAGGGATGGGAGTCACATCCTCGATGCGTCCGATCTTCATCGAGGAACGGGCCAGAGCGCGCAGAGCGGACTGGGCGCCGGGTCCGGGGGTCTTGGTCTTGTTACCGCCGGTGGCGCGCAGCTTGATGTGCAGCGCGGTGATTCCCAGCAGCTTGCACTTCTCAGCCACATCCTAAAAGGATAATAAACGGATTAATATTGTTTCCGTACAGGGATTCGCTCTGCTTACCTGGGCAGCCAACATAGCGGCGTAGGGCGAAGCCTCGTCGCGATCGGCCTTCACCTTCATGCCGCCGGTAACGCGAGCAATGGTCTCGCGGCCAGACAGATCCGTGACATGGACGAAGGTGTCGTTGAAGCTGGCATAGATGTGGGCCACGCCGAAGACGATCTCGCCATCGCGGACCTGGGGTCCCAGTTGGACCTGGACCTCCTCCTTCTGAACTTTAGCTTTCCTGGGTGCCATGTTGATGGATCTGCTCGACGATAAGCAACTAAAATGGAGAGCAATCACTGGTCAGTCACCGGCTCGCAAAGAACAACAACAGTTCCCGGGCACCACAAACAAAAATAAAATAGAAAAATAATTCAGCCGCATCCACACAGTGCCGTCGAATATTCCCATTTTAGGTGGCATAATTGTATTGCCTGTCAATTGCACTAGCTGTTGCATAGTTCAGTTTGTGGCGCCCGATTCGTAAATCGCAATATTTTCACACAAAAAAAAAAAGTAATGGGGGAAAAGACCGAGAACGAACCAATTGCTTGAACCGGATACGAAAAAAGGAAGCAAAAACACAGCTGCGGAGCCGATAGTTATCGCAGCAGGGTTGTTTGGACGGCCAGAAATCGATAAGTTGCACGCGAAGTGTGGCAGCACTGTCGCTTGGACCTGCGATTTTTGTAAACATTCCAAAAAAATCGCTTGATTTTTGCATTCAAATTAGTTTCACAGAACCTTCACTAAACCCAATTCACTTGCGAACTTGTTAATCTTTTTTTAGACAAACTTTTCCCGTTTTATTACAGTGCCTTCATGCACATAAACATAATAGCGATGTTCTTGTCATATACACAAAAGCAGGGAACAGCAAAAGGAACATCCGGCCTCCGGACCTGTCTCTTTACAGACGACGACCACGACGACCGCCCTTCCTGCGGGTGGAGTCCGATGGAATGGGAGTAACATCCTCGATGCGGCCAATCTTCATGGACGAACGGGCCAGAGCACGCAAAGCGGACTGGGCGCCGGGTCCGGGGGTCTTGGTCTTGTTGCCTCCAGTCGCGCGCAGCTTGATGTGCAGCGCGGTGATTCCCAGGGTCTTGCACTTCTCAGCCACATCCTACAGGGGGGAGCAAGGGTACACACACCTTTAGGGCCAAACTCCTCCAGCAAGTAGCAGCAGGAAACTCACCTGGGCAGCCAACATAGCGGCGTAGGGCGAAGCCTCGTCGCGATCGGCCTTGACCTTCATACCGCCGGTAACGCGGGCAATGGTCTCGCGGCCAGACAGATCCGTGACATGGACGAAGGTGTCGTTGAAGCTGGCGTAGATATGGGCCACGCCGAAGACGATCTCGCCATCGCGCACCTGGGGTCCCAGCTGGACCTGGACCTCCTCCTTCTGAACTTTAGCTTTCCTGGGTGCCATTACGAGGTAATTTGTCGATCAGCAACTGCGGGATAACAAGGGAATGCATATTTATAATACACTGTGGCTTCACAAACACAAATACAAGTGCGTGCGCACAAACAAAACAAAAAAATATAAAAAAAAACGTGGTTGCCGGGCGGCTTTGTCAGTTTTCCAGCGAACCATTGAGCACTCTTGAGTGGGTCACTTATTTAAGGCCTCAAAAGGGCTCTGAATACTGTTTTTTAGCAAAAAATAAAGGGCAAATAATTTGGACGAACCACTTGCGTGAACCGGATATTAAAAAAGAAGGCTGTCGTGGCTCAGTGTTGCCACATATAAATTTGGCTCTCCTCCTAAAAAATCTTAAAGAACATATCGATACTATCGATGTTTAAAAACGCGAAACAGCGATGCCAGACTTTGTCCAATTGGAATCATTCAAAAGTTCACATGGCTGAGAAACGTTAAGCTGGTCAAAAACATATTTAAAAATAGCTGAATCGATGTTTCTCTTTTATAACTGACTAAAAAACCGTGGTAATATATTGTTTTATGAAATCTTATTAAAAAAGCCGACCTATCGATATTTGTAGCTCAAGGTTTGGGACTTTGCTGAAACGGCAGCTTTGCATTTGGCATTATGGTATTCTAGGCTAACAAGGTCACACAGATTTTCCTTAGCCACGGGACCATCACCGGCCCTAGAATTATATTATTGTTTTGTAATTAAACCGCCTCTACGCCTTGCAACACATACACACTGCGGAGCCATCATGTCGTGGGTGTCCGACTACCAGTACTCGTTGGCGGAGAGAATAGCGATGCGTACTCTGCGCATCTGTGGCCAGATACCGCACCACGTAGCCTTCGTCATGGACGGCAACCGGAGGTTCGCCCGCTCCCAGCATATTGACAAGATCGAGGGTCATTCGCGGGGCTTCGAGAAGCTGGCGGACTGCCTGCGCTGGTGCCTGGACGTGGGCGTACGCGAGGTAACCACGTTCGCCTTCAGCATTGAGAACTTCAAACGTTCCAGCGAGGAGGTCGATGGCCTCTTCAACCTGGCCCGCGAGAAGTTCGCCCGCCTGCTGCAGGAGGTGGCACGGCTGGAGGAGCACGGCATACGGATACGGGTGATAGGAAACATAGAGCTGTTGCCGCTGGATTTGCAGAAGCTGGTGGCCACTGCCATGCTGAGCACGGAGCGCAATGACAAGCTCTTCCTGAACGTGGCCTTTGCGTACACGTCACACGACGAGATCACACAGGCGGTGGAGACGGTCCTGAGGCATGGCAACGAGGATATAGAAGCGGCAGACATAAGTGAACGGTTGCTGGAGGAATGCCTCTACACACGGCACTCGCCGCCGCCGGATCTGGTCTTTCGCACCTCCGGCGAGACCAGGCTGAGCGACTTTATGATGTGGCAGGTGAGTGTGCCGCTCCTGTTGAGCTCAGCAGCTTGCTTACACTCTTTCTTTTGCAGCTGAGCACATCGGTGCTGTACTTCAGCAATGTCCTGTGGCCACAGATCACGTTCTGGCACTTTTTGGCCAGCATTCTGGCCTACCAGCGCGACCGTTGGCAGCTGGACGACTTCCGGCGGAGGGAGCGCATGCATAGCCTGGAATTGGCCAAGACGAGCCACTTTTATAGCGAGCGAGTGCAGAAATTTCTGGCCACCATAGATGAGGATCGGAGAAAACTGCTCGTGCGAGTGGCGGCCGCCAACTAAGGCAGCAAAATTAATGTTTTTGTGATATGAGTGGCAAATAAATCCGGGTAAATACCACAAATACCGAATGTACATTCCGATTAAACGCAGTTGTTGCCTCTTTGCGGCCGAGAAGTGCGCTTAATAAGCATATTTCTGCAAGTTGAGTTGTGTAATATTAGTGCAATAACATTTTCTGCCTTCCGTTTGTTTAGTAAATTATATATAAATATTTATAACGATTTTTTGACTGGTTTTAAAATGAACTGGGGATTCCTTTAGCGCATATACTTTTATTTTGGATCTTTAAATCCATGATAAGTTTTGGGGAAACGCTCCGGGTTTCAATTGGCTTATTTTAATCAAACTTCAAAGCAAAGACGCAGGTTTTGTCAAATTTAAATGCTAATTTCGCGGTTTATCATTATCGATAGCTCTTTAGTGGAGATGTGCAACACAGAGCTATCGATGTCTGGACAGGCTCTTTCTTACGTCACAAATATTCAGTTGCATTGCCTCCAAACGCCATGGAGATTACGTCATGGAGCACATCACTTGGCAGATATCCAATGTATAATTCAATTTAATTCATTTCGTAAATATATCCCAGAGAGCCACAAAACTATCGATATATTGAAACACTGTCTCCTCCCTAAACAGCAGGCCAGGTGAAATCAGAATCAGGAGATATTTATTATATTGTGCCGGCTCTGATTGGGAATGTGTGTGTGAGAATTCGAATCCATACGAACCGAAAAGCGACCTGACATCTCCAAGGCCCCCGAAACCAGCAACACATCACGCACGCCGAGTCCACAGGCACGCCGATTGAAATCGCTAAAGATACGATTTCTGGTGGAGATCTGCACGGAATCTGCGTAATCATGGCCACGGTAGCCCTGCTCACACGGCAGCGTATGCTCGCCTGCTCACTGCGCCTGTATGGTGGCCGTCACATGCACTTCCTGGCGGCGTTGCCAAGGATTAGCACTGCCAGCCCATCATCTTCGATGGTTGGCAGCGGCTTCTCCTCGGCGGGTCTGACGGATCAGCGAAGCAGCTTGCTGCTGCCGTTGCAGCTGCAGCGCCACAACCACAAGTCATCGGTGACCACCAGTACCACCACTCACTCGGCGGAAGACGACAACAACAAGCATGCCAAGCCTGAGGCCGCCACCTCGACCAGCGATTTATTTGGGGAGGCGGCAAACATGTCACTGATGTCCAAGTTCAAGCACATGTACAAGAAGTACTGGTACGTGCTCATCCCGGTTCATGTGGTCACATCGCTGGGCTGGTTCGGCGGCTTCTACTATCTCTCCAAGAGGTGGGTTTCATCTTGGATACCATGGGAGCTCCATTTAACATATATTTACCTTCCATAGCGGCGTGGATGTCCCGGCTTTGCTGCAGTATTTGCATCTCAGCGAGAACATCATCCAGAAGGTTCAGAGCTCTCACATGGGACACTATGCCATCGCCTATCTCTGCTACAAGGTGGCCACGCCCTTGCGCTACGCCCTAACGTTGGGTAAGGATTATCTAGGAGAAATCTCTGCATTCTGGTTATCCATCTTAATGCTTTATTTTTTTGCCACAGGTTGTACCACCATTTCTATCAAACACCTGGTGCTGCATGGCTACATCAAGCCCATGCCCACCAAGGACCAGCTAATCAAGATGTACGAGGACAAGAAGGCGATCCGGGCCAGCGCCAAGGCGGACAAGGCCGAGAAGGATGAGAGTAAATGATCTTTGGACGCGGGCCGCGGCGGCAACGCCGGCCCGCTGTTGTCGTTGTCGTTGCCGTTGCCACTGTCACAACCGCCGCCGTCGCTACGGATTGGGGATCAGCATCAGCGACGGACGGCCGCCAGCAGCCAGCAACGTGCAGCAGTTGACCTGTTGTCTTTTTTGTTAAACTGCCGCCGCAGCTGCTGGCACTGGTGCTTAACGAACCTAACTCTTGTCCGGAACCACAGTCGTCGTTCACAGAAGTCGCCGCCGTCTTCGCCACAATGAGGCCACAATCAATCACATAGTACATACCATTACCAAGCCCACGCCCACGCCCACCCATTCCCTGGTTCGTCGTGGGAGCCCCCCGTCCCCCAAAAGAAACCAAAATCACAAAGAGAGGCACTCACACACAACACACACAGACAGAGCCGCAGGACCTGGAGTTCAGTTAGTCGTTATTTATATAGATATATTTTGTAAAATGTGAGAGAGTTGTCGCAAAACAATAATAACTTAACTTTTATTAAACTTAAACTACAAAAAGAAAGGCCCCAAAGGAGGCCCACAAATTGTTGACGTGAATTGATATTGTTGTTTTTATTTAATGAGTTACATTTAGGTGGGGAAATCTTTTAAAATTGCTCATTTATTTTTAAATAAAAATTTAACTTGAAATTAAAATATTCGCAATTGCATATCCGATTTCAGGGGATCAGCTTTTAATGTTATAGATTTTTATAGGATTATAATAAAAGATTTTTACTGTTAAAACCTTTTTTAATATATATATATTTATTTTTAATTAAAATTTTAAAATCGTCTGCAAAACAACGAATTTTAAGCAGTTTTCCAAATTAAGATTCCAAATTCGATTTCAGTGGACCCGCTTTTTATGTAATCGATTTTTATAAGATTTTAATAATAATAGATTTTTACTGCTAAAACATTGTTTAGCAATCCCACAAATTCTGTAAATTTTAAATAAAGTTATCAGTACTTTATAAATAAATACGTTAATAAAAAGAGATTTTTAAAACAAAGTTTATCGAGAAATTTGCCGATTTTTAAATCACTTCCAAAAGTAGGCAACGAAATATTTTAAGACGCAAATTAAGCAGAAAATAAATAAATGGTTATTGTTTAAAGAATACATTGTTTAGAATCATTTTATAATATATTTATATTTTTTATCCACAAACCTTTTCCTTCAAGTCAGTTAATTTTGATACCCTTTGCATTACTGATCGATAAATATATATCGAAATCGAAACTAAACTAAAATAAATTAAAAATCATGTTTTTTCTTTTTAATTTTTATTTTTTGAGTTTATTTTTCATTTTCTCCTCTTTGTGTTTTGTTTTCATCTTTTTTTCTGCATTTTTTTGTTTGTTTTCGTTTGGTTTTCTTTTTAACGTTAGTAAAATATCCAACAATTATAATTGTAACTAATAGTTAAGCCAGAAAAAAAATATAGTAGTTGCTGTTTGTTGATTTACTTTCTCTTTCTTTTTCATTCATTTACAAATAAATAAATATTGTGTCTTGTTTTCATGTTTTATTTCAAATCTTCCATCAATCGTATATATATGCTGCAGTGTAGGCGTTTTGTAGGTTTGTTTTTCTCTCGTTGTTGTTCCGCTTCTTTTCTATATTTTAATTTTTGTTTCTGCCAAAAACAAGTTGCATTATGTACACAATAAATATACTCCCGTTTCGCTGAGTGTAGGAGGAGTCTCTCTGTGTGTGTGTTTTTTGTTTATATATCATTTACATAAATACAATAAATAAATAAATTACATAATATAGTGTTATTATATATGTAGGTATAAAAACAAAAAATAGGCAACGAAAATATATATATGTATACATAGCATGTATAAGGAGGAAGGGGGGGGGGGGGGGGGGAAGGATATAGAACGCTCTCGACTTAAGCTTAAAAACTATATATACGCACAAAGTTAAAAAAAAAAAAACAAATGAGATATATAGAAATAAAATTATTTAAAAAACTGTTTTTTTTCGGTTAAGTAGCTCATAAAACATAACATCAACTCTTCTTCGCTTTCCTTTACTCCCTTTTGAGACTAGTTCTGATTCTTTATTATAACTTTTCTTCGACAAACAAAAAAAAAAAAACAATCATTGCAACAAAAACACACAAATTATACGTTGGTGTTTAGGCTAAAACGATAACGATAACTGTTATTTTTGCTTTGCTTTCTTCCCTTCTCTACCATTGTTTCCGTTAATTTGTAATTAGTTTTTTGTAATTTAATTTAACATTTATCATAAGTACGTTCTCACAATGCAGATTTTATTTTGTTTTTGTCAGCTTTCGCACGTCGCGTCGTTTTTCGTAAACATTTTCCTTCTTCCTTCCCTATTTCTCATTTCTCTCATTATCAATTAACTAATCACTATATTTTCGGGTTTTTAGTTTTTACTTGTTAGTTGATGTTGTTTTTTTTTTGTTTAGTTGCTAAAAAGCCGTTTTACTTAGCCAGTTAGTTTTTAGTTTCTTTTTTTTTTATATTTAGTGTGATTTTTGTGGTGCGATTGCATTGGTTTTTGTTTTGTTGCTTTTTTGTTTTACTTTTTGCCTTTGAATCGTCTTTAGTTTTTAAAGTATTTTTATTGCATTTCCGTTTTCTTGCTGTTGGGTTTTTCATTTATGAAATATATTGCACAAGAAAGACGAATTTCAAATATATATGTTTTGCGTTTATAGATAATTAGGTTTCTCTTCCGCCGCTTACGTTGAGTTTAGCTTTCTTTTTCTTTGTCGCTTTGCCTTTCTATTCTCGTTTAGCTTACGTTACTTTTTGTTGCTTTCCATTTGTTTTTAATCTTTATTTTTTACGTTTTGTTTGTTTGTTTATTGCGCACAACCACAGGGACGAAAGGCTTTCGGCAAACCGAGGGACAGACACAGGACACGATAGAGTGAGAATATTGAAAGAGATACAGATAGAGAGAGAGTGAGAGAGAGCAGGAAGGAGAGAGATGGTTAGACGGGTTAGACCGAGATGGAGGGAGAGGAAATACACATTAAATCCTTGCTTCGCCTTTGGCTTTATCCCCGCTCGATTTTTTGCTTTTGCTATTTGGTTTGCCGAAAGTTGTTATTGCACAGATTATTTGTTTTGTTTTCTTGTTTTTGTTTGTCTGCATGTGTAGTGTATGTTTGTTTTGGGTTCGTTTTCTATGTACATCCATCCAATCTCGTTCATCCGTTCATCGTGCTCTTCCCGTTTTTCTCTTTAGGTTTTTTTTTTTTGGGAATTTGTTTCTGGCTCTCCTCCCTCTTATCTTCTCACATTTTTGGAGTTAAATTATGTTATTTGCTTTTGTTTGCAATTCTACGAAGCGTTTCTATGAAGAGACCGCCTGCCAACCCTCCTAGTCCTGCTCCTGCTTCGCTCGTGTTGGTCCTAAGCTAGCATTTGCATTCTCAATTAATAACCATGTTCGTAGTTCTCCTGCTAGGGTAATCCGGGTAATCCTGGTGCTCTTTCCCGCCCGACATCAGCGAAGACTTCCTCCTGCTTGTGGGCCTTACGCACGCTCGTAGAAAAGTATATAGGCACTGGATGAAACGAGATGGTTTTCGCACAAGGCATCGCTGACACTGTAAAGAAAAGTTTGAGATTATTTAAAATCAAATCAAAAATTGTATAAAAAGTACTCACATATTATCATTGAACTCGTGCCACTTGCGGGAAATGGGATGCTTGCACAGGGCCACATAATGACCGCCAGCCGTAGAGCCTGCAATAAACGCATGTTAGAGTTGATGATTCAAATATAAATTTAAAAAAATGTATAAATAAATAATACATAGCAAATAAATGCGCATAAATATAAACCAAAAAACATACCCATATGATTGGATATCGCATAGAGCGAATAATGCACATTCGAGTTGGAGTTGGCGCCATAGGAGCCCATGTTGAGCTCGCGATCCGATGTGGGGAACTCAACGATGTTCGACAGCTTGCTCCAGCGCGTCTCCGAGAAGCGTTTAAGATCTAAAAACCATTTTATATAATTTATGATTACACTTCTCAAACTGAAACAAACTCACGTATAACCAGATATTTGGGGAAACGCTGGATGGTGAAGCTCTTGGTGCATTTCCGTCGCGTCTTGCACTTGGCGCACGTCGGCATCTCGTCCCCGTCCAAGACCTCCTCACGTATAAAGAGGTCCAGGCAGGCCTCTAGCTTGCACCGCGACGAGGACGGCAGCGGTACGCTCAGATCCCAAAAGGGATCAAAGGTAACGCTCGTATTGCCGCAGGTGGTGCACTTCAGGGTGCTCTTCAGCTGCCCCACAAAGAGGTCGCGCACCAGAGAGTTCTCGTGCCGCGTATACCACTCCCAGGTCAGGTCCGCCTTCTTATTGTCACTGTCAACGAGAAAGGAAATTTCGAATTAGATAGGAGAATAGGGAGTATCCTGGCAGAAGAGATCTTGAGACCCACCTGAGATTATCGTCAATGTTGAGCGTCTCACCCTTGACGCCCGTATTGAGGGCCGAGTGCAGCGAGTCGAGGAAGAAGCGCAGGAACTCCTGGGCATCCTGCTGATTGTAGTCGCTGTACATACGGTGCTTGGTTGAGAAGGCACGCTTCAGCTCCATGGGCGTCATTGTGTGCACATTCGGGGTCCACATTTCCTGGATGAGTTTGGCAAATTCTACGGGCAGGGAATCATGAATTCACACATTTAAAACAAGAAAGGAAGCTAGCTTTTAACTGCAAGGGTATAAAATTGGTTTTGAAGGGTAATCTTACCGTGGAGTATCTGCTGATCCTTGGTGGAGGACGAGCGGGTGCCGTGCTGTGAGCGCAGGAAGCGCGTCAGCTCTTGGGTGTGGCTCAGGCACTGAATGACCGAGTTCATGAAGCATGTGTTCCCAATGTTTCTCAGTCCGCACAAACCTGTGGATTGACAAAACGAAGAGAAAGCATTGATATTAATACAACTGGCGGGGGGCGGTGTCTAACGTGGGTCACTCCCCAATCTAGAGGCATGCGCCTGTATGCGGTCGCGTTCCCGATTAACCACAGGCATTCGGTAGGTAAGCTTCGGTCTGAGCCTGGGTTTGCTACTCCTTCTACTTCTGCTTCTACTATAAATCTTGAATAATGTCGTTGGTGTTGTTGTGTGTGTTTCGTGTGGTTTTTGTGAGGCTTTCATGGGGATTTTGAATTGATAACTGGGGGAAAGGTTGTGTGCTGCCCCCCACCTTTGCTTCCAAAATGAAACTTTTCTACTTTATTTTCGATTTATTTTTTACGCACCTTCCGACTTCTCATCCCTGGACGAGGAGGCATTCTTGTAGCCCTCATCTGAGTTGTGCTTCAGCGATGACGAGGTAAGGGTGGAGGAAGTGCTGCCGCTGTTACGGCTAGTGCCGCTCTCCCGATCCCGATCCCAGTAACGACTCGATGTCGGTGTCATGGGCGGCAGGACGCTCCGGGCACTGCTGCCAGTAGTGCCGCTTCTCGCCTGCGTCTGTGTGGAAGGGGTAGAGTATATAAAATATTATAAGTTAGTTTTGAAATTGATTGTTTTTATTATGGCAAAACCACGGTACTCGATAGGCTTTCAAGTAATAAGGTTTTAGTGATGGAAATTCTTTTTAAAATAGTTTAAAATTAAGCTTTCTCTGGTAAATAGGTTTTAAGTTTATATTTTTTAATTATTGTATAACAAGTTTAAGTCTTGAAAAGCTACTTTGATTTTGCTTTTAATCTAAAAATAGTACTAATATAAACAATATTTCAAGTACAGTTTATTTAAATCGCTATTTTATCATCACTAACAAACCTCTTTAAGAAGGCCTATCGACTTTGCGGCGATAATTAATCAATAGTTAATCAAGGTTAATTTAATAAAAACCGAAGCAGCTAGCAATCGAGCAGTTAGAGATTAAGGAAGAAACCCATAAGTCCAAGTTTAGTGTGTGTGGTGTGTGTTATGAAGAGTGCTTAGCATGCAAAAGGATAAAACAAGACTTAACATATCGATAGCTAAATTAAATCGAACGATAGGCAACGATGGTGTGTGTGTCTGGTGTGTATCGATGAATTTCAAAATGAAAACGCAAAGCGAGAGATAGAGATAGAGAACAAGGAATGGAAAATGCAAATATATACTTTTTCTAGCTACAAAAATATTGTCAGATCAGAAATTGCTTGCTCTTGCCACAAGTCGAATATATATATAATATATATAGAGAACGTATATAAGTAGAAGAAGAAAACGGAATGGAGAGAGAGAGTATAAAGTAAACTAAACTGAACTGATATTATCGGTGACCTGGCCTAGGACCGACTTACACTATCGCTGGCGGAGCTAGAGGCTGTAGCTGAGGCTGTGGCTGTGACTATGCTTGTGGCTGTGGAGACGGAAGACGTGGCTGGTGTGGTGGTGGTGGCATTATTGGGTGTCGCTGCTGCTACTGCTGCTGCTGTTTGTGTTGTTCCCAGCCCAGCTACATCGCTGTTTACCTGGCTGGCACTCTCGGCGCTGGCCACCTGTCGGCTGGCATGCACTCCTGTTGCTCCTGCTCCTGTCTCCAGCATCCCCATTGGCGTACCAACACTATTCATGGTGGCTGTGGTTCGGTAGGCGGCTCTGGTCAGGGAACTACTATAGCCCGCCGCTGCCGCCACTCGTATGTTGTCCAGGTCGCTGCTGTAGCGCTGTTGCAGATTCCCGCTGCTCCCGCCGGCGGTATGCTGTTGCTGCTGATGCGATGTGTGATTGCTTCTTCCTCCAGTGACAGCAGCCGTTCCTACCGCTCCTGCCACTCCTGTGCCACTCCCCGTGGCCGACACTGTTGCCGTATTGGTTGTGGGTCTCTTCTGGGTACTCAGATTGTTAAACTTCTCAATGGAGGCCTTAATGCTCAGCGAATCGATGCCATAACGCCGGACATTGCCACCGGCAGCTGACCGGCTCTCTGTGGTGGCAGTAATCTCGCCTCCTCCTCCTCCTCCTCCATTGGTCTGACGATGATAGCCACTGCTAAACTTCTCATAGCTGGCCGCAAAATTCGAGTGAGCGGAGGCTATAATGGTGGACTTGGGTCGGGCATAGCGATGGCTGCTGTCAGATTGCTTTTGATCCTGCTGCTGCTGCTGTTGGTTGCGATGTCGCAGCTGCAGCGGTGGAGTTATAGGCTTGAAGTAGCAAATGGCCTTGGCGGCTGCTGTCCCTGCTCCTCCAGCCCCTCCTCCTCCTCCTCCGTTGGCTGTTGGCTCATCGCTGTCTATGTAGGTAATGTCATCGTGTTGCTGCTGACGTTGCATCATGTTGTTGTTGCCGCTTGTGGCGGTGCTGCTGCCGCTGCTTCCGTTGTTATTATTATTGGTATGATGATGTCCATTCATCATCGCTGCTGCAGCTGCAGCTGCGGCGGCCGTGTTGTTGTTGGTGTTGATCGGCTTTAGCTTGCCATAGACCTTCGGTGAGGTGCCAGAGCGGGCACTACTATACTTGTGGAGCAACCCGTTTGTGTTGGTTTGGTGGCCAGCAGTGATCCTGTTGCTGTTGCTACTGATGGTGGTGCTGTGGCTCGTCGTGGTGCTGGTGCTGGTCTGTTGATTGCCATTGAACATGTGACCACGTCGCATATCACTCAGCGGGTTGTTAGCCGCCCTTCTGCCGTTGCCGCTGCTGCTGTTGCTGCTACTATTGTTGCTATTCGAATTGTTATTATTGTTTCTGGTATCTTCACCCGCGCGTATGCGATTGCCCTTTACTTTGCTGGCCGTCGTCGTGGTCACCTGGGCATGGGCCAACTCGCATTCGGCCTTGAGAAACGTTGGATCCTTGTAGCTGGATACCAGGAAGTAACGCTGATTGGCCGCCCGCACTGGATTACTGGTGGCTGTGGTGGTGGTGGCCCCGCCTTGCACTCCCGCCAGTGTCGAGCGAACCTGTGTGGCTGGAGTTACTCCTCCGTTGCCGTATTTAACAGCCGCCAGGGCGGCGTGCGTCTTGCCCACAACCACCGAGGGTTTACTGGCCCCCGCTGCTGCTCCTCCTCCACCTGCTGCTTGTCTGACCTGGTTCTTTAAACGTTGACTCTGGCTGGCGGTTCCCCTGCCCGATGTGGCTGCTCCTACTGCTCCTCTGGTACCTGTCGATGCCGCCGCTGCTGCTGTGGCCTCTGCTGCTGCTGCTGCTGAGGATGATACTGATCCGGCTCCCGTTGATGGCTGCAATTTGGATGGCTGTGGAATCTTTTGGAATCCTCTGTTCTTCTTAATGTCTAACATTATTCGACGGGCGTTCGCTCGTTTCTCGTTACTCGCCTTGCTCCTTGCACCTGCCGTTTTTACTCTATATTTTCTGTTGCTTTTTTGGGAGGGGGACGAGATGTTGTGTTGTGTTTGTTGTTTAATAGATGCCGCTCGACGCCTGCCACGTTCAAACGTCAGTCGTCAGACGACGACGACGACGATGATGCCACAAGCTACTTGCCGTTTCTGCTTTTTGCTGTATCTGCTTTAGCTCTTGATCTCGCTTCTGCTCCTGAAACTGCTGTTTCTGCTTTTGCTGCTCCTGCTTCTGACTAACAAAAGCCTTCCTATTTACCACACACTAAAGCAATTATGGTCTTTTTCTGGATGATTTATATCTGATTTTTCTTTTTCGGGGAATGTTTCTAGGAGGAATAGAGTTAGTCTGGTCTTATTATTTAGTTAGTTCGAGTGGCGTTTAGTTGGACTTTGGACTTGGCTTTGGTTTAGGCTTGACTCGTTTTTTGGTTTGTTTTTGCGCTTAGCGATTTTTGTTAACGTTTTCGTTTGGTTAAAGTTAGAACAGGGCGCAATCTCTGCAAGAATTTAGCTAAAAATACATAAAAATGTTGAAAGTTGATTAAATGATCGGCTTTTCGGGGTCTTTTTTTAGGATGACAATGCTTGTGGATAGAACATAATAAGGGTTAGGGGGTTGGGTTTCTTTTTGGGGGGTTCTCTGGGTCTGGCTTGGCACACACACATACACACACATAGAATATAACTGAAACTCAGGAGGTCAGTGGTCCTTGTCTTGGCATGCAATTAATTTTGGTTTTGGTTTCGCTTCGCTTGGCTCGTTCCTTTTGCTGTTACCTTGCTGTCGGAGGATGAGGATGATGATAGCTTAAAAGTGGCCGTGGTGCTCACATCTCCATCGTCCACTTCCGCCTGGGCTTCGCTGTCATTGCCGCTGCTGGGAGCTGGGACTCCCGCATCATCGGTTGTGTCCTGGTTTCTCAGATTGCTGCCACTGCGGCTCTCATAGATGGCATTCCGCTTGGGCGAAGTGGAGAGCAGGGACAGGCCATTTAACTTAGCCTCCAGCCCACCGCCATTGGTCTCTCCTCTCACCCCCAGCGATTTGTGACCATTGGTTGAGGGTGACGCCGGCGGCGGCGGAGGTGGAGGCGGTGGTGTAGGTGTAGTTGTAGTTGTAGCTGCTGTTGCCTTGGGTGTGACATCCTCCGCCTGACTGCGACGCGTCCGACTGCTGCGCAATGTAAAGGTGGCCGTGGGCACATCCCCACTGCTGTTGCTATTGTTTATCGAATACCTGCTGCCGCTACTGCTTCGAGAGGTCGTCCCTGTGCCCGTTCCCGTTCCAAGTCTTCCAGAGCTGGTGGTCGTCACCTCACCGCCCGCATCACTGCTGTTGCTGTAGAGGCGACTATACCGGCTGCTGCGCGGCCGCTCCAGCGTCACCGTCTCAGTGGGTGTAGCAGTGCCGCCGCCCCCACTTCCATTCTCCAGCTCCGGCTCAGCATGCCCCGACCTGGAACGTGACAGTTCACAGTTGGGTTTATAGTTGGCCGGACTGTACTTTTCGTAGATATCCAGTCCGGAGGTGGCCACTAGTCGGGCCAGCGATGGGGATGAGGATGAACTGGACAACCGGCTGCCAGATGATGATGATGATAGCTTGCCGCCGCCATGGCCATTGGTCTCCGTGTGGTTACTGGAGGAGTTACTACCTCCAGTGCCACCGCTTATCGGTGGCTTCTTGGCAATGGAGGAGGCGGAGTCCGCTACACTTCGCCGGCTGACATAGTCATCCCTCTTGGCCGCCGATCCGCTCAAGCTATCGCCATTCGAGGTGATCTTCGACGATGTTTTGCGCGGCAACTTTTTGTATTCATTTTGTTTTTTTTTTAGGGTTTTGATTTTGTTTTTTTCGGTGTTTGTTTTATATATATATTTGGAGTTTTTTTTTTTGCGAAACATTTACAGGTGACAAATGAGCGGAAACATTTGTGGTGAAGAAGAGGTAAACGGTAACGATAAACGGCAACGGGTTTCAACATGTTTCGTGTTCACGTTTCAAATGTTTCAAAAAATATTGATAAATAACAAAAACAAAATATGTAAAGAAAAGAAACATCAATGATGAGAGAGCTTAATGACTGGATATTTGTACACAAATAATGAAAAGTAAATGATATATGTATATATAAATAAGTCGAATAATGCCAAAAGGGAAGGTCCACATTAATCGCAAAATAATCGATAAGGAGCCTAGCCTAGGTCCTGGTTCATGGCACTTCAACTTTTGAAATTTTATTGAAAAAAAAAACTAAAATAAAAAATTTACTTATTTGCAAGTTAAAAAAACACTTTCAAATATAAATTATCCTTTTAAAATTTAAATATTAATTCTAAAGTTTCTCTTCAAATAAATATGTAAGCCTGAGTTATTCAGGCATTTAAACTGCCCATTAAAATCACACTCTCGGAGATTAATATTTAATTTTAATATACATATATAATATAGAAGTTAAAATTATTAATTCATAAAATACTATTTGATCAATTCAGCAAATAATAAATTTTAACCGAAGGTTAAACTACCGGTTAAAAGCTAATTGTAATAGCTATTACTTCATTTTACTTTAAATATTTATATAAACAGCATAAACTATCGATTCGTGCCCCTTTTTCAAAGTCGTTGCCAATTAAAATGGCCAATTCAGCAAACGAAAATATTTAACCCGAGGTTTAACTAAGTTAAGTTTTGATCACAACCTTAGCTTTTTGTAAATAAATTAATTCTACACCAAAAAGACACTTTCCTAACTCGATTACAACACTACAAACCAAAATATGCTGCTCTTTTGTTAATTTACACGCTAACCGCAATTGCAATATAAAAATGAATTTCAAAAACGACCTCGATTTCAATGCGCCTAGTCTGTGGTAAATGGTGCGTCTGAAAATAGTAATTAGCGCGAAATGTGTCGCCTACAGAGCTTTCCGCAAATACGATTGTCTGTCTGTGTCAACCAAAAAAGTGAGAAAAATATAAGGAAAAATCGGACCCACCTACATAAGGTGGATGTTAATGCCAGATGTTAACCGAAAGTTATGACGAAATAGATAAATAAAAAAAAAAAAAAAGAGAGTGTGAAATGTCAAGGGGACGCACCCACTGATTGTTTCGATTGCTTTTTTTCCGTCCTCGAAAATAAATAAATAAACTTCACATGTGGTGTTCTCTTGGGCACACACATACAACACACAACACACCCGCCAAAGTCAGACAGGGACACAGCTATGGCATTAACCTTATTGCGAATTCCTCGCGGGGAAGGCGGCGGCGGCGGAAAAGGGTAAGAGAATGACACAATTGTTGGTGTTGTTGGAGGTGTGTTGGCCTTTTGTTGCTTAAATCGTGAATTCCCGTTGCTTCAGTCGCTTCTAGTTGTAGTTGCTGCTTTGTTGTTGGATCTGTGCCAACAAGTGGTTCGCGGTTTGGTTCAGTTCAGCTCAATATTCACACACACACACAATCCACACACACACGCATTCCATTCCTGGGCCTCTAACTGTGCCTGTGACTGTGACTGTGCCTGGGCAATGACGCACCCGGCTATGTTTGTGTACAAACTAAATGATTTGTCACAGGAATCGCTATCAAGAGGGGAAACCCTTTATTACTTGTTTGGTAATCTGTTCTTTTCCTGCTAAACTCTGTAAAAAAAACGCATTGTTTTAATCGCAAATCAATAAGGAAATAGAAAATAATATTTTTAGCGCGTAAAATATACTATTCAACAGGTAAACTGTAACATTCAGCGCATAAAATATTCTATTCAGCGCGTAAAGTATTATACTTAATATAAATAAATAAGGAAACATAAAATAATATATTTATCGCGTAAAATATTATATTCAGCACGTAAAAAAATATACTATTCAGCAGGTAAAATTTTACATTCAGCGCGTAAAATATTGTAACAAATTTCTCCGAGGAAAACGTTTTAATAAATAATCTTTCTTAACATACGTTTTAATTATCGAGAGATGACTGTGTATCGGTATCTGTTATCGGAGACACAAAATGCCATATTGTCCGTCCGTTTGTCGTGTATTTGCCTTTGTGGACACGCTATTTGCTATTTGCCTAATGCGTGAATATTTGCATTTGTTTGAGTCCGACTGAGTGTATGTGTGTCGAGTGTGTGTTGGGTGTGCATGAGTGGGTGGGTGTTGTTTTTGTTGGTTTGTTGTTGCAATGACAAAATACAACACAAACAATGCACAAAACGAAATAATCAGCAAAAAAAAAGGAAGAAATAATATTAAAAAAAAACAAGAAAGGAAGCTAACTTCGGCACGCCGAAGTTTGTATACCCTTGCAGATATTATTTCATTACATTTTACCTATACTTATTATGTTTACAGTTTGACAGTTACAGTTTTGCATTCGCAGCTTTACATTTTGTATACATCTACCGATCGGTTTATATGGCAGCTATATGATATAGTTGTCCGATTTTTTTGAAATTTATACCAAAATTCTAGAATAATAAAATAAGCTTATATCCCGGAGTAGATGAAAATACGTTGAAAAACAACGAATATATAATTTTTTTCTATTAATTTCCCGATCGTTCCTATGGCAGCTATATGATATAGTCGTCCGATTTTCATAAAATTTTTACCAAAATTCAGAAATAATATAAAATGGTCATATCTATAAAATGGTGCCAAAATGTTGAAAAACAATAAAGTTATAATTTTTTTTCTAAAAATATATCGAACATTTGTATGGCAGCTATATGATATAGTCGTCCGATCCGGCCCGTTCCGACATATATAGCAGTGAGACTATATAGAAGACTATATGCAAAGTTTCATTGAGATAGCTTTAAAACTGAGGGACAAGTTTGCGTAGAAACGGACAGACGGACATGGATAGATCGACTCGGCTGTTGATGCTGATCAAGAATAAATATACTTTATAGGGTCGGAAACGTCTCCTTCACTGCGTTGCAAACTTCTGACTGAAATTATAATACCCTGCAAGGGTATAAAAAACGGGAAAAAACTAAACTAATCACTAAACGAGGCGGGGAAAAACTAGAGGGAGGCTGGAAAGGATCACCACAAATCGGGGGGCGTGGCTGTATCTGTAATCTGTTCTTGGGTTTAATTTGGAAACGGAAGGCGCGGTTAGCCAACGCTTCCTTATTTTTTTAGCATATATAAAGCTGACCGGTTACAGATCAAATTAGATATAGACACTAGGATGCAGTATGGAGGGGTATGACAAGGAAGTCCTCGCTGAATCTAATTTAATATACATAACATATTTAACAATTTGATTTTCTTTGGGTTTTACTCTTAAAAAAATTGAATATTATTGAAGTTAATTATTAAACTAATAATTCGATATTTTCAAGTTGAAGAGATCCTAAACATTTTTTCTAACCACAAATTTACTTAAATCTTAGTAAAAGAAAACCCTACTTTTAAATAAAATATTAAAGTCCACAGCTCTCTTTCTATTAAAAATATAAAAATATGCTTCATATGTAGCCACTATTTTTAAATGATATTTCTAACGTTAAAAAAGGTTTCCTAAATATATTCCTACAACATTATTTTTTAGATACATCAATCTCCGCATGGATTCCCTTTTGGATGACTTGATGACTTTCACAGAACGCATGACAATGAGCAGATTTTACTGGTGGGAGGGAGGGATCTGTGGGAGGGTGAGTAGAGTTATACCAAGGACCCAGCATACAGGATATAATACTTAATCATTATGGAGGGAGAGACAGAGAGAGAGAGAGACATGACTCAGAACCGTGAGAGATCAGCCACCAATCGAACATACGAACATACATAACTTAAAGAGTAAAATCTCAAATAATTCAGGATGTTTCGGTTTCGGTTCGCCTTGGATTCCCCAGAGGAGCTCCAAGGACTTTCAAAATCAAATCGAATCAAAGTAAAGCTTAATGGGGTTCGCTATCATTAGGAGACAGGGTATTAAAAGAGTATGAAAAACTCACTCCGTATCGGCTGTATGTAGGTGAATCATAGCTGGAGCCGGTCAGATACGACGAAGAGCTGGTTGTACGGTAGGCGGACGCTGTCGAGCCGGAACCACCGCTTAGATACGATGACGACGATGTGGATCCTACGCTGCTCCTTTGCAGGCTGCTGCGCGGCACATACGATGACCCTGAGGTTGAATGGCTTGCGGAGGAGGAGTATGCTGAATACGAGCTGGGATAATAGCTGCTACCGTAGCCGGACGTGGACGTGGAGGAGGAGGAGGAGCCACCGGACGTGGGCAGCCACTTGGAGAGGCTGCTGCCGCGATCGTAGCTGCCCGAGTACCGCGAATATCCGTTCGTGGTGGCCCCGACGCTGGACCGATCCACCGCGCTACCGCTAGTGCCGCTGGTGGCTGAGCCGCTGCCGCCGGACGACGACGATGTGCCGTAAAGACTGCCGCTGCCCGCCGCTGACGTTGACGATCTACGCGGCGCGATTACACGCATATTAGTGGCAGCAGCAGCAGCAGTGACCTAATCCCGGATCTAATCAGGATGAATGTCCAGTCGAGTGTTATTTTCTTGATGAAAAGCTTATGTGTATTGCACGTCGTCCCGTTTGGCCTTTCTTAATCCTCCTCCGTTGCTACCTCTGTTTTCCGTGTGATGCTTTCTGGTCATATATATTTTATTACATTGCAATGCTTGATTAGAATTTGATATCTGCTTACCTAACCTCCTCCTGTGTCTCCTTATTTACATTTATCCTTGCATTATCTTCTAGTCTTAGTTTAACTGTAAACTTAATTGCTCCTTATATTCTACATCTAAGACCCGTTGTTGTTCCTGCTGAATTAGTAGGCAGATATCTGAAAAATAAGAGAAAATGCAGGATATAAGAAATACAGTTGTAAAATGGGATTTTGTTTGTGGAAAATCATTATCTGATTGAAACTGAGGAAACTGTATTAAATTATTTTTAATTTTTTTTATTTATATTCTTTGCTCCTTATCAAATTTTTTTTCCAGTGAAAAATTTCAACATTTTCTCGGAGCTTGAAGGCCATTGGCCTCGCGCAACCGTTATTCAGCGTATTTACTATTATGTTTTTTTTAGTTTTTGGAGAGTATTCAAGGCTATCGAGTTGAAGGTTCCTTTTCTCTCCGTAGGATTCGGAGGGATGCCAAGGATAGCGGTTTTCCACTTCCGAAACCCCCTCCTCCGGCTATGCTCGATTGATTTTTCACCAACACACACTCACTCATACACAGTAATCAATTAATTAAGCGATGAAACAAGAAGAATTTCAGCAAAGTACGTTATTTGCTTTTTTTTGCTCTGGCCGTTTCGGCCTTCAAGCTGTCCAACGGTTTTCCCAATTGGAATAATGAACAGTTAGGCGAATAGGAAACCGATCAGCTGCGTCACTTGTTTACAATTGCAAAATAACAATAAAAAAGAACTGCAAGCTCGTCATAACAACAATTACGTAGGGCGAGCGGAGCAGGGTGGGAGGTGATGGGTGGCAGGCTGGCCTTATGCGGTAACACTAAAAATGAAGTTACGGCTGAGCTTGCGCGTGTGTGTGTGTGCCGCCAGGCAGTCTACGTTCCCGTACGAGGAAACCGTTGCTTTTTTCAGCACACGTATGGGTGTTGGTTGGTTGGCCATGGAAGGAGGGGGCTGTCGAACGGGGCTTAACTATTATAAAACGGGCACACTATCAATCGATCTTTCGTTCATAAAATACTACAACTACAACCCATTCACACGCACGCATACTCCCACACAAAGGCACGCACCAGCACACACCAACGTAACCATGGGCAGCACACCACACGCACTTGCAATTGCTTTTTCAAACAACAATAAATGAAATTCTTCAAGTTCACACAGACACCAGTGCACCTGAACTTTTCCACGGTTACCACGTTTTTATCGCTTTCTTTGGATAAAATATGTATATTTATATGTACATATCTTCTCACTGCCACAGCGGAACGTCAAAAATCGAAATAATTATGATAAAAGCAACAAAAAAATATAAAACGAAACGAAATAAATTCTATTTATAAAGGCGCACACACACACATACACTCGCGCGAAAATATTGTGTGTTGGTTTGACAGTGAAATGAGAATGAGAGGGGAGCGGTGTGGAGGCGGGGGAGTAAGGGACGGCAGTAGTAAAACCTGCGATGAGCCTATGCGTGCAGGCGAGATAGCAATATTGGCGACACAGTCACACACACACACTACGGGCACACGGCCACGAGCTCTCTCCCACACACACACTTAGCCAGACGGCAGGCAACGTACGAATTACGCAAAGTGAAATATCTTTCTCAAAATGGAAAGTGGAAAAGTGATTTGAAAAAAAGTTTATACCAAAATAGGAGCGAGTGAGAGCGCGAGTATGGGTGCACAGGGAGAGGAGAGCGGTTCATTGGGGAAAATTTGACCGCAAAACGAACATCACGAAAAGAGGTCGCGCGGCCGAAAAAAAATATTGTGTCTCTTTGGTCTAACGAAATATTGCAACGCGAGCCTACCGCCCCACTCGTTTTACATCGAAAAAACTATTATTTTCGGCTGATTTTAAGCAATTTTCAGCACAGCACAGAACTCACTTTGTAATCTGATTTTTTTTTTATTTTGGCCGGTGTGACCGCGCGGCGCAAGTGTCAGGACGACAAAAACAAAATACAGAGTGCATTATGCTGATGTCTATCGATATTAATCGGTAGCTGTTTGGTATACCATGCGAGCCATTTAAATACATATATGGTGGTATATTTTGACGGTGGTGTTACGGTCACACTGTATACATATTCAGTGAAAATTCTTGAGGAAGAAATTCTATTGAAAATTGTAAAACTACAATTTTGTTTCATATCGCCGACCAAACCGTCTTGTCGCACAGCCGCGCGAATCGCGCGTATTACAAAAGCAAGTGTTATCAATTGTCGCGTCGACCAGCAGAAGCAGCAGTAGGGAAATTTCGTTTTCGGCCGCCGCAACTGCAATTGTCGCGTCGCATTACGTTTCCAGTGTTGCCACCAACTTTTCCGGGTTGAGGCCGCCGCCGGGAACATTTTGGTAGCCAAGCCGGACCGGACGCGTTGCGGCCGGTGGGTAATGTCCATAACGCTGGAGCCGATGGCCCTGTGATTTGTTATATATTGAGCCCCAACTGGAAGATACACATACCGTCTCGCGTATATTATTTAGCCGGAAAACGGCCGAGCTGGCAACACTGCGAAGGGAACAAAATGAAGTGACAGGGAGCGAAAAAAAGCTAGAGAAAAACCCAAGAAAAGCTGCAGAAGAATAGTGTGACGGGGGGAAAAGTGCAAATGCAAGGCGCTAGCGAAGATCTCTGTTACCACCCGTTCCATGAGGCGCAGCAGATAGGCTTGAGGTTGAGTTTTCCGCTGTTCTGAGTGGTCGTCATTATCAATCATTATCACCGTCATTATTATCATCATTGGTCACCGTCATTAGCCACCAGCCTTGAGGTGACTCTGCCGCATTAGCTTCCTCTCGATCTCGATCTCTTGGAATTCCATCACACACACGCAAACACACACAGTTCAGGTGGGTTTTACATAGGTTCTCCTCCAGCTTACCCTTAATATTCCTCTCCTCCATCACAGTCATGTCATCGACCGCCGGCAAACGCAAGGAGATCTACAAATATCTCGCACCATGGCCGCTTTACTCCATGAACTGGAGCGTCAGGCCAGACAAGCGCTTCCGGCTCGCCCTGGGCAGCTTCATCGAGGAGTACAACAACAAGGTGCAGATCATCAGCCTGGACGAGGACACCAGCGAATTTAGTGCCAAGAGGTAAGGAGTTATTGGCTTTAATATCCTATAATTTGCATCTTTACTTTAACTTTACCTATTTTTAGCACCTTTGACCATCCATATCCAACGACCAAGATCATGTGGATACCCGACTCCAAGGGCGTCTATCCAGATTTGCTGGCAACCAGCGGTGATTATTTGCGTGTGTGGCGTGCCGGCGAACCGGACACACGGCTAGAGTGTGTGCTGAATAACAACAAGAACAGCGACTTTTGCGCACCGCTCACCTCGTTCGATTGGAACGAGGTAGACCCGAACCTGGTGGGCACCTCCTCGATCGATACCACCTGCACCATATGGGGTCTGGAGACAGGACAGCCGCATGCGCGGGTCTATGTGGCGGGACATGTGAAGACACAGCTGATAGCCCATGACAAGGAGGTGTACGACATAGCCTTCTCGCGGGCAGGCGGCGGCCGAGATATGTTCGCCTCGGTGGGGGCCGATGGATCCGTGCGTATGTTTGATTTGCGCCATTTGGAGCACTCGACCATTATATATGAGGTAAGAAAGATTTTGGATGTGGATTTGAATTCGGATTTGGATATACTCTTATACTAAATATTTACTTTAGGATCCTGCACACACGGCTCTACTGCGGCTGGCCTGGAACAAACAGGATCCAAACTATTTAGCCACTGTTGCCATGGACTCGTGCGAAGTTATTATTTTAGATGTTCGTGTTCCTTGTACACCCGTTGCAAGACTGAGCAATCACAGAGCGTGCGTCAACGGTATTGCGTGGGCGCCGCATAGGTAAGTGTGTATAGTGATGTCCTTAGATTCCTTTCTACAATGCTCTTTCTTATAGTTCCTGTCACATATGCACTGCCGGTGATGATCACCAAGCACTGATCTGGGATATACAACAAATGCCACGCGCAATCGAGGATCCAATTTTAGCCTATACAGCTGCCGAGGGCGAAGTCAATCAGATCCAATGGGGCGCCACACAGCCCGACTGGATAGCCATTTGCTACAACAAAGCGTGCGAGATCCTCAGGGTTTAAGAGTCAATTTATATTTATTTATATATATTTTAATTTTAACCCCTCCTCCCCGTCTGTGTCGGCTGAGCAACGCACACAGAATCCACACCACACACACACACACACACACATACTTTGCTGTTGGTTATCCTCTGTTTTTTTTTTGTAGCAGAAGTTGAGCTTGAGTTTAATTTTTTTTTTTGTGTCTTGTGAGGAGTAGAGGGAGCACGAGACAGGCGTAGGCGAAGGAGCTTGTATTTTAGAGACATCTTAGCTTAGTACACACACACACACAAGTATATATATATATATAAGTCTAAAGGTATAACCAAACTATGTATTTGTATAATTATGCATGTAGTTTATTTCACATACTGACAAAGGCAAAAATAAGAACAAACCCCGCGAAATCGATTTAAGGCGCTCCCTTAATTTATTTTAAAGAAAAAGATTTCAGAAACAATGATCCTACCTCGTTTTTTGTAACCATTTTTTGTGTCTGGCACAGAGAGAGAGAGAGAAAGAGAGGGGCATGGCAAGGCTTTTTCGAAATATTTTTCACTTTTTTTCTATTGAGAACCAAAAAGAAAACGAACAGAAAACTGAAAACCAACCAACAAACAAACAGAAGATGAGCAGGCAGAAGAAACAGAAGCAAAACCATGGACTTAAGCGAATGCAAAAAATAAGAAAACAAATGAATTAAATAAATAAGAATAAAAAAACAAAAAATACTTGCAAAAAAATATAAAACCAATTAAAAAGCACACACAAGACAACAAAAAAAAAAAAAACACACAGCTAACAACAATACTATTTAAAAAATAACAAAAACTACAAACAAAAGCAAAATACCGAAATATATGAGCGAGAGAGAATACAAGATTGTTGCTATATCCATTTAACGAACGAAATAAAAACAAAACAAAAAATACAAGGCAAAACCGTAACTATGATCATTTCGAGAATAGGACTCTCCCCCCCCCATTAAATAATCTCCAACAACAACCAACAAATAACTCATTTTTTTTATGTATCTTATGTACTTTATAGCAATTTCACCTCATATATATATAAATATATATATATATATACAGAAACGCGATAGCAATACACCCGATAATCCCCAAAATGATCATGTATTGTAAATAACAACATGAAAACTTTGTAAAACAAAACAAAAAATAGATGTATAAAAAAACAATCAGAAGTAGAGCTGCAAAAGCATCGATATTTTTTCGATATTTTAACATGTAGACATCAATGTATCGGCCAATAAAAAAAAATACGTGCTCTTGCAGCTCTACTCAGAGCAGAGCCGTAAAGAACTTTTGAACAAGACTTAGCCCCCTGATTTTTGTAAAGCCATATTTAAGAGAACGAAACCGAAACCGAAACCCATTTCAACTCAAAATACTACCAAGCAAAAAGAAAAAAAATATATAAATCGAATCGAATCGAGATTAGGGATGGCAGAAAAAAAACTGTATATCGTTACTGTATTGATATATAAAGCGGTCGATAAATACATATTTTAGCAGTGCAAAACAATTGATTTTCTGTTTGATATATCAAAGCAACAAATCGAAAAAAGTGAGATAAATGAAACACACATTTTTCGCAAGTTTTTGTTTCGATAAAATCGATATTTTAACATTTAAAAAATTCCCTTATATCATATCGGGCTTTCCCTCTCGATAGAATACATCCCTAATCGAAAACGATAACGAATTGCAAACGATTAAAGTCATTTTTGATATTTGTACATCGATTTTCATTGATTTTTTGCAATAATAATGGTTTCTTATCGGAAATTAGGAGTAAAAAAAAAAACAAATAATAGATAATAATTCGATATAGAGGCTCTACCGATCGATCATGTTTCTCCTCTCAGTTTGTGTTCACTTTTTGCATTATCTCTGGATTTATGTTGGCCCCCTTGTAAACACACACACACACAACACACAAACCGCAGCGCATAAATATTATAAAGACATCCAGGCGGCGATAACTGGGATTACCATGTAAGGTAACGCTGATCCTGGAGGAGTTTACCACAAAAAAAAAAACCCAACAAAACAAACAAACCACTAAAACGAAACGAAACAAATCGACGATGATGCGAGAGGAGATGAAGACGTGGAGAAAGAACAAACCAAAACAGACGACAAAAATATTTAAATAAACCATTTTTAAATAAAAACAAAAATCTTATTAAATCAAATCCGGCAAATCGGCGGGCGGACAAATGTTACTAATATCCACCACACCGCGTAGCCTCTCCTCCTTGCCTTCCTTTTCAGTATCTATTCCAGGAGAAGGAGCAGCAGGCTGGATCTTGGCCGGACTACGCTTGATGGTTAGCAGCTCGTTGACTTTCAGCTTGCGCAGAATCACCACCAAATGACCGGTGGTCTGGGAACGCTGCACCGTGGACTCGTCCGGCTTGACCTCCTCGTTGTAGGCTATCTGGAAGATCTTGCCCTTGACGGTCACCCTGGTGTAGTTGGTTTGAACGTCCACGTCGATAAGGGAGGTGTCAAGGTGTCTGCGAAAGGGAGGATAGAAGTGATTTCTTGAATTTAAGGTAACAAAAAGCAACTCCCACCCACCTGTAAACCTCCAGCTGGAGCTGGTAGTGATCGGCTTCGTCCTGCAGCTTAAAGGGCAGCTTGGCCTGGTTCATGTTGTAGGGCCTGCCATCGGGTGCAAAGAAGTGAGGCATTCGGGGCGGTGAATCCAGCACCGACTTGGTCTCATGCCGCTCCCTGCCCAGCCTATGCTGGCGGGCTATCTCGGTGCGTATCTCCGGGCAATGCTCACTTTTGGCCTGCCAAAAGGCCTTAATGCGCTCCTCCTCGTCCTCGATGCCGGCACACTGTTCGGCCAAGGCGGCCTGCTGCTCGGCCACCCGGATGCGCTGCTCATCCCGCTCGATGCACTGATCCGCCTGTTTTTGGACAATAATGGCCCGATTCTTGGCCAACTCCCGTATGGCCTGCAGACGTTCCGACGGCGTTATCTCCACACAATCCAAGCTGTTTAGCTGCGGCAGAGTGGCCACCACATAGGCCCGGTAATGGGGATAGTCCACACAGGGATTACCTATTAGCAGCAGCTCCCGGAGATTGTGATTGCCGCGCAGCGACTCTACGCTGGTCAGTTCGCCGATGAAGTTTAGGGTGAGATCCAGCTTGTTGAGGGACTCGCAGCCCCCGAGATTCTCCACCCGTTCGATGTTGTTGATGGCCGCATTGAGGTACTCCAGGCGCTTCAGCTTGTGCAGGTTCTCGAGGCGAGCTATCAGGTTGGACTGGAGCAGCAGGATCTTGAGGTCGCGACACCAGTTCTGGATATGCTCGATGACCTCGATGTCCTCCTGGTGCAACGATATCTCCTCCAGGGTGCTGATCAGGCGCTCATTGTGCTCCGATTTCTTGCGCACCAGCTCCTCGGTAACTATTTATATTTATTTATATTATATTTATGTTTTAGTAAAATTAAAATTAAAAATAATTTATAAATTATTACTTACTGCGCACCATGATGACACGTCCAGTGTGTTTTTCAAAAATCGAATGAAAAACAAAGGAAACAATGGAAAACAAGAAAAGTAAAGGTAAAAGCCTCCTCCGTTGCTAGGTAATTTCCCTTTCCTCTCATTTTGTTATTATACTTAGTTTTCTTTTTTTTATTTACTCAGATTTGTAAATAATCAATTGGAAATTAAAATTATTAGCAAAATTTGTTTAATTATGAATATAATAGAAAAAAATTCTAAATTAATTAATAATAATTAATTGGAAATTTGAATTTTTAATTAAATATTTCTATTATGAAAATAAGGTATAAGTAAAGTATAAAAAATCGTAATATACTTTTAATAATTTTTTTAAATTTAAAACAAATGAAGAAATTGTAATCCATTTAAATTCGATTGAAATTATCGACGCCTTATGAGCAGGGCATATCGATTGTGGACGTCATCGACTTGTATACGTACGCTTACAGGAGCGGTTTCAATTAGTGATTGGTACTATAATATAATTAAATAAATATTAAATAATATTTGTATATATATGTATGAGGATTTAAAAAATGTTATTTGTTTCAAACAAATTTGTATTATTTTTATTAAGTAGTAGATTTTGGTATCAACAAAGGTGATTTAAATGGATTGTATTTATTTTTAGTAATATATTTTTAGTTTTAGATTTTATTATATATTATTATTTATACTATTTATTTTGTGTTTTACCATTTATTATTTATTTTATATTAAAGTTTATATGATATATATTTATTGAAATGTTGTATAATATTGATCTTTCGGTTTTAACTCATCTTCACAGACTTGCAAATAATTTTAAAAATATTATTTATTAGTTTATTTTATATTAAATTATTATTATTTTTTTATATTATACATTTTTTTAATGTTATATTTTCACAGACTTGCAATAAATTTTTGAACGTATAACACACAAAATTAAATATTTAAATGCATTTTTTCAAAAGGCTTCTTGCTAAACATTTATTTATTTATCTAAAGCTAACAAATAGTTTTAAACTAAGAGCTAACTATGGGTGAAGAGCCATAGTATCTAAGGCCTTCGACTCGTCTTGCTAAACATATATAAAAAAGATATGTGTATGTAAAGTAATTTATATAGGATTGTAGGTACACTGCAATGCCTTGTTCAGCGCAGCTTAATACCTGATTTAAACCTCAAATAGGACTTAAAAACAAACAATACTTACCTTAAAAATAATAATAAAACGTATGTAGGTAACGATTCATAATGATATACACGATATACTATAGACAATCTATTCCAGACCACACTCAACTAATTTGGACGATAATAGAAGCCACTTAAGTTGCTGGCGAGATAACAGAATGGCTGTGCCTTCCGGGTGTTTCGCCTGCTCCCACCTCCATGGGCGGCATTTCGCCCCTGACCGTCCAAGAGAGAGTGAGAGCGAGAGCCAGAGCGAGAGAAATCTAATCAGTTGAATTAGAATTAAGTAGTTGGAACTAGGCTGGCGAATTAATTGCGACGTGTTTAGAGTCAGTCACCGGACAGCGGCCAGACGGAGCATACACACACACTCAAAGCCAGTAGTATCTCAATTTCGATCGCGATGGGAATCGATGGCGATAAGGATGACTTTGTCGGCGATATCTTGCGGCCACTCAGCGATAGCGAGGTGGACCAGCTGCTCGATCTCTACAAGGCCAGGTTCGGCGTGAGGAACTTCCACTATTTGTTGATGTACAACCAGCGGAAATGGGACCGCCAGCTGGACGAGGCACAGATCCCACGCTCCGATCCCGCTTACATATCCCTGCGCAAACAGTTCTTCACCCATCGAGCAGGAGACTTCCGGCAGTGGGGCACCTACGTGAGCCTGCATCGGGACATTGTCCAGAGTGTCTCGTTCTTCAGCTGGCAGCCGGATGGCGCTGCCGAGATGTGGCAGTGCCTGGAGCAAACCAAACGCATCGAGTGGACGCAGGGCGCCCTCTTGACCAATGTGGATCTGGGCTTTTGTGAGCGGATCAAGGAGCTGGCTGGGCAGCGAGGTGTTACCGGCATGCAGCCGCGTCAATGCTTCGGCATGGTTCTGCCGCATCAGGCTGCTCTGGAGGCCGAGGTGCCAGAGCTGCTCTCCGAGTTCGATATGCGACGGCTGACGGACGAGGATGCAGCCATGGTGCATGCCACCTGGCCCAACAAGGGCGAGGGCTCGCTGGCCTATCTCCGGGCACTGATCCGCTTCAACAGGACGCTGGGCATTTGCCGGAGCGACACGGGCGAGCTAATAGCCTGGATCTTTCAGAACGACTTCTCTGGACTGGGGTGAGTTGGGTTGGGCTCCAGGAAAATATCCTTTAAAATCTTTTAATTACTCGGAATATCCTTCAGCATGCTGCAAGTCCTGCCCAAGGCGGAGAGTCGTGGCCTCGGTGGTCTTTTGGCCGCTGCCATGACCCGTAGGATAGCCAGGGGCGAGCCGGATCTCACACTGACCGCCTGGATTGTGGCCACCAACTGGCGGTCGGAGGCGTTGCTCAAGAGGATTGGCTACCAGAAGGAGCTGGTTAACGAGTGGATCAAGCTGTTGTAGAGTCTTGGAATGGGATGATTGGTTAGTTTTGGGGGGGGATTTTGGTTTCGGTTTAATTCGGTTTGGCCAGGTCAAAGACTAGGCATGTCAGAAAATATAGATATATTGAAAATGTATCAATATTTAACCCAAAAGTCGATATAAAAATAAATTGCGATAAATTTATATTCTGATAAATAAATATGGGACCAATCTAAATAAACGGAGAACAGAGAAAAATTAACCCAAAAGTTCATAAATTAAGTAAATATAAATTGTCACTGTAGATATATCGGACAAAATAGAAAATTAAATAATATCACATTTTATGGATTATATCGATGTCTTTACATTAAGTGCGATCTTTTTCAACATATAAAACATCAATGTTTAAATATTTCAATATTTCAAAGTTTATGATGTTTTCGATATGTTTATGCTATCTTTTCAATAGCTAAAATTTCAATATATCAAACTGTACGACTTTTTTTTCGATATATTGATATAATTCGGACAGGTAAAATTTCAATATATTTAAGATTAACCAGGTGTTTTCGATATGTTAATGCAATTTTTTCGATAAGTAATTTTCAGTATATCAAAATTCATGATTTTTTTTCGATATATTGATATATTATATCATCCCCTCGTGTCGACACAAAACAACTATTTGCATTTGCTATCTGTGCCTATGTACATGGTCAACAATTTTATTTTGAATACACTTTTCGGCTTAATCGAAATTCAAAAACAAATTCGAAACTAGCAGGGTCGGGGGGTGGGGGGTATTGGGGATATGGAAATTGGGCGGACACACGAACTACTTATTTACACACTCGCGCCTCAATCTCTATTATCAAAAATACAATTTGCATTTAGGGCCAACTGAAGAGGCACAACAAGCGCACATAAATTCGACTTGCCAGTTGTCTTATTTTCTTGTAAATCGTTTTGTTTCATAGATAGCACCTTTTTTCGTATTTTACTAATTTCAATTTCAATTACAAAGTTGGGGAGGGGGGAACATGAAATGCAAACCAAGCTAATATTATGTCCAACTTAAAGGTAAACATGGGGGGAAACCCTCAGAAAATTCCCTTTCTTCGTCAAGTTGGATTTTTACTTAATATTATCAATCATTATTGCCTTGTAGAGTTGTGCCTCTTGAGTCAGCTGTATATAATACATAGGAGCTTGCAGAGAACCAGTTGATCTTCAGCCTCTTCTGATGCCCTTTCAATTCGTTTACTTCTAGAGAGCTATTCAGACCACTCTTTGAGAGCTGGCTGATAAGGGACAACCGTTATTTGCAAGCCAAACAAATACATATGTACAATTTACATACACTTCGAAGAGAGAGACAGGGAGATAGATTAGAGAGAGAGAGAGAGAGAGAGAGAGAGAGAGAGAGAGAGAGAGAGAGAGAGAGAGAGAGAGAGAGAGAGAGAGAGAGAGAGAGAGAGAGGGGGGGGGGGGACAGAGAGTCGGGATATACGTCATTCACTAAACTATAAACTACACAAACAGCAGCCGCGTGGCAGCCGTACCGCTTGGCATTCCACTGCCATTTGCCAGCAGGCTATTCCCCGGCATCATTGTCGTCGCTGTCGCCCGGTGCAGGCCATTGGATAGCTTGCCATTGACAGAGCCCCGGTAATAGGGATCCGTTTGCTGCTCCAGCGGCTGGTACTTGATGTGCGAGCTCTGCGACAGCGGCAACGTGGGTGCCTCACGTCCCTTGGTTATTTGCTTGGCCCGATTGTAGCACAGGACACCGACAATAGCCAGCGTCATGCCCAGGCAGTTGACCCACGTCACGGGATTGCCCAGAATAAGCAGAGATACGGCTATGACGAAGATGCGCTTCGAGGCGCTGGCCACCGCGTACGTGAGCGGTGTGACCAGCGAGAGGACACTGAAGGCGATGATGTTCTGCAGCCAATTGAGAACGCCGTCGGCAAAGAGCAGAGCAATCACTCGATAGTCCAGGTTTTTCTAATAAAAAAAATAGGAGCATGAAATAAATTATTTAATAAATTAAATTAAATTAAATTAAACATAGATATTATTTTAATTTAAATTAAATTAAACATAGATATTATTTTAATTTAATTTAAAAATATTCATTAATTCATTTTATGGATATTTTAAGTTAATTAATTAATTAAATAAACTAATAAATTACCAGATATTTTTACGGTTTTATAGATATTTTAAAATTTAATTTAATAATTTATTATTTATTTTTCTCAAATTTCCACTCGTTAAGCAAAAATAGAAAGGTATTAACAGGCTTCAAGGGACAAAACATAGAAGCATATGTTGGTTTCCCTTTTACCAGGGTTTTTCCTGAGTATTTCCCCTTATAAACGACTAACAAGGTAAACACCAGAGTAAATACAGGTGTTTGTAAGCTGTATACACTTGAATTACTAGTATAAAAACGTAAGAAGAGCTGTGTAAAAAATAATCAATTACAGTAAACTATTAAGAGTTTCATAACGTTGCCTAAATAACTCGCTTCTATTTAAAGTTGGCTATCAAAATCAAAACGGAAGTAAGATACGATTGCTAGGCAAAGATCTCTAACTCCCTTTCTCTCTACTCACAATGGCATTGTGGCGGAAGACCGCAAAGCTGTCTGTGTACAGCCACAGGGGCAGGAAGATGAACAGCGATAGCTTGCCGAGAAGATGCAGTAGCCGCAAGTGATGGATATTGGTGTCCTTAAGAACCTTAAGATACAAGGATAGAAAGATAAAAAATGTAAAAAAAAAAAATATATATATATATATATATATATATATATAAATATTAGCACCTTCTTGGAGAAAATGTTTTGCATGGAGAAGCCCATCGTGGAGATGAGGGCACTGATCAGGCCCATCATATCGAAGGAGATCTCCGTGACAGTGGCAATGCCCACGCCCGTTATGATGGGCAGCAGGCTCAGGTACACGAGCGTTGGCTGTTTTTCGCCAAAGAAGAGGCGTGTAAGGACGACGGTGAATAGCGGCATTGTGGCTTTAACTGGAAGCAGAAAGAAATTGACGGTTTAATAACAAATAATATAAAATAAATATAATAAATAATTGTAAGAGTAAAGGTGTTCATTTTATTGAGCATTAAAGAACATTGTAAAAATAACATTTTCTAATTTTTTGTCTAGGTTTTTAATGCTCTATAAAATGAAAGACAAGCTGTACACCATAGAAGGCATCGTGTTACTCGTCCCGGCTTTAATCTAGCCTTTTTAAGGTTCTAAATAATTTAATTATTACTTAAAATTACTTTAAAAATGAATAATTTTTCAAGAATCTAAAAAATGTTTTATGGTTAATCTTAAAAAAAATAAATATTTGTATTAAAACGTAAATCTTTTAAAGAAGAAAGCAAAATATCATAGAAAAAGCCTCTTAAAGTGAAATATAAACGTTATAAAATACTTTAATATTATATTTAAATATTTAAAAATTTATTCAAGACAAATCTGACTAAATAACTGTTTTTATTTCACCCCAACAGCTTTATTTACAATGCAAATATTACGTATTATTTACTAAAATAAGGTTGAATTATTTATTTATCCACTCTACACTTCTAAAAATATACATACATACATGTATATATTTTTTATATCATTTTCCAGATTGAAGAAACCTCCCCTTTAACAACATTTACAAGCAATGCCAACCAATGCCACCCGGATCAGCAGAAAGGGTATCTAATTTCAAGTATCCACATAGATAGCATAACCCTTACTGCTGACGTGTTGGGAAAGCAATCTTTGGCGGGCAACTCCACCTGCTAGTTGAACTCACCTGTGTGCGCATAGGAAACGGGAACCTTCCACAGCGAAATGTGCGAGGTGACCGAGGCCAGCAGCTTGCCCACCGCCAGGGGCACAATCAGCCGGTAGTAGTAGGAACGCGGTATATCCTGGTACTTCCGGATGCGCCACAGATTGAAGAAGGGGCCACTGTAGAGCGTTATGCTGCACAGCTGCACCAGCGTCACGGTCATCGGGAAGGGGAACTCGTTCAGTACCATCTTGCCGATCACATTGTTGCTGGAGGAGATCACATACCAGAACAGGCACATCAGCAGCACGACGGCTACGTGCCGCGATCCCGTTCGCTTGCTGCCTAGCATAATTCTGGGTTTTGTCCGTGGGAAACACGGAATCACGGCCCTTGCCTTGCTCTCGTGGCGGCGCACTCAAGTCCCCCGTTGCGGATTCGGCCGCAAATCGAAGCGGTGGCAAGTGCGGGGCCTCGTAGCTAGCTAGCTAGTGGCCTGGTCTGCGGGTCTGCTAGGCTGTCCGGCGCACGGCGACTTATTGCATTGCGGTTGATTATGGTTTTAAGTATAAAACGTAGTCTGTGTTTGTTTTCGACGTGTACCAGCCAGTGTGACCAGATGGGGAGCTCTCGGACCATGGGAAAAGTATGCTTGGTATTTTGTCGGTATATACTATGTCTTTGCCGGTACCGAGGTGCTCATCTAGCTATTCTTAGCTATCGGAACAAACGGCTTCTTCCTTAAGTTAGAGGAGCTCATCTAGCTATTTTAGACTATTGGAAAGAAATCTCATTTTAAAAATATAATAACTAAGCCGAAAATGAATTAATTTAAAATTCTGAGTTACTTTTCATAACAATAACAAATCTGTATTCTGAATTTAATTTTGTTTATTAATTTTTTTGTTAATTTTTTAAATTTTTAGCCATTTTTATACCCTTGCAGGGTATTATAATTTCAGTCAGAAGTTTGCAACGC
Organism: Drosophila kikkawai; assembly: GCF_030179895.1. Classification (NCBI taxonomy): domain Eukaryota; kingdom Metazoa; phylum Arthropoda; class Insecta; order Diptera; family Drosophilidae; genus Drosophila; species Drosophila kikkawai. The sequence goes on along the minus strand of NC_091733.1, from coordinate 13,408,911 downwards.
AGTGAAGGAGACGTTTCCGACCCTATAAAGTATATATATTCTTGATCAGCATCAACAGCCGAGTCGATCTAGCCATGTCCGTCTGTCCGTCTGTCTGTCTGTCCGTCTGTCTGTATGTCCGTCTGTCTGTTTCTACGCAAACTAGTCCCTCAGTTTTAAAGCTATCTGAATGAATATAGTATTCTATATGCTCTCACTGCTATATATGTCGGAACGGGCCGGATCGGACGACTATGTCATATGGCTGCCATACAAATGTTCGATATATTTGTAGAAAAAAAATTATAACTTTGCTGTTTTTCAACATTTTTGCATCATTTTTGAGATATAGCCTTTTTATATTATTCCAGAATTTAGTAAAAATTTTATGAAAATCGGACCACTATATCTTATAGCTGCCATAGGAACGATCGGGAAATTAATCGAAAAAAATTATAATTTCGTTGTTTTTCAACGTATTTTTATCAACTCTGAGATATAAGCTTTTTTTATTATTCTAGAATTGTGGTATAAATTTCATAAAAATCGGACAACTATATCATATAGCTGCCATATATACCGATCGGTAGATGTAGAGAAAATGTAAAACTGGGAATGTAAAACTGTAACTGTCAAACTGTAAACATAATAAGTATAGGTAAAATGTAATGAAACTCTGTTTTGTGAGTGTTTTCAGCATTTAAATCTACAATATAAACATCGAAACCAATCTGCAAGGGTATACAAACTTCGGCGTGCCGAAGTTAGCTTCCTTTCTTGTTTTTTTTTAAATTCTATAAGGGGTTACTATAGAATTTAAAAAAAAATGGCAAAAAAATAGTTTCCACCAGACATGGCTAGATTGACTCGGCTGACGATGCTGATCAAAATTATATATGATTTATAGGGTCGAAAATGCCTTTCACTGCGTTTCTTACTGAAATTATGATAATAAGGGGCATTCAAATTAAATATTTATCCAAAATTTTATACGATAATTTTTAAAGAATTTAAGACTTAAAAATATAATAACTAAACAAAAATAGATATATAAACTATATACAAAAAAAAATACGAAATATTTTAATTTATATATATAAAATAGTTGAAATATATGAAATATCCGAAATATATTAAACTAAATATATAAAATATATGATATATATGATATTTATATACATATATAAAAAAATATATATTTTAAATTCGGAAACTGAACACTGAATCTAATTTATTTATTTTTTTAATTAAAAAATATAGGGTCTAAAATGACTCCATCTCTGCGTTGCAAACTATAAGTATAATACCCTGTAAGGCCATAAATCTATACAGACATATCACCTATTTATTGAATAGGAATTTACAAATTATAGAAATGATAGGCAAAAGCTATTCGTTTCAACTATAATAAATATTTGGAGCAAGTCTTAACATATATTTTTTTAATGTTTTTTTTTTTTCAATTTATTTCAAATGATATTTTTGATGTTTAATTAACAATGTTTCATTTTTATTTTTCCTTTAAGAAAAAAACACTTAGTTTGTAAGATTCCATGCTGTAAATATTATTATAATAATTGTTTTCGTCTTGGGCGTGTTGTGTGTGACTTCCTCCTTGCTCCTTCGCCTTGTCCAGAGACTCTTTTTCTCTCCATTTCTCTATCTCCCACTCTCTCTTTTCGAAGGAGCCTTTGCGGAGTGTGTCTTGTGTGTTGGATTTCAATTAAATAATGCTCTGAAATGTGGTTTATTGTTAAATGTACCGAAACAATTCACAATTTATTATTATTATAATTATTATTATTTTTATTATTATATATGGTTTTTCCGTTTTATTTGCTACAGCTGACATCAAGTACATTTTGCTTATGAGTTGCTTGGTTTTCTTTTCTTTTTTCATTTATTTTTAGGTTTTTCTTCTGTATTTCTAGTTAAACATTTAAATACGAGTTCTTCTTTCCACATGCCTATGAAAATACAGCGTTCATGCGTGTCTGTGTTCATGTAGTTTAAATCTATATACCCTTCCGATGCTTTGCAAACTATATAGGAAAAATAGATAAAGAAACCACAAACTGAGGAGAACAAGTAGTTACTATATTCCATCTACCGAGGATTTCCTCCCACGAGGGAGCTTTTACAAGTCTATGAGGGGTAGGATAGGTGTCTTGTCGTCACATTTTTCATAAAAAACTTGATTGATTGATTGATTTTTGCTGCTGACCTTATTCAAGGTAGATATATACTTTATTCCTTGACATATATCCAGGCATATAACTCGCCGATGATCCAACACAAATTGCTTATATAAATTCATTATAATCGTACAATATATAAATATATATATATATATATATAGCGTGTGTGGGGATGAAAGTAAATGCAAAATGCCAAACGAAAACATTAAATGACTTTTATTATATACATATATTATATATTATATATAATATATCATATATATAATCGATCTGGGCTTGAGAAAGGTAGTAGTAAGGAGGGTGAAGCAGCTGTTTTTTAGTTTTTTCTTAGAGAGCGTCGGCCTGGCAGAGCATTTTCCTAATGTTTTGTTTTTTTTTTTTTTTTTTTTTGGGTTTTTTCATATTTTTGAAGCTTTTCCTTTGATTGGTTTTAGGTTTTTTTGTTCTTTAATTCTGCAACTTGCTGAAGATTTTTTATTTACTTTTTTTATTGGTTTTAACTCGTACATTCTCAAACAAAAAAAAAGATAAAGACTAAAAAAAAGCCAAACGGAAAACAAAAAATATTTATAAAACTCAAGTTTATTCGGTGTTGAGAAATAAATGTATATATATATATAGAATAGTGTGTGTGTTTATTTAATTTTGGGTTTTTAAATTAAGCTTGTTTTTCCTTAAAAATACTTCAACGCAATTTTGTCCATGTTTTCCAACTTTTTCGAAATGCATATTTAAAACGACTAAGACAAATATATATATATAGGTTGTAAATCACTTTTCAAGTAACATTTTTAACGTTAACGTTAATGTAAAATATAAAAAAAAAAAACTGGGAAACGAAAAAAGAAATGCAATAAAAAAAATCTGAGCCTTGATTTGAAATAGGGATTTTACCATTTGCGAATATATATATTTATGAATTTCTTAACTTTTTTGTTTGTCTTTGTCTTTTTTGTTGTTTTTTTTTTTTTTTTTTCTCCTTGTTTAGTTTTGTTTTCTTGCTGTTGTTATGGTGCAGCTTTTACATGATGTTTTGAATGCCCCTGCTGCTTGCCTTTCGTTGTTGCTGTTGCATGTTGTTGTTGTTGATGTTGTTGTTGATGTTGTTGTTGCTGCTGCTGCATGTTGCATGTTACGTGTTACTGTCGTTGGTGTTGTGGTGTTTATGGCATTCAGAGAAAGTACTTGCCCAGCAAAAGGCTCAAGATGGCCGCAGCAATGGCAATTGCAATGTAAAAGACTGGAATCTGTTTCTCAGCCAAAACTGGGGCATAGGGCTCATTAACCTGCTTCATGGCCGCCGAGCTGCGGTAGCGTGTGATTTGATCCTGCAACAGAGAGAAAGTAAATTAATATCCAAACATCAACAAGTATCCAGAAAGTTAAGGACAAGGCCCCAATTACCAGAAACTGATTTTGATACTGATTCATTGATATTTAGCTCGGAAATTGAATTGAACCCATTGATAAAAATTATATCTGGTTTACTTCAACCGAAAAACAAACAATTTCCTTGAAAACATATATCGACTTACCTTCAAGTGGAGAATTTCTTTTCGCAGTTCGCTGTTGACCTCACGCAGAGCCTTAATCGTTCCGGCCATCGACTCCACGGATTCTCCTGCATCTGGCAAATTCGAGGGCTAAATTTATGGAAAAAGAGAGACAAGAAGTCAGACAGCAACAAGGGAGGTGAGTAGACGAGATGAAACTCACCTTATCTTCGCTGGATAGCTTGGGCTTGTTCTCGAGCGCCTCGGCACTGGCTGAGCTAGTGTTTGCGCCCGCGCTGCCACCTCCGGCACTGCCGGTGCCGCCGCCGACGCCGATATCACCGGCGCCGCCGCTAGTGTTTTCAGAATTCGCATCGTTATTGGGCATCTCGAACACGCACTTTAACTTGGCGTCCATCAGTTGCTCCGGCTCCAGTTCCTTCCACTGCAGGGGAAAGGGAAATAAATATTTGTACAAAGCATTATGCATAAATCCTGTCTTACATACCAATTTATTCAAATCGGTTAAATCGGCATCCGTGGGTGCCAGGACGCTCTGCACCATGAACTTGTGCTTGTTCTTCTCCTGTTGATCGTAGATGAATGGCTGCAGACAGACTGTAAATGGTATTCATATAAGGATCGGTATTACATATAGATATAAAATATATACTTACTTTCCACCTGGGTCGAGCGATAGGGCAGGATCTTGCCAATGTTTGGACGTACGCAGTAGCGCTTCGGGGCGGTTGTCTTGATCTTGAAGACCAAGGGCAAAGCCGAATTGTTGCGCAGACTCATGATTGTGACGACGGACCGATTGAAGGGTCCTGCAAAGAATAAATAAATGCGATAATAAGATAAAGAAAAGGATAAACAACACACATTCGATTAGTCTATTGGGGGCATTTTTACCCCCCGAATTTCATCCACCATCCACTTCGTTCCACAGTTCTTGTGTCACGTCACACCCATTGCGTCATTGGGCCCAAAAGCAAGTTCAAATTAATTGAATTAAAAGAAAAACAAAATCGGGAATTGGCATAAAAACAAGACAATAGAAAAACTAGACAAAAATAATGGAGATTGACGGGGAAAGGGACGAATATCCTTGAAATGAAGTTTTAATAGAGTATATAAAGTCCTTAAAAAATCATTCAAGAAATTATAATAAATAAAAAAAATTAATTAGAAAATAATAGTTCAATTTTAATTAAGAACTGTGTGGTTAGCCCACACTTTCCCTTTTTTAAAAGTAAAATATGTATTAGGTGGGGCTAAGAAACAGCAACTAATCAATTTGTTAAGCAATAAAAAGTGCAACTAAGCAATTTGTTAAGCAATAAAGTGTTTTACCATATAATATAATAACGAGAATAGTAAAATGTATTATTAACACTGAAATCATTTTTTTCTTGCAAAAATTAGTTTTAAAGTATTTCCTCAACATTCAGCTTAAATGTTCCCTTGATATCTAAGAAATATTTATGTATTTATTCATTTACTAATTAATTATTTGCAGGGTATCAACAACTTCAACGAATTACTTCAAAAATTTTGTTTTTTGTGCCCCAATTAGAAATCGATCGTGGCCTCTTGACAAAACCCCTAAATTCTCTTCCGTTTTCCTTACGGGAGAGTGACAAAGAGAGTGAGAGTGAGAATAGGAGAGGCAAGAGGAAGCCAAACACCGCAAAATAAAGTAACACGAATTCCTGCTTTTTAAATGGCCGCCGTAGTGTGCGTGCGTGTTATGCGTGCTTGAATGTGTGTGTGTGTGCTTCAAGGAAATTTCATTAGACAAAGTCGTCGCGTCATGCATGTGTTTTTGCTACTACCTCCCCCTTCCATTGTTCGCCCTAGAACACCGGCACACCAGGGCACCCACCCACAATAGTCAACGATCAAACGAAGGGGGGTGGGGGGTGTTGGGAAAAGAATGGGGCTAAGGCCCAGGCACACACAGACACAAATGCGTTCTAATACAAATATGAAAATATTTGCGCACAGTGGAACTAAAAAGCAAAAACTTCACTCTCTAAAAATGTCGTATTTAATTTTTGTGCCTCAATAGTTTATAGTTTAGTTAATAACATATTAAATATGCTGATAAAAATTGATCCAGTTACATCAAATATTACTTATTAAAAAAAAAAAACTTTCTTCTACGCGTCTTTAATGCATTTTCTGTCACTGTGCGGCGAGTGCTCTTAGCTGTCATATTGCATTGTTGTTGCTGCCGCTCCTGCTGCTGTTGCTTCTTGGCCAAAATTCAAAAAGTAAAATACAAGAAAAAATTAAAATGGCCCATGACAAGTTTTTGCGTATAAAAATAAAATGCTAGCCAAAAACACAGGGCCAGAGAGCGGGCGGGAGCGGGAGCCTAAGTGAGAGCGCGTGAGCGAGAGGGACGGGTAATCGAGTGAAGAGAGAAACAGAGCGACGCCAGCTGCCGGCATCAAAAAACTTGGCCGAGGGACGAAGAGTGTGATAAGTAAGAAGACCAGACGACACACGTAGACCTCAAAAAATTCAGAATAAAAATCGTACGCGAGAACAACAAAAACAACGGATATTATTGATAAGCTGAAAAAGAAAGTAAACGAGAGAGAGCACACATATCGCACTGAGCCGAGAGAGAGAGAGAGTGAGAGCGCAAGCAGGCGAGAACGCGCTTGCCTGCTGCGCGTGTGTGCGTGCGAGCGAACTTTGCAGTTTGCTCCTCGGTCGGTCGGCCCTTCGAAGCGAATTTGCAACAAATTGGAGGTGAATTCGGCGTTAGTTCTTTGGTCGATATGCGGCGACCTTCCCACCAAAACACACAGAATGCAATAATCTTTCGTTCACTTACCAACAAAGCGCAATTCATGCTCCGGGTCAATGGTCAGCGGGGTCTCATAGAGTGGCTTGCTCATTTTGGCGGCTCTTGAAGCTTCTTCTGCTGCGACTGCTGGCTGATTGTTGTTGTTGTTCGTGTCGCGGCGCTGCTCTGCGCTCCTCTTTTTTTAACGTTGTTAAATTTCCGTTTGTGTTTGTGCGGTTCGTCCTTTTTGATGATGTTGTTGGCTGTTAAGGAAATGCACACGGAATTGAATTACACACACTCACGTCCATATATATATTTTTAACACATATATAAACAGGGAGAGACAAATAAAGAGTGAAACAGGGAAAGGGCCAGGGACAGGGGGTGGCAGGGGCTGTGTGACAGAGACAGGGAGAGAGGTGAGACACGGATGCTTGATTTTTCGCTTACGTTTGCGTTTTTTTCGCCAATACTCTCCGAACAGAACTAAATGCCTGCTGTTGTTTTTATTTCTGAAGCAAATTTTGCTTGTTTCGTTAGCTTTTTTTCTTCGTTTTTCCCCCCGTGTTATTTCCTTTTCACACTGCGCGTTTTCCTCGCCCGTTTCGCTCACTGTCCGGAATATCGGTAAATTTGATGCGACCACACACACACGCTTGCGAAAACGGACAAAAAAAAAATAAAGGAATGGCCGAGAGACTCACACTAACACACGCACAGCGGTTTCTACAGTCGCGTGCAGTTATTTTGGAAAAAACTACGATCAACGTGCGTTTTTTCACTACCTTCGGCTAGTTTTCACTCCAGTCTAGTCGAATGTTTTTCACGTTTTCGGGTTTTCCTTTCGTTAATTTTCGTACGCAATGCAAAGCCACAAATTCTGTCAGAAAAACGCCTGTCAATTTAGAGATGAGACTAACGGATGTTATCGATAATATCATCATCGATAATACGATAGTAAACATCGGTTACAAAGTTTAATATATATAATTAATTTGAACTTCGTGACTTTAGAATATAGAATTAGAAATATATATTTTTTATTCTCCGCGATTGTACGGTAAACCTTTTTCAAAAAAGAAAATATATATATTTTCCATTACCAGCCACACACCTCCCATCTCAAATTGCATTAATCGATAAATTCGCATGACAGAAATTCAAATTTCAAATTTGAAACAGAAAAATTAGAGTAAACCCTAATACAATCCGTTTTTTGTTTTGGAACTCAGAGTAACCATAAAAATAAATATAAATATATGTAAATTCGAAATTTAATATTTCAATTCTTCAAAAACTTAATCGTATCCTTTCAAAGGATATGGAGTATTATCAGATAATGTGGCAAAATGCTTTATCCGGATTTATTCTTGCCGCTGGCGGTGTATAGGGCCATCTTCTGCCTCACTTCCGACAGTGTTCCCTTCGGCGAACCGCCTGCAATCAATGCCAGGCGCTGACCCAGCTCCCGCTTCTTGGAACTGCCCTTGCGGCCACGTGTGCACCCAATGCAGGCATTCACGTAGCAGCCAAAGAGGAATATGTAGGCCTCATTTGAGTTCTTGCAATTGTCGTGTTCCACGGCCTTGGCGAGATCAAAGAAGATAACATAATCGCTGCGCGACGCGATGCTTTGGCGAAAGAGAGTGGTGGCTTCATGGGCGCTGGCCTGCGTCACCCAGCGTATAAACTCGCGCCGGTAGTTGGGATCATCCGGCGGCGGCAGCTCGGCAGTGAGGAACTCCTGGTGTTGCAAGTATGCGGCACAAGCATCAAGCTTCTCGCGAAATTCTATAAAAAAAAAGAATTTTATAACAAGTCTAAAGAGTACTCTTTAGATTGCTGCAACTCACCTGTATTGAGGAACATTAGACTATTGGTATTCTCCCGCCAATAGCTCACCGCCTCGCCGAGCAGATCCACGCGCTCCCAATCAAAGGAGGTCATAGTGTAGCGTAGGGCATCGATGGAGGCCAGAAGCTGTGTGGCTAGCGGTATGTGAGCCTGGCGCCACTTGGGCAGGTGCCGGTGCATATCCACATAGTTCAGGGCCTGGAGCACAGCCTCCTCGGCTTTGGAGTTGCGCCAGCACTCTCGGTGCATCTGCAGCAGCTGCCGACGACCGCAGACCTGAATCTCCTGCTCAACGACTTTCAGCTGCCTGAGCAGCTGCAGAATGCGTCGCAGTATGGTATACTTTAGGTTCGCAGCAAATTCATACAGGCCAGCGCCACAGGCCACGAGAAAGTCAGATTGGGCAGCTCTGAGCTGCTCCAGGCTATAGGGCAGAATGTTATGGCGCAGGCTCACACGATAGATATTGGCCCGCAGCTTGATCAGTCCGTTCAGGATCAATGGATGGACGTAGAGGGAGAGCAGGAAGCTCGAGGCGTTGCCCTTGAGCAGGGCGTTATCATCAGTTAGCAGCTGGTTGGCCAAGTAAGCCATCTGGTGGACCGCGTGCTGGGCACAGTGCATGGCCATGTGCCAAAAGTAGTCGGAGAATCGGGCATGTGCCATACCCAACTTGGCCAGGGCCAGCCAGGATTCGTTGGGTTCCTCAAAGAAAAATATCAGTAACTGATGCTCTATGGTCCGGTTGCGGCTATTGAGATTGTTGAAGAAGCTGATGCGACGCTCCTGAAGATTGGGTGCCGCAAAGAAGAAGGCGTTGGTGATGCCCAACTCATCGCGAAACTGTAGCAAAAGGATCTTGTCTTGCAGGCGGCACTGCGAGTATATGGGCAGGAGAACCAGGTGCAGCAGTTGATAATATTCCTCCTGCTCTTCCCCGTCGCTCTCCTCCGCCTCCTCCTCCTCCTCTTCCATTTTCTCCAGCTTTATATCCATTCGGGCCTCCTCTTCCATTTTCTCCAACTTTATATCTTGCATCGCCTTTCGGGCGCCCTCGACTTGACCCAAATGCTTGAGTATAAGCTTGGCATGCTTCAGGCCGAGCAGGCCCACATGCTTGGCCATTGTCTCCACGCACTCATCGTTGCCCAAGGCAATCGGTCGCTGAAGGAGGCACTCCAGACCCAGCAGCAGCTGCTCTTTGGTGACGGGTCCCGAATCGCCATCGAGGAAGGCCAACAGCTCACCGATGCTCTTGCCCGCCAGTATGTCCTCAAACGTTAAAGCCGACTGGGCAAAGTTGAGGAGCTGGGCGCAGACCTCGTGCTTGCAGAGCTCTTGGTACGGTTTCACCGCCTTGAGCACCTCCGCTGACTGGTGGCAGATGTGGGTCTGGTAGTTGTAGAGGGTCCAAGGCGATGGTATCTCCATCCAATACATGAATATATCCACCGACACCTTCTCCACGATGCGCTGCAAGGCATCCATTAAGATTTTGGCATAGGGCTTGGCATCGCTCTGGGTGTAAGTCTGACCCGGCGGATGATCAGTTTCCAGACTCAGGCTATTGTAGGTGTGGAAGTATGCCGGCTTCCCAGGTGGTTCTAAAGCCTCTAGGAGGACTTCTAGTAGCATCACCATGGCCTTGGCCAGGTACACCTTGCGTGGCGTTGGCCGCAGCTCCTGGAGGCGTTCGGCCGAGTCGAGCAAGTGACGCTGCAGCATCCTGCCCATCTCGCGGACCAGGATCTCATTCATATCTGCAATATCCGCACGACCGGCGGCCTTTAAAGTGCCCGAAATCCATGTCAAGGCGTCCATCCGATCTGGAGAGACATGGCCCAAGGCTTCGTTGAGGGAACCATAATACTGAGCTGTGGCCCAGCGGGGGCCGCACTCGAGGAACTCCAGCAGCGGCTGCTGGAGACCACAGCGCATGGCAATGGCCACGGTGAGGAACTGTGGCATTTGGGGCAACTGCTGGCACAAATGCTGACATTGCAGGCTCCACGGGGACTGACTGCCGTTGGTAATGGCCGCCGTGTTGACCAGCAATAGGATGAGGACGCCGCGCAGGTGCGATATGGCCTCAGGGCCGGTCGGCAGTGTCTGCAGCTCATTTGGGCGTTTGGCATGTGGCTTCTGGATCACCAGTTCATGCTCCACCAGCAGTTGGACGACTTGTGTACATAATTCATCGATGCGCTCCTCGTTGCCTTAAGAAAAAACATTTCTTAACTGCGGAAAAGGAAGAAAAATCACAGAAGAGCTTACCGCTCCAGTAGAGGAATGTGTTCAGGCGCTTGGTCTGGCTATCGTAGGCCTGAAATAGGTTGCGCAGCTGCACAAACAGCTGGCAGTTGTCCATTGGGTGCTCCTTTACCTCCACCATCTAAGACTGTGCGTTTGAATCGAAGAATTTAAAACATTTAGTGAAAACTTTTGACGTTTTAAATATTTCTGCCTGCCCCGATAACGATAACAGATAATTGTTTGCCGTGCGGTTGCCATTCGCCCGGGCCACCCGCCATCATCAGCTGTTCGATAACGATAGGCGCGGGCGTGCAGGGGAAATGCGGGGGTGGGCGGGTGTTTGGCAGCTGCAGAGATAGCGGGGCGCCTATCGGCCGGCGAAGCAAGTTCATTCTTGGCTGTGAAATCAATAAATAAAGCCCCGAAACTGCAACAGAGACACAGCAGCCAAGGAGTCCAAGGATAGATGCTGGTGCCCCGGCCATGCAATACTCTCTAAAGTCACTCCATAAGAAAGAGAGAGAGCAAGAAAGAGGGAGAGCGAGCCAGTGAGCGGGGAGTGGAGCGGAGGAGACGGACGTCGTCAATTATGGAGCTTCGGGAATTACGCGGCAATGGAGGAGGAGGAGGAGGAGGTGGCGGCGGCGGGGGAACCGGAGCAGGAGGAGCCACGACTGGCAGAGCTGCATCAGGAGGTGGGTCAACTCCATCCCCAGTCAGTCCAGAGCTGGGCGGCATCTGCATTGGCGGCTCCGGCGGCGGCGGTCAGCGTTTGCCCACAAAGGCTGATGTGTTCATGGAGCAGCTGAACGCCACAAATGCCAAGAAGGTGGCCCTACTCCTAGTGCTGGGCTTTATACTCTACCACGGCCTGCTTAATTGGAACTATGGTGGGTAGAAGCCTCTCCTCCTTATTGATTTATCCTGGTTATTATCTCCGCCTCTTAGGTAGCGACTCCTGCCAGTGGCTGCTGTCCAAGGGCCGCTTCAAGGGCGACAACGAGTGGCAGCCGTACGGCTGCATGGTGCACAAGTACTCCCTCACGTGAGTAGTCATCGCATAGATAACCCCTCCACCTGGGCCCATGACTCACTACTGGAATCACTCCCCCCTCTCCAGCGATACGCGGCGTTGCCTGCGCTACCTTGCCTTCTTCGACAACAAGAACAACTTTGTGTTCATCGGCGACGCCAGTGTCCGCCTGCTGTACGACCGTTTTGTGGAGCAGCTACGTCTGCCCAAGGATCAGGATCAGGAGCAAGCGCAGGATACCGACGACAATAATGCCAGCCGCTCGGCCCGCTTCGAGGACCAAAAGCTACACATGTTGGCCCAGTACATCCAAGCGGAGGAGGTGAGTCCCTCGCTAGTGGAGCGTCTGTATCATTTGGAGGCCGAGAAGCAGCTATCCTCGGTGTATGTGGTGGGCTTCACCTATGCCGGTCTCTTGGCCGGCAACACCACCGACGATGTGCTGCGTCAATATGCCGCAAATCTCACGCTCCTCGTGGCACCCTTTCATCGTTTGGTGGCCCAAACGTCGCGTGTGCTCTGGAAACTGGCGGATCGCGTGGATGAGGAGAAGTTGCCCGCCAATTGGAAGCTTCTGCAGAACGAACACATCGAACGGCTGAACAACGTGGCGCGTGGCGTCTTCCGCTACACGGAGGTCAGTGTGTGGGAATCCGCCTGGCACATAGCCAACGGACTGCTGGACAATGCCGCCGAGGGGCATCAGCTGTGCGCCCATGGGCAGCGGCTGGAGGTGCAGCTGTTGTGGAATATGTACTGCAACGATTACATGAACTACAACGATGGCACCTGCTGCAGCAGCTCCGAGCCGCACACCACGCTCCAGATTGTGGCATACGCCTTGTTCGGGGTGTGCATGTGCCTGGTCTGCGGTTTGTGTTTAAGACGATGGATGCTTCATTTGCAGGGACAGACACTGTATGTGCCGCTACAGCAACAGGAGCAGCAGCAATATCAGTCGCAGGATGGCGTGCGAGGAGGAGGGGGAGCCAGCACGCCTATGGTATCCCTGTCCCTGCTGGGACTCATCCTGGCCTACTTCTACCTCTGCGACCGCACCAACTTCTTCATGAAGGAAAACAAATACTACTCGGAGTTCAGCTTCTGGATACCCGTGGGCTATGTCTTCGCCTTGGGCCTGTTTTTCACCGAGGATTCGCGGTTTACCAAGGTCCTGAATCGTGATCAAACGGATGAGCTGCGAGGGTGGATACTGCTGGTTGTGCTTATATACTATATGACGGGGGCACAGCGCATCCTGCCCATCCATATGCACATTAAGCTGCTAATCTCCGGTTACTTCTTCCTCACCGGCTACACGCACTTCAGCCACTTGTGGCAGACGGGTAGCAATGGTGGCTCGTTGTTTGTGCGTTTCTTCCAGGCCATGTTCCGGGCGAACTTCCTCAGCGTGCTGCTGTGCTTCTGCATGAACCGGCCGTATCAGTTCTATTACTTTGTTCCGCTCCTCTCCTTCTGGCTGTGTGTGGTCTACTTGGTGCTGGCATTGCCTCCTCGGATCTCTGCCGCCTCAGTGGACGCCAATCCGTTGCATTACCTCTATTTGGTGTGCAAGTTTATAGGATGTCTCGGTGGAATCACGGTGCTGTTCATGTCGGAGGTATTCTTTGAGCGAATCTTTGTAACGCGTCCCTGGAAGGCGCTGTTTGTGACGACGGACGATGATCTGCATGAATGGTGGCACCAGTGGAAGCTGGACAGGTATACGGTGGTCTTTGGCATGATCTATGCCGCCTGCTTTCACATCGCCCAGAAGTATAGTGTCTTTGATGACAACAATCATGGGAATCTCTTTGCGCGACGCACCTCCATCTCGGTCACCCTGCTGGCCCTGCTGGGGGTGGGCGTGTACACCGCCTTCTCCTTCCTGTGCCGCAACGTTCAGAACTGCGAGGAGATACACTCGTACATCCTGTTTATACCGATAGTGGGCTATGTGGTGTTGAGGAACATATCGGGCATATTAAGGACACGCTACTCGGCGTTCTTTGCTTGGTTCGGAAGGATCTCGTTGGAACTGTTTGTCTGCCAGTATCACATTTGGCTGGCCGCCGATCGTCATGGTGTGCTTGTGCTGCTGCCCGGGTTTCCCACGCTGAACATGATCATCACATCGTTTATATTTGTATGCGCCTCGCATGAGGTGCACCGGCTGACGCAGATCCTGCTGCCGTATGCAGTGCCCAGCGACTGGCGGCTGGTCATGCGCAACTTTGTCATCTTCCTCATTGTGCTTATCCCGGTGGCGAGGTCGGACGGCATGTTTTGATGGGAGAGTAACCAGCTCGATCCTAATCCTTATCCTGAGCGATCTGCAATCCAATTGCCGCTTCGAGGAGAGAGAAGACCCCAAAGTATTCGATGGATAGCAGCTCCTGCCTGAATAATAAAAAAAAAGAAAAAAAAAAAACATACACATAGAACATACAAAAACGTGCACTTGCCGGAATGGGTCGGTTTTGATCTAAAGAAAAGTTCTAACCTTCACGCTTAATATCTCAGTTTAAGTTCCCAAAAAGTATTAGTTTTCGAAATTCAATTTGGTTATTAGGATGCTTATTTTTATACTTCTGCTATAATCGAATACTAAAGCTGGCAGGAAATACCTTTTGGTAGCCATAACAAAAATCGACCCACTCTAGTTTAACCATATATAGTGCGTATCATAGCTGTAAGAAGCAATGTTGTTGCTATAAAACCTTAATTAAAAATATTCGCCATTTGCTAAAGCATAATTTTTAAGCTAAACAATACTATAATTTATTATTTTTGTAAAAGTTCATTTGATTAAGTGAATATATATTTTTTTTGAGTTTTCTCAGTTAAACTCTTGGGCTCTTTTAGTAAGAGATTAGGCTTTTTTTGTATTTACCAATCCTGGCTTTAACTTAACTTTAAGCACAATGTTCTTATGGTTCTGAAACGCACTGTATGCACAATACACACATACATACATATATCGATATATATATATATATATATATATATAGATATGCATATATTTTACGCCTAATGTATACAACCATAGGTATAACTTAGCTTTAAATAAATTTTTGCACAAATTACTTAACACACCACACTCTCACACACAACAAGCAGCGGCAAACCAAATGTATGTATAGAAAAAATAAAGCAATGGATATAAACTTATTGAATGCACTGTAAGCTTTCAATGGAAATGGAAAATTTACTTTACTAAAAACAAAGAAACAAATTATAGCCAAGGATGTACAAACTATGGCTAGGGACATAGATTTTTTCTATTTTTCCGATTGTGTTGGTCTGATATATCTAAAAAAGCTACGATAAATATTACTGCTCCAAAAAAATCATGAAATCCCATTATTTAAATTTTAAATTTCAGTAAAAATAGGACACATTTTTTATGGATGCATTCATTTCAATATCAAAAAAGATTCTTTCAACTCTCGCGGGGATCGGAAAGAAAGGCTTCCATTACGCTCCACGTGGACACGGAAGTACAAGGGATTAGGAACTCGAGTGTGGGATCTCTCACACACTCTCAGTGTACAATAATATTTGCATAAATAAGCACACTCAGACACACACACACACACACATTCTATCGATTTAATGAGGAACTTAATTCGCAACGCAAACAGGTGTCTCTGCCTAGTTTAATTGGAAAAGGTAAAGGCTTTAAGGTGCTAAGACTTGGAAAACCATACAGAGCGAAAGTGGAATGGGCTTATTCTGGGTTCACTGACCTTATATCTTGAGGTTCTAACTGAAATTAAGTAGAAAGAGAAGAAATAAAGGAAATTAAATTAAAGCTACAAAAATATTTCAAAACGCGTTGGAATATTAATACTTGAGCCGATTATCGATTAGCCATTTAAATGTTTATAATTAAAATAAAAATATTTATGGTTTTTTTTAACTTTGATTTGTCCAACAAAATTAACATATAAAACTAAATAAATATCAATTTGAAGAATAAAAATATCTCAAAAAGCTTTAAAAACTCGCGTAGAACTCGTAAAAGTTACCTCTAATTGACAGGTTTTTCTAAGCTGTAAGCTAAACTTAATTGTTAATTGTCGCTTTTGTTCCATATGTGGAGGAGGTTCTTGGTTCTTGGTTCGTGGACTTAGATATCAGCTTTGGTAGTTGCAAAGCTCGCCCGGCACATGGCAACAAGTGGTCCACCCACACACACCTCCGCAGGAGCTTCCGCTTTCCTGGCCGCAAACCAGGTCGCTGGCCCAGCTTTCGTGGGGGCGCACTGGGCTTTTCCGAGTCCCGCCTTCGGCTCTGGTCTCGCTTTTCCGCAATGCAGCCGAAGACGAAGGGTTTAAATTGAGGCGCCGAGCTCGTCGAGCTCCTAGTTAGCGGCCGAAGGTAGTTGGAAACGGTTCGTTGGCACTCGATAAAACCCCGGCAGCAGCAGCACGAGGAGCAGCAGGAGCAGTGGCAGCCACATAGCAGCAGTAGTAGAAGCAGGAACAGCAGTAGTGGGAGGCACATTTTGGACTGAGACAGCTTTTAGTCAGTCTTTGAGCGCCAAAAATTTGGCTGCCGCAGAAGAAGCCAAACAATTTCAAAATCAAATCAAAAAGCATAAAAAAAAAACTCTAAAATAAAATTAAGAATTTAAATTAAAAACTAAAATTAAAATTCAATTAAAAAATATTATATACATATATTTAAAATCGGCTGTTTGGCTCCAAAGCTGCAGAAAAAGGCGCGAAAATTGTTGCTGTTGCTCCTTCTTTGTTTTTTGCTGTGCGTGTTTTCAAAGTGCCAAGTGAAGCGTTTTCCCAGCTTAGGCCGAGTGTTTGTTTTTCCAAGTGTTTTTTTTATTAAAAAAAAAAAATATTAAAATTTAAATTTCCCTTTCTTTTTTGTGGCATTTTTTTTTCTGTTTCCCTCAACAGTAAACATATCAAGTGAAACAAATTTACGTTAACAGAGACAAAGTGAAAGGCGATAACAAGATAAATAAACGAAGGCGATAGTTGGAAACCATTTTCAAAATCAATATCATAAGAAGGGATCGATTCAAAAGAAAGTAAATTAAATTGAAGACAAGAGATAACTTCTTTAGTACAAAAGAAGTGGAATCAGCAATCATTATAAATGTTTCAAATAATTATCTAAATGTCATATTTAATCAAAACCAAATATAAATTATAAATAATCGAAAATCATCGATTATAAATCTTTAAATCCCTTAAAACAAATTAAAATCTACACAAAAACCACTCTAAAACGAGGCTATTCACATGAAATACAAGTAACAACGACACAAAGAATCTGGAAAAAAGTAGTAGATTGAGAAATATTTGAATCATAAAAAAAACTTTTAAATATTTAATTAATCGGAATGAACAGTTTTCTTGATCAGTACTATACAAATCTATATCAGATCAAGCTGATTGTTAGGTATTTGATCGAGCTAATCAAGTCGAAAAAGCAAAGCAAGGCTTTGGACTCTGAATTTGAAACATAAACTGACACGTCATCGTCATCGAACTAATCGATCTTTAAAGACACTAAACTTATCGAAAAAGAAACAAAACGGAAATGACAACTATACCAGATTGAACTTAACAAGGAAAAAGATATATCAAAACGATTAAATACTTACTATAAACATATATTGTGCTTTATAGAATTATTTGGTGAATATATCCCGATTTTTTAAAACCACAAAGAATCCTTTTAAATCAAGGAATACACAAAGAAAATCCCCACATATCCTGCATTATCGATTATTTCTAATTATGGAATTATATGATGGTTATTTTTTTACAAAATAACTAAAGGAAATATCAATATATTCTACATGTATTTAAAAAACCCTAGATCATTACAAATATATATACAGGGTGAACTTTCAAAGAGAAAGTTAAAAATTCCCACCATCAACCAAAAAAGATTCTCTTTAAATGTGTATAAATAATACGTAAATAATTTAACAAACAAAAAATTCAAACAAATTGAAAAAATATTTGAAAAAGAATCAAAAACAAACACAAATCGAAAATAGGATCTGAATCTAAAAACTAAAAGCAAAAAGTGAAGATCAAAACCAAGAATTAAGCAACTGAAATTACAAACTTTGAATTAGAGACTTGAAACATAAAACTATAAACTAAAAACCCAAATTTAAAGAGACCCAAAATCCTTGAAATAATCTGAAAGGATCCCACCTAAATTCCATACCGAACCAAAAGTGAAGACAATGACCTGGAAACTAGGGTGCTACTGGCACCCGTAGAATGTTGAAGATCCCTGACAATCCTTGGTCCTGCAAAGGATCCGCAACATGATTCGCAAAAAAGAACTCAAGATATAGCAGGTGAGAACATAAATATTATACTTAAACAATTTGATTACAAATTCAATTTGATTAACTTGTTGGCTCTGGCCATTGCTGTTGTTGCTTTTGTTGTTTCGGTTTAAGTTTCCGTTATGTTACCGTTATCATTATATTGTTATCGTTATCGTTACCAAATTATCGTTCTCGCTGTCAGTATCATCGCTGTGGCCCCTTACTTATGTCATTTGCCATTACAATTGCTCTCTATTGCGATTACAATTAATGTTGAGTACGCACAAGGACGAAGGCACACAGACAGGACACTGACACCAACACAGACATAGACAGCAGATAAAGCCACACGGACACACACACCGTTACAGCTGAGTGGAACTCAGTTAGAGGCACTAAAAGATACAATTTTTTTTTTTTGGATTTATTTATTTTCTGTTTAAATTTTGGAGGTTTCGATTTAATTTGCGGATTAAAAAGCAGACTGAAGGAGGTTTTTGGTCCAATGACAAAGGTCTCACCACCTAACCACCTAACCACCTCACAGCCTCACACATCATCTCTCACCTCTCTCTTGCTTTTGTGATTTTTTTGCAACGGCTTGGAGAGTGAGTGTCCTTGTGTATCTGGCAGTTAATTAGACTTGCGTTGCCCCGGCTGAAGGCTCCTTGTTTTGATTGTGCCAGACAGAAGCTCAGACAACTCACGTCTTTGCCTTTGCCTACGATTTGGCCTCTTGCCCCCCCACTTACACTATTCGACTTACTGGGGAAAAATGAGGGAAAAGAAAATGGAGTGCTTCTCAAAAAATCATTAGGAAATGGTCTTTAGAGTCCCATTTGTGCACCTCTTTTAATAAATTAAAAACTCTTCAAGAAACTTTTTAATAAAGTTTAGCATGTCTCAAATATGTATTAGAAATTAGAGAAAAATGTAGTTCGGGGATGATACTTAATATCGGCATATCGATGCTGCTTCGATATATAAATGGATATTAAAACCTTGTGAAATATATCGCAGTTTCATTTTAACATATCGAACCCATGTAATCGGAAAAACAAATGTATTAAATAATACATTTCTGATTTAACCATTTCATTTGAATACTTTTCTAAATAACACAAAATCGAACATATCGATACGATATGATAATTAGAGCGATATTTTTACCGATATATAAAATACTTTTCTATATTTAAATTTTAAATATATTAAGCATACCGATACGTTCAATTTGGTAGTTACTAATTGGAGCAATATTTTTATCTATATATAGTATCACAATTTTCCTCTCGAAATACATTCCTAGTTCGGATTTAGTTTTGTATTTTTCTTTCCGTGCTTAAGACACACACACATACACACACACACTTAGCTCGAGGACATCGGTGTCCTTGCATTTGCTAAGAGGGTAACATCTGCCTTATGGCCACCCCTTTCGCCATTCCTTTCCTTGTCTTCCACCCCCCCACATCCTGCTGCGTTTTCCTTAGCGCCCTTTTTACGCTTTCCTCTAGTGTGTGTATGTGTCACAAGTTTGTTTTTCAGGGACTCAAAATTGCTGTTTTCGTTGCCTTTCGGTTCTTGATTGGTGTTTGGGAACTATTTCGAAATGTTTGAGATAAAATATCAAAAATTTCAATCAAGAAATATTCATAAAACATTAATAAATATTCCCTTTGGCTTACACATATGTATGTATATTATTTAATTAATAGGGCTAAACTGTCTCCTCTTCAACTCCTTTATCCTGGCTTTATTCCTGACCGCCCCTCAAATGTATGCTACACTTTTGCTCTTCCCTTTTTTTTTGTCATCCTTTGCCCTGCGGAGAAAAACAACTCCAGGAGTAAAGCGAACGAAAAAAAAGACAAAACAAAAATATGAAAAATGCCAAATGTAAACAAAATCAAAAATGCCGGCCATGTCCTTTGGCGTTTTGCTCCACATATTTTCTTTTGTTGCTCCCCACTGTCTAATATATACAAATATTTTGATGGCTGATGGCCAGGAGGAACAGCAGAAAAAACGAAAAAATGGATAGGACTTTGCCTGGAAAAGGTGGGGGAAAGTGGGCGTTGGGGGGGAATGGTCGAAATTGCTTGGCCTGTTAATTTAATTTTTCGCCATCCTCTGATACGATTTCCGTTCGTTGTCACTGGATTTTTGGTTGCTTCCCTGTCCCCTGCTCTGCTTAATAAAAATCAAAGCCGACATCTTTGGAGCTGGCAACTAATTCATGAATGAATTCATTTCGCAGGCGATTCATCATGAATCGTTTTAAGAAGCTAAGTAATAGTATTTTTAAGGAAATTTTAGTAGGGATACCAGATCGTTTGTACACGAGAGAATACTTAAAATAGAAAAAGCTTGTACATGACAGGCAAAGCCTGGAAAAGTGGGTCTTGTGACTTCTGGTGAAAGACATTAGCTTTTAATTTGTATAAAAAACACTCAACTTTAATCGTTACGAATTCAAAATTCTAAATTAAACCCTCCAAATTTAATCACTCATATTCTCTATGAAAATGTCTTATATATATTCTTATATATTATTTTTTTCTTTTTTTTGTAAGCACTAGACTTTGCCGTTGGTGTTATTTCAATATGTTTTTCGTTTCAGTTTCATTTTCAAGTTGAGTTCAATTTGATTTTCATTTTTAATTCACTGAAAAAACGGTGTTGGATGCATTTTATTTTTATTATATGTACTTTTTTTTTGTTTTTCTCCATTTACGTGACGGTGTTGTGTTTTATTTCCCGTTACCCCAAAAACCATTTTGCTTGTTTGCCGTTTGTTTGTTTGTTTGTTGGTTTTCCATTATTTATAAGTGAAATTTTTAAAGCTCTGGCGGGACGTTGCTTCCTCCACCCATCGTTGTTTTCCATATTGTTATATATATATATAAATATATATATATATTTTTCCTTTATTTGTTTATGGACCTCTTGCTGTTGTTGGTTTTGCTTTGCTGATGTCCAGTTGCGCGAACGCTTTCACTTTTCGCCTCTGCTTTTTCGATATAAAAAACAACAACTCTTTATTTTAAAATTTCCTTATTTGTTCTTCTTCTTTTTCATCCCGCTGGTTTTCTCTTTTTCCCTTTTATGTGATTTAATTGAAAACATTTTGTTTTGTGTTTCCCAAAAATAAAAAGAAAGAAAAAGTTAAATGGCCTAATTGGTCCCTTTTTTCCCCACGGCGGTCATAAGTTTTTGACATTTAAGCTAACCTTGTTGATATATTGAATATATATATATTGTTCTAAATTCTAAAAGATATTTAGCTTATTTATATTATTCAGAAATGTTGAAAATCTAGTTAAAACCGGTAAAAGAATGAATATGTTACATATAAAAATATAAAATAAATAATATATAAAATATAAAAACATTTCCTTCACACACATTTGATTGATTTATAAAACTTTGAAACAATAGGAGGATAGCCTTTATTTGGTTTTTGTATAAACTCCCAGAAAATTCCTTGGTGAATTTTGCAGGGAGCTTTCCGGGGTGGCATCAATGGGGCCAGTGAATCGTGAATCGCATGAAAAATAAGCCATGCTAAGGGGATTGAATGATTTCGCTGGAATGCGAGGTCGGGCACAAGTCTATCGGGCATAGATATATAATCATTGCAGGGTCATAAAACGTGAACGGGTATCTGTTTTGTTTTTTTTTGTCTGCTTGGAATGTGTCTCATAAAGTCCAGGAGTGTTGATAAATCCAACCATAAATGCGATAAAACGATCAATCTGAATGAAGTTTATTAAGGCTGAGCGAGAGAGATAACAATAACGATAACGATAACGATTCTAATTGAATGGGAAAAACTGATTCGATTAAGGTGTTGTGAGTCATGACTTCCGGACCATAAAAGCATTAAATAAAAGTCGAGTAGAGAAAGGAAAGTAGTAAAAGTTATTCAAATTTCTCTTGGCCAAAATGAAGGAAGAAGTAGAAGGCCAAGTGAATCAATAAACAACTCAGACTTAAGTGGCCTGCAGATGCATCTGGCTGCATTTTCATCTGCCAGGAATTTGATACTTCTCGGCGAGAAATAAACTGAGCCACAGGAAAAACAACCAAAAGAAATGGCTGTCCTTTTTAGGTTTTGTTTTTGCATCCTGTGAGGTGGTTAAAAATAATATTGCCTACTTTTGCGGGTTGCTGTTTTTCTGCTTATAATTCCCAAATGGTTTAAAGGACCAAGAAAATTTGTTATTTGTGTCTGTGAAAAGTAGTTTTTAAAATCAAAGCTTTTTTTCCAGTGCATCTGTGTGCGTATTTAAATAAATTTTGTTTCAACTTCAGCAGCATATGTGTGCCAGTGTGTGCATATGTACTGTCTGTCTGCCAGAATGTTTATGCTGAAAATTGCTGTCGGAAAATTCATTCCATCCCAACGCCAAGCTCCCATGAAAAGTCAGCCAAGAGAAGAGAAGTTTTGACAGAACAACAAAAAAAAAAAAAAAAGGGGGAAGGCCGATGCGAACATATGTATTTTATATGCTAATGCGTTTAAAATCATTCAAATCGTGTCTATATCACACACAAACACACACCCAGGGAGAGAGAGACAAATGTCATTTGCAACTTTTTTACCAAAAACTGTTGGGTTTTTTCTCTGTTTGTTTCTTTTCATACTTTTTTTTGGGAGAAAATGTGTAAATGGCAGTCAAATCCTGTCGTCGCGTCTGTGCGTATAAATATTTATGGCCCGCACTGTATAAGTTCATGAACAAGTCTGGCGATTTGAAGGCCAAACTGTATTTTTTGTTGGGTTATTTAAATACAAAGATATGGTCAAAGGGTATGCATTTGAAGGTTAAATCAATAAAAAAAATAAAAATATATACAAGTGATAAAATTTTTTAAGGTTTTTCAATAAAATCGATTAATAACATTAAAATGTATGTTATTAAATGAAAAGCTTGGTAGTGTTTATTTGAAGATGGTGTTGATAATATAATTTTAGATTTTTCCTTAATGAAACGCGGAAGAAAAACTCTTTTTGCAAAGACTTTTGACTCAATTTTTATTTATGAAAATTCATTTCCCTGGATGAACGGCCTAGATATTCATTTCGCAGCCTAAAAGTAGCATTAATATTATATTACGAGACACGTCTTAAAGCCACACTCTTCCACTGTGTGTGCGTGTGTTGGTGGGTCATTAGGAGCGGTCCTTGCCTCAAAATACTTCCCTGGAAATACATGCATATAAAAGCCAGAGAGTCGGAGCCAAAGTGAAATAAGATAAATGAGCCAATTTGACTTGGCCTTCTGCTGCTTAGCGGCGGCCACAATAACAAATACTCCGTGCTCCGGCCACCCACAAACCGGATTCTCACCTGCTTACACCTGCTTTCATTCTCTCTGTCTCTGTTTCTCTCTCTCGTCTCTGGTCTCTCGCGGTGTGCTGGCCCGGCTAATAGGCCAATCCATATACAGCCAAGTCAAGCGTTGAAGAAAGGCGGATTCAGTTTGTCAATCACAGCGCGTATGGGGAATTTTTGAGCGAGATTTATTTATTTATTTCACGTTGTTGTTCATGGCATGGGAATCTTCGAAATTGGAATTTTCGTGTAATAATTGATTTGGAGAAAAATGATCGAAAAAGATTTTGCCCCGCTCCCTGTCAGGGATTATAGCTCAGGCATTTCGTCTTACGTTTATGATATTTTTCATTTTCTATCTCTAGTAGTACACGGCAAGAAAAAAATTTGTACAGGTTTTAATTGTCAGATATGTAAATGAAAATATTTATAGGGTAGGTATATCGAGAGGTTCAATATATCGCGCTGAATATCCCTTTGCAAGGAGAGTGAATTGGGAGCTACCGAAATTTTCAATCGAATTTAACATAAAACAAGAAAGGAAGCTAACTTCGGCACGCCGAAGTTTAAAAGGTCTCCTTCACTGCGTTGCAAACTTCTGACTGAAATTATAATACCCTGCAAGGGTATAAATATCAAAATTATCAAAATAATACATCTTTAATAAAAGTTAAATGTGTGATGTGTTTTTCTTGTATTTGTTTAGAGTATTTTCCAGTCATTAAAATATCGATCAATGAAAAAATATCATATTAATCGAAATTATCAATATCTACAAATATTTAATAATATTAATAATGACAACGATCATTTAATAATTATTTTTTATATTTTATTTATAATGTATAATTTATTTATAAAAAAACAATTATTAAATTATTAAATATTTAGTAATAATATAATTTTGAATATTATTGTTGTGAAGATATCGATAATTTCGATTATTGTGATATTTTCCCTAAAGTCACCCAGTGTTTATATATCGTTTACTTGTAGGTATATATTCCTAACGTTTTTCCATTAAAAAAATAATAATCTTTAATATAACCATATAAGCTATGTTTTTTGAATATATCTATATCTTTTCCTGAGTGTATTTTGGCAGCCATTGTGCTTCCTTTTTGGACTTTAACAGCTCCTCTCCCTCTCCCTCTCCCTCGTTTTTGGCACAGAATTTTGTGATGCGTGTGTTTTGCTTATTGTTATTCGCCTGTCTATGCCAGCGCGTTCATGTGTGCTGTTGTTGAGCGTTTTTCCAACCCCCAACTCCCCCTACCTTCTCTGCCATATATGTAAGTATGTATATGTATGTACATATATATGTATTTTCCAGCACGCTTTTCCACCTTGTGCCGGCTGCAATATATATATAAAAAAAAAATAATAACACAAGAAAAATTCAACTCGACTCGACGACTCAAAAAGCCATTAAGGCGTCGAAGTCAATGCACTCGAATGACGGGGAATGCTCCTTTCTGGGTGGAGGAGGAGCTTCCTCCCGTGGATATTTATTGACATTTAAATTGACTTGCGACTGCCCGGCAAAGTATGCTATAAGAATTTAAAGATTTCCGCCACTTTTCATGCTGCCACCCGCTGCTTCCTGTTATTGATCTAATATTTATGGATTAATCAATCATAAAATTAAGCCCGCGAGCTGAGCTGAGTTGAATTGCGGGGGCCATTGTTGTTTCCATAATTAATTGTGGGGGAGCCAGCCGGGCGTATACTTAATAGGCTCAATCAACACGCATTTGAGAATTGCTCGGCAACAAAGACACTTGTTCGAATATATATATATATCCAAGGGAAAGCCAGCCAACCAACCATCCATCCATAACCCTCTATGACTATAGGTTTGCCTATATCTATATATCTCGCCGGTCTGTTCTTTTGTCCAACTAATTATGACGGACTCGGTCCACAGCCTCTGACGGCGCGTCTGTTCTCCATCGCTTATCTTTGGTGGGCGTTGACAAGGCTCCATTATCCAATATTATACACTACTCGACTTTGGGCTCTACTCTTCCTTAAAGTGTATGTGTTTGTGTGTATGCAGAGTGCGAAAAAAGGGGGTAAGTTAATGCGAGAAATTGCTTTAAGGCATATATATATTGTTTTCAGTTAAAAATAAATACGGGACTACTGGGAATATAATATTTGTAATTTAATAAAATTATATCAATATATATCATATATAAAAAAATATTAATTAGTAGTTTTATAAAATTATTAAAAAAAATATTCATGGAAATAAAAAAATATAAATTATTAAAAAGAAATAAATAAAGATATTTATCATTCTACCTTTAGGGGTTTTTTTAATATTTATTAAATTACTAATATATTTTTTTGATATTTTTATATAATTTAATTAAATTACTAATATATAATAAAAACTAAAACCAACTCCTTTTATTTTTATTGTGTAGTTTCATTCAGTTTGCTGTCTGTGTATAGTATGTATTACTTATCTTTCAGCAGCCAGTCGAGCCATTTCATCTTAGCCAGAAACACGAGAAATCAGAATGGGTTGGTAGGTGACACATGTAACCTTCTTCTCCGCCTCCACATCCACCGAACTTCATGAACTTTGCGTTTTGCCGAAAACTCACGCAACTCCAGGGGAGAAGGGAGTGTGGAGAGTGGAGAGTGGAAAGTGGAAAGTGGAGTGGCTTGGAGTTCTTCTCATCCTCCTTGGCACTAAGGGGTTAGGTGGGTGTGAGTGGTGACATTGTTTTGGGGGGTTGAAGTAGTGGGTGGGTGGGTGGTGGTTGGTGTCGTTCTTAGCTGGGGCTAATATTTGCTTCAGGCAAATATGAGTACACAGTGCGACTAATTACGCTGTGAAGCCTCAAGCAAAAAAAAACAAAAGACCCGAATTTATCAGAATGACTCATAAAAGGCCATGGGGTTTCAGACAAATAAATACTGCTGGTACGATCCCCGTTGAATTTCAATCACACCCACTGCTGTGAGTAGTTTTACGAAGGGGCTTTTTTCTGCGGGTTTTTTAGGGTTTCTTTGTAAGGTATTTGGGGGTTTTTTTGAGAATTGTACGGGTAATTATCCGGATTTTTCAGGTTTAGTTAGGGGTTTTTTTTCGTTGTTTTTGGTGTTTTTCTTTGATTTTTTTTGGAAGGCTATATCATTATAATTTTCAGTTTAAAATATTTGAAATCACCAGGCAAATTAATCTAGACAGGAATACTTACCGATTGGTTAAAATTTGACCAAGTTTTTTGTGTCCTTTCAATATTTTAAATGTCTAATTTCAAATCAAAAGCAATGTGCACTGCATTTTCTGGGCAATTTGCATTTCCTAATTAAAATGTGGCCAGCTGTCAGCGGATATCAGAAAGGCCTCGGGTGGGAATCACTGGAACGTCAATTAAAATCATATTTGGTAAATTTTATACACCTGTGTAAAAGTGTGCAAGTAAGCGCGAATTGATTGTCACACCAAATAATCATATAATCATTTTCGTGTGTGCAATTTCAATTGACAGCCATGTGTGTGTGGGTGTGCGTGTGCATTGCAGTGAAGCGGAAAAGCTGTTAGGGAAAAATTTGTAAAAAAAAACTGAAAGGAAATCTCTAATGAAGTGAAGAGAAAGGATTCTAGAATATGTATATATTTTTAAGAGGTTCTTTAAGAGTTCGTAGAAACATGAAAATATATAGTTTCCATTAGGAATTTTTTGTTTTATAATATTTAAAAATTAAGGCATTTTATTTATTTAATATTTATTTAATATAAATATATATTAAAGAAAATCACAAACCCTTTTAGTACCTATCAATTTCCTTGTTTTAAATAAATAATTAAATAAATAAGAGTTAGCAAATCCCTCTCTCTCTCTCTCTATAATTCTCAACTGGTTCATGATCACTGACCAACACTGGTAACACTATCTTTCTTTAATCACCCAAAATAATCCCCAAGTCTATTTACCAAAGTCCCTCCCCCGCATTTAAACTAATCAACAAGAACATTTTGTTGTTGGCTCGCCTCTCTGAATTATATTGTATATATGGATTGCCTGCGGTTGTGGCACCTGCGGGGCCATCATTCGCTCCATGAATTAATGGCAACCTCTGCTTTCTCTTCTTTTGAGTGCTAAGCTCTCCTCCACTTGGTACTCCATTTGCAGCTTCATCTCTAACCTAACACAATATCGATTTTACGTAATTAAGGTAAAGCAGCAGCAGCAGCAGCAACTACAATAAAAATGTGGCGCACACACACACAGAGCGAGAAATGGGGCGGGGGGAGGGAGAGATACATCATACTGAACATACTGGAACCGTCTTGTCCCGGAGCCCAAATAAAAATCAATAATTAAAGTTACTTTCTCCCAGCTGAGGGAGTACCTATTGTCGGCAGTCGGCTGGCTTAGTGCTTAATGTCTGGGTAAAAAAAGTCTCTGAAGGGAATTAAGTTTGCTGGTCGACGGGTGTTTAATAAATTGCATTGCGTATACGCACTGTGGTTGTAATAAAGAATATTATTACTGTTATTATTATATTGTTCCATTATTATTATTATTTAACAACTTCAGCTGATAGTTTGTCAAGGCTTTTTGTAATGGATTTAAAACAAAACAATAAAGGAAGCTAACTTCGGCACGCCGAAGTATATAATACCCTAGCAGTTTGCAATTGAAGCATACCCTCAACCATTTCAAGGTTTAAACTAAAATATTTAACATTAAGTTCGCATTTCAATAGAAAAATAGAGCCCACATTAATTCTACTGGAATGAGTTTCATGATCGCTGTTACGGCAGCTTTATATATATAGGATAATAGTCTTGGTTTGGACTTACCTGAATTTCAGGACACTCAGGGGACACACAAGGGAAGGCGAGCACACGTGTTACTCGGGGGGGAGGGGCTCTCTGAGGTGCGGCGGCAGAGGGGCCTCTATTTATAGGTAGGATTTTAAGCCAAGCCAACAAACTCGAAACAGTTTTTCGAATAGATAAACTGAAAATGCATTAATTCATCAATTCGGAAAGCTGTTTTGAATTTTTGTTTTGTTTAAGGTTATTAAATCTGCATTCTAAATTTATTTTATATATGTATCTCTCAATATTTGTTTATGACCATTTTTTTTTTGGAACCCTACCGAGTTAGTTACTTTTTCAAACTGATAAATTATCGATCCAAGAATATCCCAGAGCCAAATGAAATCCTAGGAAACCCTTATAATGCGTCTCTAATTTGATGCTTATCAAGGCATTATGAATGGGAAATAATTGGATTAACATTTGCCAAAGGTCACATTGTAATATGTAATTCTTGGGAACAGAAGCCTTGACATTTACCACCTCCGTATCTCAACACTTTTGCGGGCAATCTGCAAATTGTAATTGACAAATTACACAGCATGCATAGGCCGAGCCTGTCAATGCATTTTGCAAAATTTTGGAACATCAGGAAAGTCATAACAATAAGAGCTTTCGGTATCGGTTTTGCCAATGTCACTTCACCAAAGTCCAAAGTAAGTGCGGAAATATGTTTTGGCCAAGATAAGCCCATGACAAATGAAAGGACAGCCAGTCAAAATGATGACCAGTAAAGCGTTACAGTGTATAATGTCAAATGAAGAACGCAAAATGTCCTATGCTCCCAGGGACCTTCAAGACTGGCCGTCACTGTGTAATGGCAAATGCTGTAGGCGTCGCTCTGGTCTAGTTTAATGGTGATTAATGATCGGAATTTTGGCAGGCAGTGAGTGAAAAACAGGCAAATGCAAAAGTAATGTTTAATATCTGTCATGCTGAATAATAAACCAAAAAAAAAAAAAAAATCATAATAATAATGGATGTTAACTTCCATTTACGTCAATCTGCTGTTCAGTGGCCTAATTTAAATTTTGCATTTAATCAGAATCCCAGTAGTTTTGAGTTGAACTTGTAGGGTTTTTCACTGTCACATTTCTTCATGAGATTAATACGTGCCTATAAAGTTGGTCGGTTTCTTGGATACTTGGGATTCAGGTGTCATTGTCCCTCCACCCAGGAAGACAGTCCTTCCAATCTGCCGCATCCTTGGTTGCTCCGTGGCAATGCAATTGGGGTCGCTTATGGCGGACACAATACGTTGTTTCCCACAGAAAGCGAAGCATTCCCAGCCCCGGAAGCGTTCTTCATCCACCCACAATTTTTACACTTGAAAAAAATAGCTTTAGAAATTCTTAAAACATTTTTATATATCAAACTTTTCTGGAGTCAGGGAAATATATTTTAGAAATAATTTTTTGGTTAGTAATTCTTTAAAAATGTTTTAAAGTTGATTAAATATTTTTTTTTAGGAGAAGTTTCCCATCAAAATTTGATCCATTTATGTTTAATCATTTATTTTTTTCTAGAACTTAAGGCTTACATATTTTTTTGAGTGCATGCAGGGATAAAAATGTGCACGAAATTGTTGCGTGCAATAAAAGTAAGCTCCGGTAACGTGGACTGCCGTGAGCCGTAGCCGAAGCCGGAGCCGGAGCCAGTGCCAAAGCCGGAGACGTAGCCCTAGCCATAGTCGTCGCTAAAGTGCAACGTGGCTGATGTTGCTGGTATTTAAATGCCATCGCACAAGTGCTACGAAGTAGGAATTGCACGCTGGTGTTGGGGTTCTGGTGGGGGGGGTCTCTGGGGGGGTTCTGCTGGTGCAAATAGTACAAATGAAGTGGCACACCAGCCTGACAGTCGCTTGAAATGCTTCCGGCTGCCCCCGTGCCTCGGCCCCATTTCTGGCCAAATCCCGTTGCAGTTGGCACTTCAACTGGCTGGCTGGCTGGCTGGCTCTTTATTATGTGAAATTAATTTTAATTAAAAATATTTTAAGCTTCCGAAATGAGCATGAGAAAGCAAAAAAAAGCGCAAACTGAAACTTAAAACCTGTATTTGAGTTAAGCTTCAATTAGCGAGTAGAAAGGACTTGCTCTTTTTTCTTATTTACTATTCTGTACCAGTATTATAACAGTATAACAGTACTGAGAGGATTAGAAGTGACCTGATTGCGCTAAAAATAAAATTTTTGATATTTATTATTCGAATATAAACTTTTTAGATTTTCCATAAAATAAATAATAAGAATATAAAGCTGTGCCTCACTTAAAAATCTCGCGAAATAAAACAGTATTATAACAGTATAACAGTCTGGACAAGATTAGATATGCTTCGATTGCGCCTAAAATAAAAATATTAAATAAAACTGGATATTTAAAGTTCAAATATGAATTTCTTAGATTTTCAATTAAATAAAAAAGAAATATAAAAATAATAAAATAGAAAATATAGCTGTGCCTCTATTTTTGGATGCTTTAAAATAACGCGAAATGAAAATAAAAAGAAAACACCAAACACATCGCGATAATGATTCATACAGTTCGAGTTGACAGTGATGAAGCCCTCCGGCTGACAGCTTGGCTTTAGGCCCTGCTTGGGCGCCAATGCCCTGACAGACGATGCCCGACGCCCGACAACTGATTACACACACCCATGGCCCACAGCCCACAGCTTTTTCCGCCTTTTCCCTGACGACTGGGTGGGAATATATATGCACATATATTTTGCAATCAACACTGTCACATTCTCATTGTTCTTCTTTTTTTTTTTTTTGATTATTCAATGCGGAAGGAGTATTATCCCTTGCAGTCTGTGATTCCCTTTCGATTTTGTGCACAGTTCAATTCGTGTAAGAAACATTCCTTTTGTGTGTAAGCTATGTTATTTATCGGCGAAAACTGCAGATTTCCAGGCTAAGTATTGAACAAAAAGCAGCAAGGTCAAGTCTTCAGATAAGATTCTCTATAATATAAAACTCTTCTGCAAACATTTTATGAACTGAAACCCCAAGACGTTTATTTTTTATGAAAGCTACTCAGTTGAGAGCAACTGCCACCCAAATAACAGACCCTGAAGCCAGCAAACTATTCTCCCTCCCAGTTCGGAGTTTTCCCGCTTTCGTATCCTGTATCCTGTATCCTGAAGGCAGCGGCTCCTCATGCATGTGTCCAATTACAATTAGAGGCATCTTAATGCGCCCCAGCCAGGGCAAAGTGTCTGGTAGTGGAATCAATTAATATTGGCAATGGGCACCAATTAGCGATTGATTAATTAGAATTGGATGCTGTCCGGGAGGTGGGACCAAGGGCTGAAGCACGGGGGGGGGATCTAGTGGCAGCACGTTGCTTAAAATGGGGAAAGTTCTCCTTCAAGTTTGAGGGGTTTTATTTTAATAGAAATTAAAAGAAGAAGGTTGGGAATTATAATACAAAATTGTGATTCTTATAAATGTTTTAGGTAAACTAAACCATAAACAAAATGGTATTATTTATAAAGTATTAATTAAAGTTAAAGAAATATAATTACTAAGAATGTGTTAAATAATCAACTTAAAATGATTGGGAATTATAGGGAAAAGTACAGTAAAATGTGTTTTTTACGGAAAATCCCTAAGCTTAGTCACAAATCCTTATCGTAGCTGAAAAAGGTTGAAAGGATACAGACAAACTTAAATAGCTTAAATCGAAAATGTACATATATATTTATTCACAAAAGGCCATCAACCGCAGGGACTATGGCTATGACAACTCCCCTCCTCCCCCCGCTTCCTTCCAGAACCGGATGAAGCCCGTTCGTGTCCGGCTGAAAGTGGTGTAGCCGCTGGGAATCTATCAATTTTTATTCCAACTACAAACGAACTACGAACTACTCCTGGCCACTGACCCACTACCGGACCTGTCAGCAGAATATGCATTGTGGGGACGGAGGGCAGTGGAAGCCAATAAGCTGGCAATCAAACGGAAGGAAGCATCAATAAATAAATATATACCAAATCCGAGTGGATACTTCCGGCATCATTATGCCATTTGCCAATTTACAATGACGTTTCGTAGCGAACAATTTAGTTGTTACTTTTTCAACGTCATCGGGAAAAGCATTTTGCAAACTATCGATTTAGAAAAATTATATATGCTCTGGAATTTATTGAAATTCTTTGGATTCTATTTTAATTTCTCTTTTCCTATCTTTACCAGGTAATTTAGGGATTTTTTTAAAAAAGGAAAAACAGAATTTGACAAGCTCTTTAATGGTGCCTTTAAATATGAAGTTGTTCATTCAGTGCACTCACGATTTCTTATTGGAAATTAACAAAAATAATTGAATATAATAATTTAATATAATAAATAATAAACAATAGAGTTAAAATAATTCTCTGGCTACCTCAAGACTCCCTGAAAAGGATCCTTAATTATTTGTGGAGTTTTTAATTTAATTTTTTAAAACCTAAAGTCTGTTTATTGTCAATTATTATAAATAACTTGAGCTAATTAATTAATCAAACCTTTAACAAATAAATTAAAGAAGCATTAAAAAAATGTTCTCCCTAAAGTTAAGCTTCTTTTCGATATTAAAAGCCTTCCTGTCTCCTTTCTTACCTAACAAAACCAGGGCCATGAGGTAAAATCTTTTTTCAAATTCCGCTAAAACGCAATATATCTTGTTTACGGAATGCTTCCTCTAAAAATCCAGATACAGCTTGTAGGAAAGCCTTTGAGGCCAAAGTCAACACCATGCTTGGCAGATATTAAAACGTGGCCGGTGTGTTGACTTTACCAAAGGTGGAAATTCAATTTAAAACCGCATTCCTGCTTTGAATCAATTTTCCAGATTTCTCGTTGCTATCGTTGTCGCTCAATCCGATGTTTTTGTAGGGAAATTGATCCATTTATTTATTTTTTTGTTGCCTTAATTATCCTTTTGGCTAAACTGCCAACCCATTTGAGCTTCGAAACAAACTATGTGTGTGCGGCTGTTGGGCGGACTTGAGTGAAAGAAGGTGAAAGTCAAAGTTTCGGCCCGGCGGCTGTTGTCATAAAACTTTATCCCTGTCATTACAAACGCCTTAACAGCTAGATCAACATGCCGCAAGTGGCCGCCCAGGCCAACACACAGCCTCCAGCCTCCACTTTCCTCTTGGCCACATCCTTTAACCCCATGCCACTCCGTCCTTTTGCTCATTCGGCAGAGCAAATGTGAAAAGAATAAACTCGGGGCAAGAAAACACTTGGGGAAAAAATGTAATACACTTCTCCTGAAATTTACGAAATCTTTTCATATTTTTTATAAATAAATAATAATATAATGGCTATTTTTTAATTTTTTAAATTTTTGATATAACAAACCAATTTATCGGATTTTAAAATATATATTTAAAGAAATTAAAATTAAAATATATATTTAAACAAATTAAATTAAAAACGAACGAAATTAATTGACATATTTTTAATCCCTGCTTTTTTTTTACCATCAACGATTTAAAAAGATTAAAAGGAAAATTCAATTTTCCTGATTTCTAGTCTACATTTTCTGGACTTTCTTTGTGTAGAACTTTTCTTGTTGCTTCTTTGGAAAAAAAGGGAGTGCGCTTGCTTGCTCCTCTTCTGTGTTTTCTATTTCTTGTCCATAATTTTTCTCGGTTTTTTTTTCTTGGAGGGCGGAACGGATTCAGGGTTTTTTTTTGTTGCTTAAACATTTATAAGGCTCTCCTGTCCGTGTCCCTTGGCCCATTCATTCATTTTCATTTTCATTCCGCCGCCGCACAGTAGCGCCTCTCGAACAAAAGCCGTTGCAAAAATCGAAAAAGTCGTTGTCGCAAAAACGATTTTAACCATACTTATTCGACAGGAAATTTCCCATGGATTCAGAATCTGCTGTAAAATCAATTTTCGGATTTTTTTTTTTTTAGAAGATATGAGCATTCAAAGTTGAACTTTGTTTCCATTTTTGCATCAAAAGAAAAAAAAGGAACAATTTGTTGACTTTCAGGTAATATTACACAAAAACTATATTACCTATCGCCATGATTTTTACTTTAAATAATAGACACATTCATAAACTGTAACCCAATCCAAAAAAAAGGGGAACTGGGTTAGGGTTTGCACAGGTAAATCGCTACCTGCCAGATGTCCATTTTTTTCACTTTTTTCTGGCTAAAGTAGTCTATATCTTTTTTGGATGGGCTGAGCCGCTATACACACTATAACTACGACCTTTGTGGATCTATTCTGGACCAAAATCAACTTACATCTGCTGCGTCGAGCTGCGTCCCCGGAAATGCAACAGCATAAACCAAAACTACTCAGGGTTAAATATACCAAAATACCGACTCAGCTTCATACTAACCAAAAAATATACTAACTGTAGCGCGTGGCGGTTACACGTTGAAATAAAAAAAAATTTTTTTTTATTTATTATCTGAGCAATTACATAAAAATAAAGATAAAAAATTAAATAAAAAATATTTTTTAAAAATTGTCTTCATTGAGAAAAAAATATTTCTTTACTTTGATACCCTTTAAAAAGGCGAATGAGTGGGCGTGGCAGATTTTCCAATACATATGTAAATTTTACAACAATTACCTATCAAATGGCGTTTAAATTATTTAGTTATCTTATTTTGTTCAAAAGTTATGATTTTTGCAACGTAAAATGAGAAAAGGCGCTACTGTGCGCCGTCGCCCTTAAACATGTGTTGTAGTTGTGCAAATCCAATTTCATTCGCCTTTTTATTTATTTCTTGGCTCCTTTTGGCCAGTTTTTGTGTTAGTTTGTTGCCCAGCGCAACGTTCAACGTTTGTCCAACGTCCGAGTGCCACTTCAGTTCACCCGCCCTCGCCCCAGACCCACTCGTTGAAGTTTTCTCTCGATTTTGGGTCAGTCAGCAGCGGCATAAATTATCAGCCCCAAGTCGGGGATCTATCGGGATATTTGCAAACACACACACACACACACACACAGTGTCGCGGCCTATGCAAACAATCAGCGGAAAAAT
Organism: Drosophila kikkawai; assembly: GCF_030179895.1. Lineage (NCBI taxonomy): Eukaryota > Metazoa > Arthropoda > Insecta > Diptera > Drosophilidae > Drosophila > Drosophila kikkawai. The sequence goes on along the minus strand of NC_091733.1, from coordinate 13,373,795 downwards.
GCCCGGGAAATGGCAAGTTTTTTCGTGTGGGGGAAGGGTTGGGTCCGCCCTGAAAGTCAAGTGCGGCCCTGCGGAAGCCACAAAAAACCAGCCTAAAATATAATCATATATTTTGATTACCTAAAGCTAAGGAACATAAAAAAACACAAGTAAAATTTAAAACAAAATTGTACAAAATAATTTTAAGAATAATATGTATTGTATTTTATATTCATCATGCATTTTTCAACAATTTATAAATTTATCCAGAGTAGCTCTGGAAAATCATCGATAGTCATCCATTTAAAATAAATTTTTTAATTAAAAATGATATTGAAACGTAGATGATTTTTAACAATATTAATATTCCTTGATTTAAAATTGATTTTAGCATAGAAACATAGCGAAAAGATTGGCTTTGTTCCTTAAGTTGTTTTTTATCGATTTAAAATCAAATTTATATTAAAAATTAATCAAAGGTTTAAATTATATATTAGAAATATCACTAAAAACCGATTTTTATTCGATAATTTTGATTCTTTCGACCAACATGATATCAATCGATTTATAAATGATAAATAACCGATTTGTTATAGAAACACATTCAGACCTCATTCGACATGACCACGCTAAAACTGTTTTTCAAGTGCAAAAACTAAAAAAAAGGGAAAGCCACTCCTTCTCTAGTGTTGTGCACACACACACACGCCACTTTCAAGTGGTTCAAGTCAGAATTCCAAAAAAGTAAAGGAAAAAACTTGTTGCTGTAAATGAAATTGATTGACAAACCCTGAAATTATTTAAGGAAATGAATATTTGAGCAGCTGCATTCGAAGTCAACGAACTATTGTGCTTTATTTTGTGGGATTTAAAAGGATTTGGGTATGGATTTTAACAAATAAATGTAAATAAAATCAAAGACAACCCTGCGTATGTGTGATGCCTGCCAAAGCTAGCATCACTCATACGCACTGTGGCCTTAGCTGGTTATTGCTGTTCATTTAAAGCTGTTTAAGCTCATTTAATGTGAGTTTGCTGGGAGTTATTTTAGCCTGGCATTCACAGGTAACCACACGATTTCCTCCGCCTCAGCTTTAAGCTGCATTGACCCTGGATTACCTGGCAACCTCCCACTATTTTAGAGCCTCTGAATGCAAATGCTACTTCGCCTTAAGCTGAGGCTGCTTGCCTCTTCACAAATGACAATCCTCATAAGCAACTTACCGAAACTGAGACCGAAACTGCCTCCGAGAACTCGTTAATTAAATATAAATACCTCTGAATAAGCCAGAAAGTAAAGAATAATATGCTTCACGGCTCGCCAGCCTCGGCATCTTTACAATTTGCATAAATGTTATGTATGTGTACATTTGGGTTGCTAATTAAAAGGGCCACACATCAGGTCTGTGTGGATTGTGGGTCAGGGAGCTGCTGGGTACCAGGATCCAAGGTATCCACACACACACACACATAGCATGTGTCGATGTATATTTTTTTTTGAAACTGTACAACGCCTGTCCCTGTTTCCGTACCGTCAGCCAGCCGAGGGCACTAAACGCCTCAAACGCTTAGCAGAAAAGCCCTCAGCCAATCCCCTTATTACGGGAATTTTGTACAGTGACAAATGACAGAGTCCTCGTTTATAGGTGAATATAAATATTTCATTTTTTTTAAGAAAAGAAAAGACGTTCAAGTTTTCAATTGAATCGATTTTAAATCGATAAATATCAAGGAAAAAGTATATTGTTTATAAACATTGTTCTAGTTCTTGTGTAAAATATATACAAATCTTTAATCTGAGAGTAGGGGAACTTACGTTTTCGATTTTCTTGCTGAAAAATATCGATTTATATAGATGGCAAAATAATAGTTTATATTTATACTTTATTCAAAATTTACAAAACAAATATACAAAGTCTTCGAGAAAGTTGAATAATAAATGAAGGACAAATCGATTTTAAATCGATAAAAAGAACATTTTCCGTTCCGCGTTTTTGCCATATGGAAATCCTCGAAGCAATTAACCCATTAATCACCGACTTTTCCACTTTCCTCCGAGCATTCTGAAGCTGATGCTGCATAATTACATACCCGCGTGTTTTTTGTGATTAGAGCAACTTGTGTTTTCTCTATGTGTACACACGCACACAATCGCCCACACAAAGTAGCAGCAACTGTTTTAAAAAGCCCAACGCGAGAGCCAGAGTCTGGGTTTTTGGGCTTGGACTGCCACTTGACATGGTTGAGGCCGACAAAATGCAAAATGTGTTAGCTCATGGATGCACTTCCGCTGACGCCTCCCAGAGTTGGCTGAACAATTAGCCAACTAAATGACCTTATTACGGCTTTAAAAAGGGAAAAAATGTTGTATTAAAATTTGTTGAAAAACTTTTGTAAAAAAATGGGGCAAAGATGGTTCTTTTAAATAAAATATTTTAGGCTTTCTATATTTTCTATTGTCGTGTTTTTGATCAACTTTAGTTATTTCGCAACTTTATCTCCAATTTCTCTCTTGTTCTTAAGTTCATTTCACATTTTTACCTTGCAATTTCTTACAGTGTGTACTCTGTGGGTTTAAGTGCTGCTAATTTGTTGCGCTGCAATTAATTGACGGCTGACTGTTGACCTCTTCGTGGAATAGGATTTGGGTCTAGACTCCAGACTGCACCCTGCCAGCGGAAAGCCACGCCTTTCGCTGAAACCAAAGCCACTTGTTGAGTCACAAAAGCACAACGAATTAAACTTTTTGTTAACCCAACAATATTCCCCCTTGTGGATTTTATTATCTCGCAGAATTCAAGATTTTACTATAGGTTTTTGTGGATTTCTAGAGTTTTTTGTGGAATTAAGAATTTCTGGAATTAGTGATTTTCTTAGTACGTAAAATGAGTTTCTGGAAAAGGCAAAAGATTAATATTGGTTAACCATAGCTTCAGGGTTTATTCTAACCTTGAAAAATTATCATAATCTAAAATTATCGATAAATATCGAATTTCTTTCGACAATTTCCCAGTTAAAAAATGAGATTTTTTATTGAGTTTTTGATTGAGAAGTAAATATAGAAATTTCCTATTTGCAGTTGTATTTTCTTTAGTGGGTTTATATATATATATACATTTATATCTACATTTTTTTGTGTGCTGGTTTTTTTGCCGGCACCTCATTTACATGCTCAATGGGGGGCTCCGGCTCAGTCCATTTTCAGTGCATAAAAGTTTAAGCCGAGGGTGTCCAGTCCGAGGAAACCGCCATTAAAATAACTTTTTACCCGCCCACATTTTGTCCCATGTTTCCTCGGTATACATACATATATACATATCTATATTTGTTTTTATATATATATTTGTTTATATATATATATATTACGGGGCGTATACGTAACATTAGAGTGACACCTACAACGGAAGCGGCCTCTCAGCTACTCCTCCTCCTCCATCTCCATCTCCATCAGCAACTTCAACATCAGTTTTTTCACGACGGCGGCGGTCTGATAACTTTTCAAATTTAGCCGCTTGGAAAAGGCTCAAGGAAAATGCGGAAAAGCGGCGGAAAAGCGGCGGAATACCGGCGGGGGGGAGGAAGCCTGCCGAAGGGGTGCCGGAAAGTATGCTAAGTATTTGGCGGGTCGCAGTTTACATTCGGGGCACCGCCCCGCCCATTGAAATTTTTGCTCTGAAGCTTACGAGACTCTCACAGAAGTTCGCTTTCAATTAAAGTTGAACAACCAAAGAAAACCCGGGTATTGGGGCCTTAATCCTATTCGCAGCCAGAGAGAGATCCGATTTTTGATATGGAAAATATGAATGAATAAATTTAAATGGGATTAAAAAGCTTAAAAGATATATACATATATATATATATATATGAAATATGAAAAGGTGTGGGTCTTATTTAAAATAAAGGGAATGGTTAAAAATAACACTAACGATTGTAGGGTGATTATAATTAAAAACAATCGATTGTAGGCTGTCACAGTAGAGCTGGAAATAAATCGATTTTCAGTGAATCCATTTTTTTCTATAAAATTCTAGAAGTCAACCGATTGTAATCGATTAAATTCGATATTAAAATAATATAATAATTTATAAACAAAGGGAATTTGTTATAATTATAGAGTATCGATAAGTACTATCACAGGACCATTGTTCACAAATATAAATTTACAAATCGGACAGACTACGATATAGCCTTTATTTACAATTAATTTTTAATTTATTTATAATTTATTTACAATTTATTTATAATTATAATTCGTAATAGTTAATTCCCTTTGTTTGTTTTTCGCTCTCTTTAGTTCCTTGTTCATCGCTTTCGCTTTCGCTGTCCCATTCTAACCTCGATGCGTGTTCTCTCCTTGCATGTTACTTGGTCTGCGATTGCATTCGACGACGGACCAAAAAAAAAAAAAATATTTTGAAAAACAAAAAAACAAAATCAAAGATTTTTTCATACAAATAAGAAAGCAAAAGAAAAAAAAGAGAAGAAAAGAGAAGAATAGAGAAGAAAGAAAAAAAAGAGAAGATCAAATAATAAAAGAAAATAAGAAAATAAAAATATTTAAAAAAAGAAAGAAAATGGATACCAAACTAGAAGCGCGTGGCCAGTTTCCGGCCTCGTTTCCGGACACATTTAAAAACTTCTTTGCTATGATGAACGAAGACGAGGATCATATGGGGCTATTTGCCAATCTCCTGGAGGATAAGGTAGTCCCTGTCCGGATCCTTGAACCCCATTCGAACCCTTAGACCCTGGAATTCCTTTCCTTTAATTGCTACTACTGTTAGTAACCCCCAAAAATCCCCCCATCATTCGCAGGTAATTCCCCGCCAGAACAGCCCCGTGCCCGTCCAGCGTCAGCGCTACGGCGGCAGCATGCGGAGCCACAGCGGGGGAGACAGCTCCGGCCGTCCTGGCCGCCACCACTACCATCCTCCCCAACAGCAGCAGCAGCAGCAGCTGCCGCAAGGCCAACAACAGGTGAGTGTGCCCTTAAGCAGGTGTATCCTTTTTGTGGGAACTTGGAACTCCTCTCTCCTCTCCCTCCAGCACAACATGTCGGTCTATCAGTCGCGCAGCAGGAGTGGCAGTGGCGGCAGCAGCTCTGACTTGGTCTCCGCCAACATAGGGAGTCGTCCCAACTCGCTGCGTCGCTCCCGGGCCTCCCTGAGCTTTAGCACCAATGGCTTGAATGCCGCCGGAATGGGCCCGGATCCGGGTCCTGGCAACGGAAGCGGTCTGGACCTAAGCCAGTGTCAAAATACCAATCAAAATCATGGCCAGAAAATGAAATCAGGCTCCAGCACGCAGCTCTGTAAGCACATCAAGTACTGCTGCCTCCACCAGGAGCCACTCTCCCAACCCACGCAGCCCTCACAGGCCGATCCCGGCCAGAAGCATGTGACCCTTGTCTGTGACTGCGAGCGGCTGAGGGAGAAACAAAAGCGCATGGGACCCGATGGCGAGGACAATTGCGGTGTGATCAAGTTACAAGGCTATGTCTATGGCTATGCTCCACCGCCGGCGTTGCCCATAAAGCCGACGAAGCCATCCAAATCCATCAAGATCTTACCTTCAGCATCGACCACCACGTCCAGCGACGAGCCGAGATCCTCATCGCCCAGCACCACGGCGGCGGCCAAGAACAAGAGCCTGCAGGAGCGGCAGGAGCGCACACAGGCCCGGCATTCGGTCATCCTGGAGAGGGCATTTGATTTCGGTGAGTGTTTTAAAGGAATTTTCGTTAGTTTATAATATTTAAAAAATATTTTAAAGGTGCGTTTAATTAATTTTAAGAAATATTTAAAAATAATAATTAATAACTACTTACATTAATTTTATTTGGGGTTTTTAGTTTTGTTTTTAGAGTTTTGTATAAACCAAGATTCCAAAACGAACTTATTCTCTCATAAACAGTGTTGCCTAAGTTATTTTCCCCACATGTCACCAGTGCTGGAAGAAGTTTAATTTTAACAAACAAAACAGCAGATTTCCATAAAGTGCAGTAATCTCTGTCAAGAGAAAACTTTTCCGCTAAATAAAATAAAAACCAGCATGTAAATCAGTCCTCTTGCGTTTCCATAATTTTTCCTTGATTTCCCCGCCCTGCTTATCACCTGTCAGACAGTGTTGCAAAGCGCAATTAAAAGCACACGCAAAGAACCGTAGTTTTTCCGTTACGAATCTCGGCCAGATGGCTAATCAAAAGCGGAAATGCAGGCCCTGCATGGAAGGCTGGCGGCGCTTGATTACCAACCAACACCGGCAACACCCACCTCCCCCCCGGAAGTGCGTGCTTGCAGGGCCAACGGTGGGCAGGTTAATTAAGGACCTGCTGCTGCGTCACCTGGTCTTGTTTGCCATGCCGAGCGAGCAGGCGACAACTGGCCCCAATTGTTGATCCAGATTTGGGGAGTACCCTACTTTTAGACCAGAAAATATAAGGAAGCTCTACCATTTAGTAGCTAAAAAAAGATATAGAAGCAAAATTGTTGCCTATTTATTAAAGAAAAGTCCAAGAAATGGCTTTGGACTTCCGCTCGGAGCTAGTTGCTGTGGCCGCATTGATGCAATTATGGTTGCTTTGTGGCACCTCAGCAGGGGAGTTGCCTGTCCCCTGTCTGCTGTCCAGTTTAAAGCACTTAGGACCGGAAGCCCATTATCAAACTGAGGGCCTTGCCAGGACAGGCTGTTGGCCAATAACGACAGGCGATGGCCATATAAGCTTCGTTCTTGTTTTTAGCTGGCTTCTTAACTCAATTTTGGTCTTCCTATTTGTCAGTTACTAGAGCCATTAGCTTTTGTTTTATGGCTTTTTGCAAAATACAGTGTTGCATAACGTGTTCCCTTATAAACAGTGTTGCGTAACTTATTTGCTTTGTAAGAAGTGTTGCCGAACTTGTGAACGAAATTGGACTTTTCTAGTTTATATAAATATATACAAAATTTATAAAAATATACATTTTCATAATCCTCTACCTGATTATCCCTCCTCACACGATTAAAGCGTATCCCCGGCTTGACAGCTTTTGGGATAATCAAAGTCCTACGGATATTAGACTCTGGGCTGTTTTTTTTTTTGATATAATGAACAGAAATGCCGCCAGCCGGAAGCGAGCCCAAAACGAAAATGAAACATCAACTTAAAAAGTGGCAAATGAACAGCACAAAAAAGGTCCTGAGACCCGAATCCTTTTTTTGCAAAGCCTCCTCTGCGAATGAGAGAGGATAATCGGGTGAAAGGATGTGAGTACATGGCCCCTTAAAAAGTATTTTCGCCTTTGTCCACTTAATTGCATTCGGTAAACTGTTGAATGAGATGAATGAGAGACCGAGACCGACTCCAGCTGGAGAGCACTTCACGGTGATTAATTCGGGGAGCCCGTAAAATGTTTGAAGCCGCTTATGATTAATCGGCAGAGCCTTAAAATGCACAAGAATAAGAGGGAGCAGAGCTCATTAATCGAATGATTGAGCCTTGGGGAGTGAATAAATAAATAAATGAATGAACGACTGAATGAATGAATATAGACATTGAATCTCCGCATTTGAGACACACTCTCCCCCACCGCTTGGGCAACAGTTTTGAGTCCTGCCAGCGCGAGTCCTGGCTGGGTAATAAAATTCCCAAGCTAATTAAGAGTAAGCACCGCCAAAAGAAAGTTTCGCTAGACAAACTCCGACGGAAAGGAATTTTTATGATCCCGCTGAAAGCGAGTGTATATTCTAGGCTTTATTTTTGTAAGAATTGATTCGTCCTTTTTGGGGGTAGAATAATTTTTGAAGGAGAAATCTTTAAACAGGAAAATAAGTAACTTTCTATTTAAAATATTCTCTTCTTAATAAATATATATACATTAGCAAATAATTATTATATATACAAACATGTTTGATCTTGCTCCCTTGCTATATCCTTCTTTGGAGTTGCCACTCTCTTTTGAAGTTGCCAGACAAGGTGACAGGTCAACGCTGCGCTCTGTCTATGTGTCAGACTTCCTTAAAGGCCAATGAATTTTTAATATTTAAAATTTAACTGGGCATACCCTGGGTGGCGTGTTAACCTCTCATGTGTGTTGTCTGTTGGTGTAACCATATTTTTAGCCATTTTCCGGGATCTAACCGACAATTTTTATGGTGCCCAGCAAGGACGACGATGCACACAAAGTTTATTAAATTTTTTCGCCTCCCTTTTGCCTTTTGTTGTTTGAGAAAAGTGGAAGAAAGAAAACTTAAGCTTGGGCTATAAACATGTAAACAGCAAAGCAAACAGAAGGCAAATTCCCCATACATACACTGACTTTGGGAAATGTCTCGGAAAAGTTTCTCTACTTCTTTTTTTTCTTGCTTTTTGCTCTTTGCTTTTTGTGGGGTCTTCTCTGGCAAAACATTTTCATATTTGACTTCAACTTGGGGCACATAATTCTTGGGAATACACAAACACACTCGCCGCAGGTGCCACTCTTGGAGTACATATACATATTTCAAGGTGGCCCTGGACACCGCCTTATGGGGAGTGTGCTGGTGGCGCTCGGTGGCTGGAATGGACGGAACAATTAGAAAATAAAAACCAACCAGAGTGTGTGATTTTCCCTTGTAATTTAAATAGAATTTTTTGGGGGGATCTAGAAGCTGGCCAAAAGCGAATTATAAAGAGCCTGTTGTTTCAAATTGCACAAAATACGAAGCAGAATTTAATAATATTAACATTAATTTGTAGTTTTATATTGCTTGAACATGATTGATTGATTCCCTTTGTGCCGAGATGTTTTGCACTATTAATTTTGTTTTCCATTTAAATTCAACCTTATCCTGGTTGTTGTCCGTGGGCCGGGTCCTCAGATGCCAGTTGCGACGAGAGCGACAGCCTCAGTCTGAGCAGCAGCACCCAGGGCCCAGTGCCGTCGCCAGCTCCACACCAGCTGGCCTACAATGTGCTCAAGCCGATCCTCAAGCAGCCGCAGAAGCAACAACAGCAGCAACCGCTGAAACAGCAGCAGCAACAGCAGCAACCGCTGCAGCAGATACCTGCTCATCCGAAGCAACATCGCATCCTGCCCACACCGCCCACACACAGCGGCCTTGGGGCATACCACACCCGCGAGGCGGCCCTGCAGCGCGTCCAGCAGCAAAGCGGCTTTGGCAGTCGCGCCAACCTGACCGCCATTCCGGCCACGTCCACGAACTACGGCCAAGGGCCCAGCACCTCGGCAGCGGCGGCGGCGGCATACAATGCCTATAGCCAGGCCCTGGACCAGTCGCTGCAGCAACTGCAGCAGGTGCAGTTTGAAGCGCAGCAGCCACAGGTAAGAATATGTTTAATATAAATACTTAAAAAATATTTTAAGTCTAAGCGAAATATTTAAAAAATATTTTAAGACTTAAAAAAATATGCTAAAAATATTTTCTGATTATTTAAAATAACAGTTTCAAGAAATATTTAAAAACTATTTCAAAGAAATATTTCAAAAATATTTTAAGACTACTTATATACTATATATAATACAAATTAGAGAAAACTTAGACTCTTAGGTCCCTAATCTTCTTGGACCCATTTTGTACCCTCTCAAAAGGTACAGTTCGATTCACAGCATGTCCAGTTTGAGCCACAGCAAGTGCAGTTCGATGCCCACCAGCAGCAGGTCCAGTTCGAGAACCATCAGCAGGGTTATGGAGTGGAAGAGCAGCAGTTCCTGGAGCAGCAGCAGCACCAGCTCCACCACCAACAGCAGTTCCCGCCGGAGGAATGGGAATACAGCACGGACTCGAATCCAACCACCGTGCCAACGCTCAGCACCTACAATGATTTTCTCAATGCAGCTCAAAATCCCACAGGCAGTCGAGTAAGTAATAATTAAATATATAATTAAATATAATTAAATAAAATAAAATAAAATATAATTAAAATTAAGTAATACAAATACTACAATATTATTAATAAATATAAATAAAAGTGAAGTAAAGTAAAGTTACTAACCAATCACGCCAAATATATATTTCGAGATCTCAAAGTTTACAATATTTTTGATACGATATCAATGTAGAAACTTCAGAAATCATAGTTACAACTCAATATAATATTTATTTCTACCATTTTTCTTTTCCATATTTTCAGCAGAGTCTCAAGGCCCAAAAGTCACCGATTTTAAACAGACGACGGGCCTCTTCGATAGCCGGAAACCTGTTGCATTCGGAATACAATTATGGGACTCGGAATAGCATAGGAGGAGTCCCTCTGGATCCAGAGGATTTTCAGCGCATTTCGCATAGCAGCAGCGCCAGGTGAGAGCTCTAGCGGTGCTTTTTATAAGCTTGATAAATATATTTTAAAAGTAATTATCAAATATAATATGTAAATCACAAAACTTTTAGCTTTAGCCAGCAGTTTGCTATGACATTTAGTTTTTAACCTTGAGCTCAAATTAAAGAATTTTTCTATCGATATAAATGGTTGTTATAATCACCAATTTTGATATCGATTAACGATTCACTTCCAGGGATCGCATGTCCCTAGCTGGCGTCCTAACTTTTCAGCAAGCCATTTCCGGAGCAGTGTCGCCGCAATACGGTCCCATTGGACTCGATGCCGCCGATATGTTGCCAGGCAGAGGAGGTGGAGGAGCATTAGGTAGTGGAGCTGGCGAAAGGGGAGGAGGAGGCGGCTTGGTTGGCGGGTTGGGAAACGGGAGTGGAGGCCTGCCGGGCGGTTCAGCCCACAATCTCAGTGTCGGCGTTGGACTGGGATTTCTGGGTGGCTCAAGCAGCACCTTGGCTGCTGTCGCCGAGGTGACTAGTGGCCCCGATGCCACCTCCAGCGACTCGCTGTCCCCGGTCATGGCAATACCGGGACAATGTAATACCACCAAATCCACACAAACGCAACTGCAGCAGCAGCAACAGCAGCAGCAGCAGCGGGAGCGCGGCGTGGGCGTTGGCGAGTCCTTCGGAGGAGGCAGTGCCTCCAACTCCAATATGGCCAGCCTGGCCACCGCCAATGTTGTCGCAACATCATCATCACAGCCAGGACGAACTCTGCTCGAACGCCAGCGCCTGAGAACATCCAGCATGCCAGCAGAGAGTCGAAGGGTGAGTAAATGAAAAATATTTTATTTCCATATATAAATCGATATTTTAAATGATCGATAAATTGATATTCCTTTTGATAAATAATATAAAATAATATCGCAAGAAATCTAATATACGAAAAATATTTAAATTCGATATAAAAACGATATTTTACATTATCGATAAACTGATATTTATAACTTTCCGATAATTTCAATATTTTATAGTTGTGGCTAGCTTTTTTTAATATTTAAGCAAATCGAATGATATATAAAACCATAGGCATAAAAGCCCCTTTAAGCCGACAATAAAAACATGACAAATGACAGATAGAAAATAGGCCTGAAAATAGGATTCCAAGCACGTTGGAAACGGGTCCAGTCATTGTAACTATTTATATTTTAGTCATCATCCTCATTCCCCCCGGGAAGCAGTCAGTTAAGCCAGTTCAAGGAGCTGGGCTCTCGGGAATTATCATCGACTTGGGACAACCGACACAAGTAATTGAAACTTGGCCCGTTTTTGGGGAAGGAACAAAGGCCATTTAAGGACACCCATTAGCACTCGCCACTCCACTTGGCGGTGAAATATTCCCCAAAAAATAGTTGTGGAGGCTAAAAGAGAGGAAGAAGAAAGAACTGGAGGCGAAGATTACACATGTAGTATCTGGGGATGTCTGGGTCGGGTGGTCTAAGTGTTTCTGGCCAAGTTTGCAGCATTCAGCATGACTGAGCATTTGATGCATGGCCCGGCCTGGCCTGGCCTGCTGCTCCACCTCCTCCGGCCGGGTCATTGCCTGCTAAAGCCTTTTCTGTGGCGCCAGCTAATCCTGTCGTGGGATTCCCCTTCTGCTCGTCTCCATTTCCCTGGTTAATCTACCACGAAAATCCCACTTGTGCGGCCACCTTTTTAGTTTATTCTCCTTATTTTTGGCACATTGCCATTTTTGATTAAATGCTTAAACTTTTCGATATTTAGTATTTCGATATATGTATATTTTCGATATGATATCTGACCTTTCCTTTCGATATACATCGCTCTAGCTTATCTCACAGTCTGTGGCACTTGTCCTAGCCTAGTCGTAGTTCTAGTCGTAGTTCTAGTCGTAGTTCTAGTCGTAGTTCTAGTCCTAGTCCTATTCCTAGTCCTCATCGCCCTGACTAATGTAATTATTTTGTGAAATTGCTCGAGACTGTCACCTGCAATGCTCAGCTGCACTTACTCCTTTGCCACCTTTTGGCTCCCTTGTGCCTCCCCCCAGTGCCCCTGCACCTGGGACCCACTGGGAACGAGGGCGGGAAAAGTGGAACAGTGTCGGGTGCATCAACCCCTACTCCAAATAGTTGCTGGTTGTGGTCGATGGACTACAAAGTTTCCATCATTTTCATGCTCAAACTTTTCAGTTTCGATTGATTTTATTGAAAAAAAAAAAAAATTATACAAAAAAACAGCAGAAACTCAAAAGGCACTAAGAAAAATTATACTATTTATATTAAAGTAAAAATCATATTTTGGAAAATATATATATTTTTAATAAATTATTTAAGGAAAGGTACAGGGAATTTATAGGGAAGTAAATTATAAAAGCTAATAGGTTTAGCAAAAATATTAATATTTTTAATCAGAAGCTCAATTATATATAAATTCAAGTTTTAAAATTCAACCAAAATACAAAAATTTTAAAATACTAAAAAATGTTAAAAAATACTGTTAAACTGCGTATACGCAATATAAACTAAAGCGCACGCTTTACGTATACGCTAAGGGCCCTAGTGCTTTTTAAGGAATTTGATTTAAAAAAACATATATAGATATGAGTAATTACAAAACTTGCTCTTACTTTTAAAGTATAATTTTAAATTTATATAAATTAAATAATTTAAAAATATATAAAAATTTTAAACATAACCAACTCTTCTCGCTGTGCGCAATTAAAGTGAACGAGAAACCTTCAAAGCGAATCAATGGCAAGCACATAGATGGCTCCCGGCCAGAACTGAACTCGGCACGGGGACTACATGGGGAATGTGCAGGCATTAAATGCGAAATAGTGTCAAGTGAGCGGTGGCAACTTGTCGACTGCAGTCACACTGCCTCATCCACACCCATAGAAAGAGAGAGAATAAAGCAGAAAACCCGCAGACAGAGACCCTGAAGGCAGCCAAAAAAAGAAAAATAAAGGCAACAAATATAGGAGAATAAGAATGAGAAACTTTTGTGCAACCACAAATATGTGTGTGTGTGTGTGTGGCTCTGGAATTGGCAGTAACAGTACCTCGGCTCGGCCTCTTTGCAACAGGAAACAAGAGTCCTGGCTAAAGGCTTTATGCACACACCTTATGGCACTGCCTAATTGAAGGTACAAGTGCGCCCAGCCCAGGTGCGGTTGCAACCTGATTGCGTTTTTGATGACATCCCAATCACAATTCGATTGTGCGTGCGTATCGGGGCTTAGCTTAGTAGGGATTTGTTCACATCGGGAGGGTTTCATTTTTTAAATCAATAATTTACAGTTTTTATATGATTTTTTTATATATTTGTTTTATTTATTTATTTATTTATTTCAAAACCCAAGTTTTGCTGTCGGCTACCTTTGCGTATACGCAATATTGGTTAAAGCAAGCGCATTGCGTATACGTAATTTATTTTTAGATATGATAATAATTTTATAACTACTATATGCTCTATTTTTACCTATAAATATAACCCCTTACAGCCCCGATTGGCGGATATGCGCCGTTCCGCCATCCATACCGGTGATCCTGACATGGGCTACTATCGTCTGCGTAGCTTCAGTATAACCTCTCACGGAGTTTGTAATTTGGGCGACTCCCTAAGGTGAGTTTTATATTTAAATAAAGAATAAATAATATAAAAGACAATCTTATATCATTCAGAAATAATTTGAAAAATTATTTGGAAATATTTATTATTTATATAGAAAATAATTTTCTAAGAAAAATAATATTAAAACAATCCAAATATAATTTAGAAATAATAAAAAATTATTTAGACACATTAAATATTTAATTCAATACAGAAAAGAAATGTCCCCTTATACATTTTGGTTTTTTTTTTTTCACAGGAGCCGCAGGTCACGTTCGATCAAATCCGTGACATCCACGGGCACATCCACCAGCGGCCTGGATCGTCACAATAGGTGAGTTTAGGAGTGGTTCAGTGACTCAATGAACACGAGTGGCTGCTGGCTGGCAATAAATTGTTTATAAAATGACAATAAATCCCCACGGAGACAGTGGCCGTTCGCATGGCGACAACAATGCCTAGCGAGACGACGTGCGAATGCCGCACGGCACTAATTTCATACAATTTCCACGCCAAACAATTTCCGCTGCCATTAACAACGGGCTGATAAAAGGGACGACATGGACGCGGAGAGATGCTGATGAAGATGGGTGTGTGGCAATGTCAAGGCATTTTCCGTCTCATTGTCAAAGGAAAGCCATGCCGCAGCCGCTTGTCTGATTATTGTTATTATCACAGTGCTGTCAACATTCTAAATGTTTCCCAAAATCAAGTTAAATTGGGCTAAAAAAGTTAAAGATTATATTTTAGGATTATTTTTAGTGTGTTTTTTTGCTGCTTTTAAAATTAATTTAGTTTTTTTTAGAATATCTGTTTGAATTTATTTAATTTTAAAGAATTTAAAATAGTTTAAGAAAGCTCTCCTAACAATTTAAAATCAAAGATACATCATATCTTACTACTTATGGTGTTATGACACTATATTTTATTTTCCCAGAATTTATATTATTGAATTTCTATTGTTTTTAAATTTAAATCAGTTTAAGAAAGCTCTTCTTAATAATATAAAACAAACAATACCATATCTTAATACTTATGGTGTTATTACACAACAATTTGCCAGAAAATAACATACTACCACACTTTTTTTGTAATTAAGGTTAAAAAAATAACTGATTTTTGGTTATATTCATTTACCCCTCTCCCCCAATTCTTAGCAACGCATCGCGAGCCTCTGGTGAAGTCGTGGACGGGGGGGATCCCATGATGCTGGGCGAAAGGCCACCGGATGGAGATCCCAATGTGCCCGCCTTCAAGATTGCCATGCTCGGCGCCTCTGGCGTGGGCAAGACCACCCTGACGTACCAGTTCACCACATCCGATTACATATGCGCCTACGACCTGAGTCTCGGTAAGTGCAAATTCATTCCCGAAATTTGTCCTAAAGTACTTTTAGGGGTCTTAAAGTCTAAGCTTTGAGCTTCGAGCTCTTTGCCCTTTCTGATCTGTTTTGCAAAACACCAATTAATGTTTATTGCATACATTTTTATATAGGGAAGACTTTAAAAAAATATATTAAATATTTATTTTTTTTTATAAATCAAATTATTGTTATAAAAAAAAGAACTATACCTAAAAAGGCCAACTTAGCTTTGCTTAGTTCTGAAACTCGAATAAAACCCCCTCTTTTAAATATACAAAAATAACGATATATATTTATATATATTTTTTTAAATATATAAAAAGTACCTTTTATATATATATATATATATTTCTATTATTTAAAATTCATGCTCCTTCCGCTTTGACTTTATGACTTGGCAGTAATCCAGGTGACTTGTAGTTTGCTTAAATCGCAGTAATGGCAAAGTAATTGAAAACCAAGACCCAGCTAAGACACTGCCTCTCTCACCCCATCTTGGCTGCTTCACTATGCGGCTTTTAATCAAACACATTTGCATTTTAATTATGGCACAAAGTCATAAAATATGAAAAGCGCCAGCGCTAATTTTATTAACTTTCGCGACCATATCAGGAGGAAGGAGTGGGGCTGCCTCTCCGCTCCCCTCAGGAGAAGGCGGAATGTATAGCCTTTAAATGGATTTTTGGCAGTGGGGAAACTCCATTCGAATTTAAGTTTTAAATGCAACTAAAGTAACAAATACTTTTTAATATAAGTAAATATTAAATCGATAAGATTAAATACTTTTCATAGTTCCTGTTTTTATTCTTGAAAAATTATTTCTCTTCTTATTTTTACCTTTAATTCCTTGTGAGACACGTGTCGCCTTAATTGAGGGTCAAGGATGCATCAGGATGCATCCGATTCTTGGCCAGACTCTTGGACTTTATCGAATTACCCTTTGAGCAGCTCTGTCTGGCTTTGCCACTGAGCTAATTACACCTGAGACATATTCCTGAGGCTTTTGTCGGGTAATCCAATTGGGGTGAAAAGTTGCCCAAACTTAATATTTCATATTAGCAGCAGATAATTTCTGGCCACAACCATGCAATATCGATTTATTCATGATGTAGCTATCGTTAAAAAATATATATATATCTATTTATATATATTTATCTGGTAATATTTTGTAAATATTTCTAAATAACAAGGAAATTGCTTAATTGATTAACAAAAAATTAAACAAGAACTTGAAAAGTATATGAATCTTTTATTTATCGATATGCAAACAGTAGTTATCGTTAAGAATAACAATCAAAATATACAATTTATAATTTTTTAATTGCTAATTCCTTAACAAAATCCCATAGTTTCCCCATGTCACGTCTCCTGGCTTTCCAACCTTAATTAAAATAGTTGAATTATTTATGCACAAACATGCATATATTCGGTCACCCTGGGCGTATGAGTGATATTTGCTATACGGCGACCCAACTGCTACTGCTGCAACCGCAGCAAACTGTTGCGCGTGGCATAGTTTTGGGATTCGAGTGAAAGCCTTTTCGCATCCAGGATGATGTGTGCACTGTAGTCCCTGTCCCTGGGCCAACCTTCTCCTGGCATTTACCGAGTTACGCAGCCTTTGAGCTTCGGGGCCCAGCCTCCCATTGGGGATCACGCAGAAATTTGCAGCTCTCTGTTGTCGGGATAATAAAATTCCAAGTTTTAATTAGCACAGCGGCAGCCGGAGCAAGAGCAGGAGCCAACTTTATGACCGCCACATACAATTGCCAGTGTGGCCAGGCTCGAGTGCGTTGGTGTTCTTCCCGGTTAGGGTTTTCCCCGATTTAGGGGAAATGGGCAAAGGAAAAGGGAATGGAATGTGCCAGTGCCTGTGCCTGCAATTCTATGCCTGCAGGATGCAGGATGTCCCCCTGCTCTGTGTGCGTGTGGCCCTTTTCCTTTCTCTAGTTGCCATTTTCTGTGTTTTTAGTGCCCTTCTCCAGGACAAGGGAGTACACTGTAAAATAAATGAAATATCGAAATTAATAATTATTTATCAAATACCAGTAGAAAATATCGATACTGCTTCGATATTTAAGGAATTTTTGGCGATTGTCAATATATATAAATCGAATATTTTATCGATATGAAAAATCGGTTATATCTACATCGTTCGCTCACTATTTTTTTTGTTACATTGTATAATCTTTTAATCGAAATTCTTGTAATCGAAATTAACTAAAGTTTTTTGTTCTGTGTATGACTGCGTGTGGGTGCCTGGCATCTTTCACTAATGGCAGCCGGCGTGGCGTTGCATGACCAAATCTGGGCGGGGGCCCAGCACTGACTGGAGTTGACCACTCCCACTGAGCAGATGTTGGATTTATTACGTTCCACCTCCGATTCAACTAAATTTAGCCGTGGCATGCCATAAATTTTTTTTTTTTTTTCTTTGACTAGATTTTTCAGGACTAAAAGTCTATTTTAGTTTGGCTTTTAATCGCACACACGAAAGCAATTTTTTGGGCACAACTGTACTGCAATTTTTAGTTGTCAAAATCGAGGAAATCATAACTTGAAAAATCTTAACTGGGTTTCATTTACTCTTTGAGCTTTTTGAATCACAACTGTACCTGTATAATGTCGAAACTGTACTTTAGAAGCACAACTGTACCTGCTCGTGATTCACTAAAGTCTAAATTGGCCCAATTACATATGTTTGAATACCTTAAAATTAATAAAAATAATTAAATTAAATTAATTTTAATTATAATTAATTAAATATAATTGACATAACACACCGCAAAGTGTGAAACGATAAATTAGAGCTTAAATTCCGGCCACACTACATTCATATATTGCGCAGTGACCTTTTGGTAACCATAACCACTAATAAGCCACAAATCTCTTGGCCAAAACATTTATAAATGAAACGTTGTTGGCTTTCGCTGGGTTGGCCAGAGAGTCCTTTTGGTCCTTTCAGTTCTTTGTTTGCGTAGGAATTTATATAATTGCATTGCAATGACTGGCTTTTGGTTTTGCCGCCACCCCCAAACATGACTAATCGGCTAAGTCCGTGAAAGGACTCGCAGGACACGGGCGCGCTCTTCTTGTTGTAGTTATTTTTTCTACTTTCTATTCAATTTCTGCAAAACTTTATTACTTGCAACATGCAAATTAAAGTGGAGGTGCCAACTGGCCGAGGAGGTGTATCTCTGACACATAGCCCAAGGGCTGGGTACTGTCCTCCAAATATTTGCCATAAACTGTATGCAAACAGAGTCCAAGTTGGACGCAAACTGCAGTCATTGTCGGTCCTGGTGAGGGTCCTGGTCCCGCTCTTTCCATTTGACTCTTTCTTCACTCTGTTCTCCTTTTTTTTTGCTCCTGTAAAACTGCTGACAAAGCTGGACGCACTGAGAAAAACATAGAAATAGTAGTTCTTGATTTTTATTACAACATTTTTTGTATAATATTTGGAAAAAATCGAATTTTAAAAAATGTATAACTAAACAAAAAATACATTCATTTCAATTCTGCATAAGTTGAATGTTATTTTCAATGTCATTTTTCTTTAGTTAATATTTTTCCTTAGTTAATTAGTTGTTTTGCCCAGTGTTCTGGATGTGATGGTGCCTTTCGTGTGTCCAGGAGCAGGCCTTACGAGTTGCCAACACCACCATCTCTCTGGTCCCTGCACCTTGCACCCTACTCCCTGCTCCCTTTTCCCTGCTCCCTTCTCCCTGTTCACGTTTTATGACTCGGTTCGGTTAAAAAACGAGTCAATGACAATGACGTTAACTTGCTGGCCAAATAAAATCACTCTGATTACGGTTTTATGGCCACCACGCCCCCCTCGCTGCTGCAATTTGATCGATTTTAAGCCAGCACTGCAAGTGGTAACTGCACTTTGGGACTACATTCTGTGGCAAGTATAGCCTTCTGGGGAAGGAATTTAATGCGAATGCGAATGGTTCTTTTTTAAATGGATTTTTGTGGCAGGTTTACAGGATACTTTAAAGTATTACTAAAAACTTTGCAGGCATTGAGGTAAAAGAGGTGGCTTTTTAAGTCTTAATTTTCGTTTATAACCCATTTGGGACAGTGTACTTCTTGCCAGAGATAAATTTTAAAAGAAGAACATACAAGAATACCAAGACTAGTGGTTAATTATGATTCCCAACTGGTTCTAGCCCAAATTGAGGGTAAAGGCCGCAGAAACTTGGTGAAAGTCAGTAAGTGTTTGTGTGATTTTTGTAGTGGCTGTCTGTGGAAAACTTCTTGTTAATTTTTTGGCTAAAGTAAGTCTAGAGAACATTGCAAATACCTATTAGGTCGCAGCTGAAAAGCTTTATTTTTCTTGTTGTTTTTTTAGATGATGACTATGGCCAAAAGAAAGTGTCGGTGCTGCTGGATAACATTGAGACGGATTTGGAAATTATTGACCATCCAGCGAGCGAGATGTCGGTGAGTAATGAGTAGTCGTAGTTGTAATCGGAACAATAGCAAGGTGAGGCTCAGAGCGTGGTATTCGTACTCCTCCTCTGCGGTCTGGCTCCCTCAAAGTCCTAGTTGTAGTCCTCTGCAGTCTGGGTACCTTCTCCTCCACCGAAAGTGGTCTCCAACTGTGCCCAGCTGTGGCGGTTTAAGGGTCATTCAGGGGCTAACTCCTTCCCTCTTTCTCTGCTGGCCAAATGTCTTTAACACTTTTGTGCCTCAAAAGGGAAATAGATTAAGGCGAATGGCTTTGAATATATTTATGAATATGTCATAGACTTGAGGGTTTCATGGAATCAAGTTGATTGTGTTCTTTAATTCATTAAGTACTTTTTTTTTACAATACCCATCGGGGAGCATTATAATTTCACAGGCAAAAGCTTTAAGTCCTTAAGTCAACCGGCCAAGGTCGCCGGCGAGGACTTGTGGCAGCTGCAGAGAAAGGCATTCGGTTGGAGGGGCTTGTGGGTGGGGAAAAAAGGCCATGATTTCAGCATTCCCAGCATCGCCTTATGCGATTTTTTTGTGTAGCCTACTTAGCAGCGCCATATGGCCATCGAACTTTCACTGCCTTCTCCTCGTTCTAATCCAGACGGAGGCCTTCTGCGCCACCTACAACATCGATCTGTTTGTGGTTGTCTACTCTGTGGTGGATCGCAAGACCTTCAAGGAAGCGGAGCGCGTGCTGCAGTACCTCAAGGAGAACGAGATGCTGCTCTCGCGCGGTGCCATTCTGGTGGGGAACAAGACGGATTTGGAGCGGCATCGAGTGGTCAATCAGTACAGTGAGTAATTAAGTATATAATTTACTATATTTCCTATATGATTTACCATATTATTTAGTACATAATTTATTAAATAATTTACTAAATAAATACCTAACTTTATAATTTACTATATATTTTAGTAAATCATATATAAAACTATTCTTACTGTATCTTATATTATAAATAAATTTAAGAAAACCTAACCCAGGACTTCATCCGTTCCCCTCCCCTTTTAGTGGGCCGCTATGTGGCCACCCAGATAGCCTGCAAGTTCATCGAGACATCCTCTGGGCTGCACCACAATGTGGACGAGCTGCTGGTGGGCATTGTGGCCCAGGTGAAGCTCAATCCCCAGCGCCTTCGCCGGCTCACGGAGAAGGAGCTCTACGAGCTGCTAAATCTCCAGAGCGCCATTCAGAAGCATAGCGGTATGCATTTGCATGCGCGACGCATGGTCCGGCAGATGAGCATCTACCAGGGCGACGAGGAGGAAGAGGACGACGACGACCAGGAGGAGGATGAGAAGCAGGAGGAGAACATATGACAGGAGGAGGAAGGTGTTGGTGTCGGTGGCAGGAAGACCCGCGTGGAGAATCCCAATCGCAAGCCCTTGAATCTGGAGAGCATCCTCAAGATGGGCGAAAGTGAGATCGAAGACGGCGACGTCTTGGAGACCTCACACCACCATCATCATAATCATCATCAGCAGCAGCAGCAGCTCAGCAAGTTCGAGTTGCTGACCGCCAACGGTGAGTTCCATCGCCACCGAATGCCACGCCGACAGGCATTCGGCAAGAGACGCTCCTTCGACGGTGCCACCTTTACGTCCACGGCAGCGGCCGCAATGGCCGAGCTGCAGCGGCGCCACGAACTCCGCGCCCTGGACGACTCCCAGATCCCAGACGAGGAGGAGAGGCTGCGGCACAGGAACCGAGACAGAGATGGCCGGAATGCCAGCGAGGATGATGAGGAGGAGGCTGCTGCTGGAGGCACAGATCCGGGGACACCGCGCAGCTCCTGCAACCGGAAGGTTGTCAAGAAGCTAACCGCCCGCACCAAGGTCTTCATCTCGTCGGTGCTGCGCTTCAAGAAGTCCATCAATCTGAGGCGTCGCAACTCCTCCAGCTGCAGCGATCTCTTTGTGATCTAAAGCTGGCGGGGATCACGGCGAGGGGCGAGGCATAGACTGACTGTACATAGAGGGGAATCAAGGAGGGGGGAGTAGCATAGAATCAGGGTAAGTCTAGAGGAAGTAAGGGATAAGGATCGATCGGGATGAGCACAGTGCTTGGCGAGGGTTAGAGCTCGGGATCCACAAGAAACTACAGGGAGTCGTCACCAGTTTTAGTCAGAAATAAAAATATTTTCCAGAGCACCAGCTTTTGGACACTTCCCAGAGCTCCGAGAAGAGTTCCGGGGAGAACGTAACATTCTTCGAGATTTTATTGAAGCTGCGAATGCCGACAATAATTTTCGGTCCAAAAGCATAATTGTTCAGCAGCCTTTTTAAGCAAAAACAAATCGGGGAAAAAACTAAAAATAACCAAAACAAATGATTTTAAAATCAAATTTTGCAAAATAAAATTAAAATAACTAAGCAGCAAGCAAGAAGGCAAAAAGAAAGAATGTAAACCAAGAGGAAATAGATCACTAACAGGACATGCAACAATTCGGCAATTTCTTTTGAAATTTCTGCATACGGTTTTTAATATTTTCGTTTTATAAAAGCTTATTTCTTAATATAAAATAAGCAATAATTATCTTGAAACATTAAAAAGGAAATAAATACAAAAGCAGATTTTTTGAAGAAGGTGGACAATTTTAATTCCATTGTCGGAAAAGCGTCCAGCTAAAATGCGAAGTAGTTCTGAATATGTTTGTTTTTTTTTTTGTATGGCAATAAACGTTGGTCACACTGATCGATCGATGAATGCGGTCTCTAAGTGTGACCAGAAGCAGCATTGAAGCATACAGTGTGACCAAATGCAGCGTAGTTTATTTACATTGGCCTTTGACAATATTTTTCTTAGGAAAAGAAACAAAAATCATATAAAATATAATAAAAATTATACAAAATAAATATTATATTATTATATTTTATTCCATATATTTTCTAAAAAATAATTAAATGTGACAGAAAGTTGCACCTTTTTAGCCGCTGCTAATTTTGCTTTTGCTGAAAAAATAATTGAATTGAATTAAAATGATGTACGCAAATAATATGCGCCATGGAGGATATTTTTTGAAGGTGCTGTAATAACCGCAATCAAGATTTTATTATTGATGTGTAAATGTCGTGAGTGAAAATAAGTTTACAAAAAACATTTTAAAGTCCACACACAGTCACGCACTAAATGAATGGGAAAAACCCAACCAAAGGAGCTACTTTGAAATGATTTTACAATAGAAAGGAAAAGAAATGGATAACAGGTATATTAAATTTAAATTTAAACATTAAAATATTTTATATATTTAGATTTCTTAATTAAAATAAAATAATTAAACCATATTTAATGTTACTTATATTTATTTATAATAATATACGTAGTTATTTGTTTTCCAAGGCTAAGTTACGTTCGTTTCGAACACTTTCTCTCCTCTAACTTGACTTTATTGTCTTCCATCTTGTTGCATTTTTTTCGTTATGTTATTGTTTTTTTTTAGGTTTTTTAAGGTACAGGATTCCTGGTACAGAAAGGTAAAGACAGAAGGCCTGAAAAATTGTAAACAATAGCGGCTGAACAAAGAGCTCTGTTGTGCGGAAAGTAAAAAAAAAATATAAAAAAAACTACACAAATTGAAAATGACAAACAAAATAGAATTGAAAACATATACAGACACAACCAACGACAAATATAAACAGTTGCGGTATATATTCAAGCACTAATCAGGTGTTTTTCAATTAATTATATTTTTTTATTATTTTATTATACAAATTATTTATTATTTTGATAAATATATATTTATACATATTATTATATATTATTTTTATTATATTATAAACTATTATATTATCAACTCTTTAAACTATTTTCAAAGCTCTCTTTCGGGAGCTGTATTTATTTTTTTTTTTAATTTTTACTTTTTTAACATTTATTTATTTATTATTATTATTTCTTATTTTTATTATATTCGATTATTTTTATTATTCGTTTATTTATTTCATTTTAATTTCGTTTATTACATATTTCATTTATTATATTTTTCAGTTATATATTTTTGCTTCTTCATTTGTGTTTATTTTAATGACAGCAACTGTAGACACTCATCGTACCTACAATGAACCGGAGATATGTTGATGGAAACAAGAATTATTATATGTTGTTCCAGCTCGGGAAGCGCAAGGTGTTATATGGTTTATGGTAACCCCGATCTAGATCGGGAAAGAGATGTACGAATAATGTGAACGGAACAACGAAATGGGAGTGACCTGAGTGAGAGTAAAAGCGAGAGTTAGACAAAGGCAAGGTCACACTGGCACACACTACCTACCTTCGGGGTTATCCCTAAACATACTATACAGACTCGAACAGGGGCTCACACATATCTGCATATATATATCTCTGGGGGATGCAGGGATAGCACATTCGGAACTCACCCTCTGGTTTTTGTTTTGCTATAATTTTCCAAACCAACTCACCGAATTTAGATCCACTTCTACTTCGAAAATCGAGACTGATCATCCTACTATATGTATATGTTATCGAATTCTTAATCTTAAACCCTTGCTGAGCCCTTGATCAACGATGTTTCTTCATTCCCCCCACACACACACACCGATTGACTAGGCTTTAAGAGTTACTAATCAGAATATCTAGCCCTAAGACCAAGAGAAATATATCTACACATATATATGATTATATAACCCATCCCTTCAGTTCCATTCCTCCCGGATTCCCGAAGGATTCCTCCGGGCACCGGGATAGGTTCCCGCGGAATCCCGCGGGACCGTCCATACAACGCGGCGAGGAACTTTCATACATAGGGTACTCCTGGCGAGGATCTCGAAATTCCGCCAGGAATCCGCACCAATCCCCCGGGACAGTCCCCGGGAATTTCGAACTCGAATCCTGCAGGAATCGTCGAGGAATCCCGCGGGAATGGCTGGCGGGCATCGTCAAGGAAACCTGCGGGAATCGTCGAGAAATCCCGCGGGATTCGCTAGCGGAATCCGTCAGGAATCCCAGATGAAAACCTATAGAAAATTCCTGAAAAATACCCCCCTTCCTAGTAAAAATCCGATGTAATTTATTCCTTATTTATTTATGGATTGTAAATTTTTATTTATGTTCACTTTTTCTGGTAGCATTACATATTTCTGCATAATTAAACATATGTATGTACATACATATATGTATTTATCTAACTGCGTGTCACGGAGCCTTCTCTGCCGGCTGCTGGGTCCTTTAAGGAACTTGTTCTATCTGTAAATTAAATACATACATATTTTCGAGTCAAATCGTAAATTGCAGTACTTTGCACAAATTTATACATACCAACTTAAACTGGACAAAAAAACTTCGTAAATCCGTACTAAATCCCATTCACACCGTCTAGGCTTAAGTTGCATCCATTTTTAACGTCAATTCTGCAATTTAAATGATTAATTGAATGCAAAAACTTCCACTTACCTTATAATATTTAATTTTTATGCAACTAATACGCAAAACACTTCTGAATTCAACAGCAGTCAACTCAAAATGCAAAGAGAATTAGAAGACAAAGCCGAAGACCGAAAATTCTCGCGTGTCAGGGTATAGCCGACAAGGCAATCCCTTGTAATTAGATTCACAAAGGGCTGATAATCAAACGTGAACATTTCGGCCAAGTCTAAAGCACATTTTCTTAAGTGCTTATATACCACATGATTTTATACGTAAAAATTAATTAAATATAATCTTTAATATTTTTAAATAATCCTACTTATTTTAAAAAGGTCATTCTGCCGTCGGTGCAATACTCTTTGTTTTTTACACCAATTTTCTTTCCTGCCTTCCTTCCATCTCCATCTCTCTCTAATTTACGAACTCTCGCAACCGCCGCTTCGAACAGAGATCGAAAACAATAACAAATATGAGGATCGAACTTCGTAAAGCCCTCGGCAGTAGCCGAGCGTAGGTAGAATTTGTTTCGGCTATTTTGTTTCGAACTTCGCTGAACGAGGCCCATGTAATTTGTTTTTGTTTTTCGAACATACCGCGAGGAATCGGACGGGCCAGGAATTCTGGAACTGAAGGGATATTATACAGATATATACATACACACACACACATACGTCTTGAGACTCCTCTCCACTGCAAAACATGCGAGGAATACCTAAAGTTAATTTAGAAAACTTTATACGAATTTCGGGCAAGTTCTTTGAGTGGAATTTTTGATAGCCAGCTAGGTAGACTTGTTCTATATCATATATCAAGTGTGTGATAGGCGGAACGGAGGTGGATTTAGTTAATGATTTATGGTAGTAAGGTTTCCTCCCCTCAAAGCTCTTTCTCTCTTCAAATAAAATGTAAGAGAAAAATATGTAAAAAAGGAAAAAACTATACAAAAATATTGACAAAAAATCCCCTTTTTGACTAACAAAATTGTTTACAAATCAAAAAAGTATATGTAGTTGGATTCTATATACACGAATATACAACAATATATACACCTATACCAATGAATACATTTTTTTTAAAGTACGTTAACCCTTTTATGATGTATTTGTGTGTGTTTTGAATGAAATCTATTTGTAATTGATAACTATACATATATATACATATATATTGATATATAGAACAACATTTGCTCCTTTCCAAATGATTTTAAAATTTTTAAAGTTTTTCTTGCAAAGCAAAACTAAATAGAATTGAAGATGCCACAATTAATCCAAATGCAATTGTTCTATTTGAAACAGGGGTGCCCAGCATTATTACAACGTAGCTATTTCAACAACTCAACAACAACAATTCAACAACAGTTGGAATAAATAGCAAAGTAATACAAGTGTTGTGGCTGAGCTCAATGAAATAGAATAGAGAACAAAGGGAAATTAGCAAGGAAATTCGTTTATATATTTTGTAATTTTGTAATTTCCACAATTCAACAAGAAATTGCAGGTGGAATATATAGAAATGTAGTGAAAGAAATAGAAACAGATTTGGGCAACCCTAACAAACTTTAGGAATTCATTTATATATTTTGTACATTTTTAAAAACAAATTTGTTAAAATTTATTTCTTTAGCGAAACCAAGCCATTCAATCAAATTGAATTGGTCTACAGAGTTTCCTTCAACCCTTACAACTTAACATATTTTACTCTATGTGTACAATTAAATAACAACATATATATGTATATGCGCAAAAATATTTATGACTTGCAGTTTATTTCTTGGGAACTGGAATTGGGATTTGCTAATTAAGGAATGCCATAGATCCAGAATCTGGAATCCATCACGCCCAGCCACGATGCGCATAGTTTCTAATTAAAAGTTGCTCCGGCGCAGAGTTTGACAAATGGTGCGGCCGGCACTTAATCAACTCGAAAAATGTGTGTGCTCCGGAGGCCTTGAATGGAAGCCTAGGACACTGGGACACTGGGAAGAAGCGGGAGTGAGTCCATAAATGGACTAATCTAAATGCCAGAGATGCCAGGGGTGGCCAGAGATGAGAGTCTGCGGTAAAGTGGAAGATGTTAGGTGGAAAGGGCATTAATTATTCAGGGCATACACTGCTCAAAAAGTTTGATTCAAATGTGAAATGTGAAGAAACCAAAGAAAAACTAAGGACATGTTGTCTTTCCTACCAATTTCCTTTCTACTGGAAATTCACCCCCTTTGTGTATATCTGTATATTTTGAGAAATTATATTATATTTTTTCTGCTCTTTTGTGGCTTTTTTACATCCTGTCAAGAAACGGAGGACTCAGTGTGTTTACAAATGCAGTCTTAACCGCTGCACATTTTGTGGTGAGTCCTAGCTTATTGCCAGGACAGGTAATTATTGCACATTATTTATGCAAGGGACAGGTGTCATCTGCCTAGGAGAGGTAATAAAGAAACCTTGGTTACATTTTTCCACATATTTTTTTTTATTCGTTATTCGTTAAGAAGTTTAAAAAATAAATAAGAACTAACATTTAGCTGATGACGCGGTTCGAATAAATAGCAAATAAATAAGTGTGAATTTCAGATTCAGGGGATTCCCTAGGCACTAAAGTAAGTCTAACTTCCGGTTCCCGGCCAGCTGCGGCGGTACAAGGTATTTACACTGTTGCCCAGCATGTTGGCAAACTCGCGCTGGCCGCTCAGTTGAAAAAATCCAGGATACCGTTGAGCAGCTCGTAGGCGAAGCCCGTCTCCTCGGTTGCCTCTGCGGCTGCCTTCTTCTTCTTGTTCTTTTTCGCCTTCTTCGACTTCTTGGCCTTGGGAGTGGTGGAGTCCAGGTCAGCGGTGCCAGGAGCTGAAGTCACCTCACCCTCGACGGCAGCCGGGAGTGCGGCCTCATCTGCGGCGGCAGCGGCAGAGGCAGCCTCATCCTTGGCAGGAACGCTGGCAGCAGGAGCACCCGCCTCGTCCTTGCTCTGAGCCAGCTGAGTCTCCACCTGACCATCGGTGCTCACATGCTCCCGGGTCTGATCAGCAGCAGCGGCGGCAGCGGCAGCCGCTGGCTTCTTGGCCGGCTTCTCATCCTCGTCGTCGTCCAGCTCGTCCAGGAGCCCGGCCAGACTGAAGCCGCCATAGTCAGCGTCCTCGGGGGCCTCGGCATCGTCGTCCTCGGCATAGTCTTCGGTGTCATCATCGTCATCGGTATCGGCATCGGCATCGTTGTCGCTTTCGCTGTCATAGTCATCGTCCTCGTCCTCGTCGTCGTCGCCACCAGCTTTGGAATTGAAATAAAAATATTGATATTGTTAGATACTTTTATGCAATATATTTTAATATTAACAATTGTATAATATATATTTTTAAAAATTATTTCTAGGGCGATATAACCCTTAAAAAGTTAAGCTAGGTTCCACTAGGCGAATACGTAACATTTCAGAAATATTACGCATACGCCACGTTAGCTCTCCAAGTTCTAATTTTCAAGAGAATTCATATTTATTTAACTTGATTTCGTTTTTCAGATTTATTTAGCTTGAATTAATTGATTTATATGTTTAACTTGAAGGTAAGACTCACCGGCAAAGCCAAAGATATCATCATCATCATCGTCATCATCGTCCGAGCTCGCTGGCTTCACGGGCAACGGCTCCGCCTCGGCCACCCGCAGACCCTCCGGACCGAACTTGAAGCAGGAGACGCGCAGCGAGGCCTCCACCTCCTCGTCGGAGCGCAGCTCGAAGGCCAGGCAGGCCTTGAAGTCCTTGGACTCCTTGGAGCGCGACAACCCATAGACGCGGCCACAGAACTGAGAGTAGCCGCCGGGCAGGCCCACACAGATGGGACGGGCCCGCTTGCTGGAGATGCGGCGCGAGGCCAGGGTAAGGCCTCCATACTTCAAAGACACATTCATCTCGTCGTTGCCCAGGTAGGCGATCCTGGCACAGCCCTGGCTGGTCAGCAGCGGCAGTCCAAACTTGCGGCAGCAGTCGCATTGCGACTCCGAGCACTTGCAGTACTTGCTGATGGGATTCTCCGGCTTGGCAGTGGTGCTGGGCACCTTTGGTGGCTTGGTAACGGCGGCGGCAGTGGCAGCTGCCTCGGGAGCAGCCTCAGCCACAGGAGTTTCCACAGCAGCAGCAGCAGCGGGAGCGGGAACAGCAGCAGTGGCCACTTCTGGCACAGCAGCTGCCGCATTGGTGGACTCCACATCAGCGCTGGTTATCTCATTGGCACTCTCATCAATCACTGGGACAGCTGCGTCCACCACATCCTCCACCTTTGGCGGCTCAGACTCTGGTGGCGCCACATTAGGATCGATCTCCTCGGGCGGTAAATCCAGTTGCTTAAAGTTCTCCGATATCTTGTCCGTGCGCCGGAAAACGGTCTTGGCCTCCAGCTGGACGATGGCAGTGCTGGCCACCAGCAGGAGCACTAAGACTAGGTTTTTCCGGTAGCTAGTCATTATGGAAACTAAAAATATAAAGGAAAAACATTATAGTGTTAATTTTGAGGGATATTTTCAAAAGAGTTTGAAGTTTAAAAAAAAAATTGGAAAAAAGAGATTTTTCAGTAAACCTAAATTAATTGTAATATTTTCCTCCAGTTTTTTTCTTTTTTTAATGTTATGGTTTGTAAATTATTCATTCTCTGACAATTAAAAAACAAAAAACTACTAGAAAATGTAGAACATTCAAGAAAAATGAAACAGAAAATTCAGTGAATCCCTCAGAAAATCAAAAGAAAAGTAAAGCGATTCCGGGGTAGCTCAATACCATAAATACCCAAAGGTATTCCATGGAGTCAACAAGCTCCGAATCGTCGCTTTCAAGTGGCCAGCGATTAAGTTTCACCGCATTCTTTCTTCGCTTTTTTTTCATGCCTTTTGCTTTTCGCAAAAGAAATGGATTTAAATAAATATTGACATAATTTCTTTCACTCCGCTCATCTTCAACTGCCTCCGAAATGCAAAGTAAACAAATTAAAGACCAAAAATCAATGGCTACCCAAAAAAAGAAAAACAATAATAACGAAAGCGAAAAGCAGTCCAAAAACGAGAGTGAAATCTCCTCTGTCTTCGGTTGCAAAGTTATTTAATTGACGAACTGGGTTAGCCTCATTAGAATAGCCACGAAAATGCCCCATTCATTCACTCCACAATCCGAGGAGAGCCAACAAGTCGGAGCTCGTCGCCAACTCAAACGCGGCCCCGAGGCTTGGAGGAGGAGGAGGTAGAGGAGGAGGTAGAGGAGGAGCACGGGGAGTCACCGTCAACCGCTGCTGGCAAAGTGAAATTTTCAGCTATTGACTCACTGTGCCGCGACCCAAGAGATGTCCGAATCAATTAGCGGCTCTTAACTGGAGCTCAACTGGCGCTGGAGAAACCCAGGGCAGAACTATTTAAAGACAAATAAATATGCGTTGTGTATATATGTATATTGTGGCAGGGGTGCCCATGCCAAGTCTCCTCCAGCTGCTCTCAAAAGTTCAAAAACAATTTGGAGTATTCTCTCTTGGCTCTGCCCAGCCTTTATAGTATAAGAATAAGAATAGTGGTAAGAAACTTAAAGAATCTAATTTGTAGTTGGATTGTCTATAAAGCTACACTGTGAGAAATCAGATATTCGTTGTGTGGAAAATTATAACAAATTCCCTCTTTGTTGCCAATTGCCAATATTTTTGGGTAGAAGAAATTTTCTTATTTGAAAATTAGTTTTTTTATTATTATATTTTTGTTCATTTTTTTTTTTTTTATTAAATTATTATTAATAAATAATTTTTTGATTTTTATAGTATAATTTATATATTATAGTATAATTAATAATTTCATTAATATATATTATATTTTTGATTAATATTTGCAGCAAAATTGTTAATCTATATTATTAATATTTTAACTATTATTATTGGTCAAATATAATATAAATTTATGTTTTTTTTGGGTTAAATGTGATATTTTTTATTCTTAAAAATTCTATTAATAGGACAAACGTGTAAATTAAATACCATTTTTCTTTAATCTCGACAAATAAAAAATAAATATAATATATTTTCAAATTTGATATAGTATACCTATATAATATTTAAGTTTTCTCCTCAATCTATGTAAAGTCACAAATACATGCCATGGGTGAGTGGACTTTTAGGATTTAAAATATGTTAGAGCTCTCCAGAAATAAAAAATATAGAGTACAATCCTATTCTTACTATATAATATATCAATTATATATAAAGTATATCTCTATTCATACTATATTAGATTTGTAGGACCTGAAACCCCATGCTTAACTGGTGGATTCTGTGGCCAAGTATCTGCTGGGAAAGTAACCCTCATTCATTCATTCATAACACTCTCTCACATGTCTCATCATCTCTCACAGCGACGAATCCGTGTAAACTATTTATATTTATTTTTTTTAACGATCGCGTTGTTCTCGTTTTTAGTGACCGTCCTCTTTGTTTTTACAAAATCCCTTAATCTACGATCAGTCTCTTATCGATAGCTTTACAATAGCTGGTCACACTAAGGCGCGCAACCTTAAAAATTAGGGGTTTACAAAAGCTTGTTTTTATTTTAATTGACTGTTTTTAGATATGTTATAATTTGCCCATGCACTTGGCTATTTTTAAAGATTCTATGATTCCTATGATTTCTTTGCGGACTGCGCCTCTCACCAGAGATGACAGCTTTTCAAGTACCTTAGTATTTATTATAAAATATCGAAAAAATACCGAACATATGAATTGATGAAATCTTTTGCTGAATACGATGAAATCTTTGGATGATCACCATGAAATATTTCGATGATGACCATGAAATACGATGAAATCTTTGGATGATCACCATGAAATATTTTGATGTTGATGTACGTCGGAGCGGCGGAATTTATCTGATTAGAATTTGAATATGTTCCAGGCGCATGCAAACTACGAATTTATGTGTTTATTCGATACGATAATAATAATTTATTATCCGAAATGAATTCCGATTCAGCACTCGCTGCGTATGTTGTTCAAGTTGAGCTTCTGCGGTTCCTCGAGTAAAGTGTAACTTAAGCTTACATCATTTAATACATATAATTTACACAATGAACATTAAAGTAAATAAGCATGTTTGTATTATATATTATCGGTATAAGTTATAAAATATATTTATTATTTATACTACATATTCCTTTGTTAATTTCCTAATATTAAAATTCAATTTTACGCGGCATTATGTCGATAATATATCAGATTTACCCTAGTCGTGATCGAAATGCCAATCGACATCGAATTTATAAACAATCTAAAAAACAGAGAAGGAAGAACTCGCGTCGTAATGGATTTTAGAAATATGATTTCGCAGACTCCTACGGGAAAACAATTGTCGGAATATCAGCTAAATTTGCTGAGTAAAAACAATATAGAAACCCTGTTCGATTTCCACGAGACTGCCGAAAAGAAACTCCACGAATTGTTGGCCATCCCAATGGAGTCTGTGCTGGAAATTAAGAAGGAGCTGGCGGAACTTTCGCTGAGGCAATCACAGGTGGAGGGCACTCCTGAAGTGGAGTATGGCACGGGCATTGAAAAGTGAGTCCTTGATGTATTTTCCCAGGATAATGATGCACAGTTTTAAAAACCGATCAGATTGGACAAGTTGCTGGACTCCGTGGATCAGCCTTCTGCTTGGCTGGATGTGGCTGTGTGGATGGCCATGTGACCCAGTTGGTGGTCGCAGAGCTAGTATTTGGGCAAAGAAAGTGTGCAGGCGGCCAAATATGGCAGCCGAAGAGGTAGCCAGAGGCAAGTCCAAGTCGGACTTGTCCGAGTCTAGAATAAATGCTGATAATATGGCCAGTTGGGCCAGTTACTCTTTGGAAGCAGTATAAATGGCCAAGAGACTTCCTTTAAGGGCTCCTCCTGCCATCACTTGGGTTAATCTTTCCTACAGAGTTGGCCACAGAATGTGGGCCGTATTAACCGTTGAAACTGGTCACACACACACACACGCATTCATAATTTCTCCCACTTCCCATTGGAAATTCCAATGCGTTACCGTATAACCCATTACAAAGAGTCCAGTTAATTTGCATGTTTTGGGAGAGCGAATGGAGTGTGGAGATAGGAGAGTGGAGAGTGGAGAGTGGAGCTAAGAGAAAGAGAGAGAGGGAGAGGGAAGAGAGCTGCCCCCACGTGTGCGGCGTGTTCTCCCTCGCACTCCGTTTGTTTTTCGAGCGCATTTTCGAATTTTGTCAATAAATTATAACGGTTGTGAAAAGTTATTAGCATTAATTAATTATTAAACGCTTAGGAAAATAGAAAGTGAGGCAGGCATTGGTGAGGCCTTAGTGTTTTTTTTTATTGAAAATTATCATAAGAGGGGGAGGTCGTCGCCGTAGCTTACATCGAAATCGAAACCGAAATCAAACTGTTAATTATTCGGCGCGGCAGCGAAAGTGTCTGTGTCTGCGAAAATTCCGTAAAGATTTCTTTTGATTTCGAATCATTAGGCTTTTGTCCTCTTTTTTCTTGATTACGAAACCCATCGCGGCTCGATTATGCTAAGCAGTTTGTCAGACTTTTACATCCTTTAGTTTTTTTTTTTTCTTTTTTTTTGTTTGGATTTATATAACACACATGCATAACCCAAAGGAAATTTGCATAATTTTGATTCTGCTTTTGGAGATTTTTTCTTCTTTGGTTTTTTTTTCAAGCTCGATTTGCTGTGTGTGTGTGTGTGCTTAACACTTTCTTCGCTGAGTGTGTGTGGGTGAAATCTCCAGCAGAAAGCCAGAAGAGGCAGAAGCAGCACAAGAAGAAGAGGCAAAAGAGGCAGAGGTGAAAAAAATCAAAGTTACCATAACAAGACAAAGAGAGATAGGAAGAGGGAGAGGCAGCGGGAGAGGAGACCCATGCCAAAATTAAGGTTAAGTTCTTTAATGCAGCCAACGGTGAAATTTTTGATTTGGTTTGCTATTCGCGTGGGCCGTGGGTTAATAGAGGGTTAAAGCGCCCGAAAAAGGGGGCCAGCATTTCCGGTCAAGGCTGAACCGATGGACCAGAAAATTACCCAGTTTAAAGCTGGGCAAAAAACCTGGGATTTCCCTTCGGCCTAATATTTAACTACATTTTTTGAGTACAATCAAATTTAATATTAGTTTAAAAAAATATTGGGCATAAATAAAATAATATATAATTTTTTGATATATTTTATAATAAAACTAAATATACTTGAGGCAAAAATATATAATAAGAATCATAAAAATCGTTAAATTTACCCCAAATATTAAAATAAAAATGAAAAGAAAATTCTTTACAAATACAGAATTTATAAAAAAATATTATCTTGTAAATTAAAAGAATTTCGTTACCAGTTTGTGTCTAACTTTTTAGTGTTTGTCTTTAGCAATTAGCTAGGCACAGCTGGTTAAGAGACCTCCGGAGCCAGCAGAGCCACCATTAACCATTAACCCACAGCAACCAGCTGGGGCAACAATCGGACAGACAGTTCCACTTTCCAGCCAAACAGCACCCGGGGAGCCCGAGTCCCCGCGTCTTCAGACAGCGAAGAATGCGACGTTGTAGAAAGTAAAACGAAGAACGCGTTTCTTTTGTTTTGCCAAATTCAAATAAATTAATGACAAGGCAAGGAAGAATGCGAGCTACGTAGATGGAGATCTGAAGAGTTAGGAGCCAGAAACCGAAACGGAATCCCAGTCGAAGACGAAGACCAAGTCGTATTCAAAGTCGGAGCCAAACTGGTTGACACAATTTCACGGCGACTTTTACGTGCAATTGCCTCGGCCTCGGCTTTGGCTTTGGCTTTGACTGTGGCTTTGGCTTCACTTTTGGCTTTTCCTGGTCTGCCAGCCATCATCATTATTGGCCCCGTTAAGTGCTCGGTGTATGTTCTGCAACTGCCGACCGCATTTCACCTGTCTTTACACTTACACAAACTCTACTTGCCTCTTTACCTAAGACTTGGTTATCCTGGTTATCCTGGTATCCACACACTTGCACTTGAAAACACAAACAAAAAAAGGGCAACTCCCGGTTAACTATTTATTTATTATTACGGAAGCCAGCACTAAAAAAAATGAGCTTGTAGTAGATATTAGTTTATGATTTTTGAGCGCGCGCTTTGAGAGAAGCTGACTTCGGCTGGGTGCCTTTTAAATATGTGAACTCAACGCTCGGAGACGCGGAACTCGACTGCGCGGAGTTGGTGCCACCAGGCCAGAGTTATGGGCGCGAGTCCACAGGTTCGGGGCCACCAGCTGATCGAGCTCCAACTCCAACAACAAAGCCAGCTTTCTTTTCGCCTCCCATCGAACGTGTTGTGAGTCGCGGTCTTCCGCCTTCTGCTCGTACAGCAGGTAGCTGTTTCGACCTGACCGGTGGGGCCACCTGATCCAGCCGATCCACGCAGTAGGCCAAAATGCATAACCAAATCCAATTCCAAAGCCTAACGGTATGGCGGCGGATCTATGGGCACGTAGCACGTAGAAACACTAAGAGAAAAACTTTAAACTGGGGATGCAGTTCGAAGGGAAAAGTTTGAAATGATAAATAAAAGTGATTAATATTAAAAATATGATAAATATGAGTATAAAAAATATTAATATAAAACAATATATAAATTAAAAAAAAAAAATTATATATAAAAAGTCTATATCATATTGTTAATTTTGATATATCGAATATTGCATTTATGTAATTCGAGAGAAAAATTATGATATATTATGTATTGATCGTGCTTAATATCCTATAAAAAAATACCTTAAACTTATGTACACTGTATATTAATATTCTACTTATTGAAAAATATCGCGGTTAACTTTTAAACATTTTTTATTATCTTGTTCCAATAAAAACATCATTCCAATAAAAAAAATATAAATTAAAGCAATTAAATAAATAAACAATCAAATTCAGAGGTAAACTCGCATAAATATTTTTTAAGTGCATTTAAAGACCAGCACTTCCTGCTCCTCTCAGCTACAAATGGAGGCTCCTTTGTCTAGGTAGCCGATGGATCACCATGATGATGAATAATCAGCCACACCCTGTGAATTATAAAGACCTTGAAAAAAAACCAAGGAACGACGACAAAGAAAAACTCCATTGCAACCGAGGGATATCCATCCAGAGACACACCTGTAAGCTGTCAACTCATCCATAGACTTTTTTATCATTCTGTCAGCTTCAGGAGTCATGCCAAGAAAGGTGACTAAGAGAAGAGCTTACAAAACTGAAAAGGAAATAAATACAATATTTTCTATAATATGTACTTTAGCTTCAATTCAGTTTAGTTTTCTACTCCTCCATAAATTATTCCAACTTTATGATAAAATAGAGGCTTTGCCCCGGCCTGTGGATGTAATAGGGAAGAGCTTTCTACGGCAACAAAAAACCAGTTTCGACGTCTTTTATCCAATATTTATATAACCCTATAACGACGACGACTCGTGATTATTATTTGTCTAATCGATTGACATTTCAGGCTTTGGCTAATGAAGAAGCATCCAAAAAACGTACCTCCTATTCACAAGAAAAAAAACAACATATTTAATTTAAAATTAAATTATGCAAAATAAAAACGAACAAAACAAGAAAGTGGCTAGAGTTAGTTCAAAGACAATATGGTTGTTTTTTGGAAAGGTTATTTCGGTGTTTTAGCTAGCTGTCTTTCTGGAAAATATAGAAATATCCTTAAGAGAGTCTATAAGTTGATATAAAAATCTATGTTTAAATTAATATTATGTTTAATATATAGGATTAATATAAACAAAATTAGATAATTTTATTAAGGCTGTTGGGTTATTTTTTAATTAAAAGCTGTTCTTTAAGTTCTTTAAATTTTTTAAATTGGTGGAATGATATAGAAGAATAAAACTAAATTAATTTAGTTGAAAATTTATCAATATTTTTAAATAAAATTTGTTTCATTAAAATATCACTATGTTTAATCGAGAAAAACTGTGTCAAAGTCCGATATGCCAGCTGTACCAATAATTA
The DNA here is from genome assembly GCF_030179895.1 of Drosophila kikkawai. NCBI lineage: Eukaryota > Metazoa > Arthropoda > Insecta > Diptera > Drosophilidae > Drosophila > Drosophila kikkawai. The sequence continues at coordinate 13,336,733 of NC_091733.1, read as the reverse complement.
AGATCGTCACTGTGTACAACGAAAAGTTCAAAACAATATTAAGAGCGATACTTTTATTTATACTCCGACTCTTCTCTCGCGGCATTCCTCCATAGCTCACTTCCCAAAACTCATCAAAAAGTAAATAAATAATTAAAAAGAAAGCCTTGTTTAAGGGAATGTTTGAAAACATGTTTTAATAATTGATTTATCATTCACATATGTGGTTTTTATGTTCTTTATGTTGTTTGTTGCTGTATATGTATGCATTTGTTCTATATAGTAGTTAACATATGGGCGCTGATGCTTTCTTCTTTCTTTTCTACAATCAATTTGAACTGCTTTCGTTCTTTTCGATCATTTATAATTATACATATGTACACAAACACGATAGATATAGATATCTCCCGAATACATATATATATATAGTTAGGCCAATCGGGGAGAGAGTGGCGGAGAAAACGGAGGACACTTTGAACACTTGACAAAATCATAATAATACTCGTAACAAAACCACATACAGCGTATCATAATATATAATATACATTAAACAATTGCATAACAAGGGTATGGGAGGGGGGACGAACGAATAGAAAAAAAAAACACAACATCTTGAAAGGCAGGAGAAAAAAACACGTATAATAATTATTTTGGAGCCATTGCACTTAAAAGATGGGTATGTAGTTGTCGATTTTGGCGCGATGCTTCTGGGCGACGCACTCGGCGATCCAGACAATGTTGCGGCACTCCTGCTCCTTGAGCTTGAGGTACGCATAGAAGACGCCAAAGTGGAACTGCTGCAAGAATGCGTACACGTTCAGCTTCACCTCGTGCTCGAAGAACTTGTCCTCCAGCGTCTTGTCCCCGGGATTGTTGCCAGAGCCATCGAACAGGGCAGCATACTCTGCATAATACTCGGCCACGGTCTTCACCTGCTCGTAGTCATCGGCCCGAGCGAGGGCGGCCAGACCATCGGGGTACATTTTGCCGCAGTTGGGATACAGCTTGGCACGGTCATCCTTTGACAGCTCCGTGCCAAAGGAGTTGATGGTGATGATGATAGCACGACGATCGGCCTCAAACTGCAAGGGAAAATTGGACAAGTTAATAAGAGGACAACTGGGAATGGAAAGCAAAATTGTTGTAAGTATAACTCACAGCCAAGATCTCGCACATGACATCGGCGGTGGCGCCGCCCATGTTCTTGCAGAAGTTATAGAATGCCTCCAAATATGCCTTGTAGAGCGTGTTCCGGATGATCTCAATGTTCATCTCGTCCAGATCCTGCTCCGAAATGCAGTCGACGAAGAAGGGAGCTAGCGGTGTGTCCACCAGCACTGCGTTGTACAGCTCCGCTGGCGTCGAGGCCACATGGATAGCCTCCATCTGCTCAAAGCTGCCCAGCGGATGGCATTTGGGTATCAGCTCCGAAATGGGACGCTGGTGCAGCGTGCCAGTGATCAGCAGAATGATGTTATCGATCATATAGCCGTAGGTGATGAAGTCCAGGAAGTTGGACAGCGGCTCGACGGCATGGTTGCGCATGTGCTGGAACTCAATTACCAGCTTCTCGCGCAGCTTGTCGTCGATGACGGAGACGGACAGCGGCGAGGGTTCGTTGGCCAGAAAGCTGCCATAGTCCGTGCCCTGCAGGTGCAGCTTTAAATCTGCAAAAGAAGGGAGTGGTAAGTATAACGCATTCTTTTCTAAGCTATTTGGCTATTTAAGAGCGGAAAAAACCCTATTACTGTATTTCTTTGTAAAGTTTATACTTTTTGGGGGTTATGTTATGTTTAAAAATTCAATGGCATTCAGAGAATATGTTAAATATGCTTGGAATATCACAAAATCAAGCCACAGTAAGGGTTTTTCAACCCCCAAGAAATTTCTTTTTTCTTGCTCCAAAATACAAGTGAAAAATTGATCCACCTGTTTTGTGTTATCCCCATTATGTTTATATTTCCAGCCAGAGCTGGTAATACCATTGCTATGAACGTTTTTCCGAAAATTCTCATTTAAAAAAACTGCGAAAAAACGTCAACAAATCACAAGACAAGCTTACACACACATACGCAGGCATAACAGCAGTGCATACACACACACGAACGCTGTTATCGGCCTGGTCATGTGACCGTGCGGGCGTGTGCGTGTGGGGGAAATGTGTAGAGTGGGAGAAAAAGCCCCTCCAGACAAATGGGATACTCACCCTCCAAGGTCTCGCACTGCACCAGGTTCAGGTAATCCGCCTGCTTCAGGATGCCGCACTTGAAGCCTCGGCACAGACCCTCCAGATAGCCATTATCGATGTTGAACATAAATCCCGAGCTGTTCATCTTGACACACGCACACACACAGATTCAGAGTGGGTGGACAGAAAAAAAAACCAAGACGGCGGTGACAAAGAGCCTGCTTTCTGCTGCGGTTACTTGTCGCTTTTTGGCTGCTGCACTCGCTCGAGTTGCGCGAATTGTGTGGCGGAAGGCGTGGAGTTCGACAAACGACGGTGAAAATTTAACTTTTTTTCCTTCTGTATCGATTGGGAGTCATATGATTTCCACTAGAGATGGGCCCGCACAGAGTTGCAAAAACGTTAACGTCCCTATCGATAAAATGCGAAATCGATTGACACTATTTTCTAAAATCGGAGTTTTTATTTTTCGGGAGTGGGACAGCAATTTTGTTAAAGCCGTATTTTTATTTAGAGAATTGAAAAAATGTATTTAATTTATATACAGGGCATAAAATAATGCTTGGAATAAATAAAAAATATTTTTATTTATAATTTGTTATAAAAAGGTGGTAAAATTGGGAAACGAGATGGTGGGAAACTTTGCTGCCCAAAAACGTAACCTATCGATATTCGATAAAAAAAACCGCAGCACAAAGTAAATTAAAAAAATACCTCCAGCGATAGACCGATAATATCTAGGGATGGTAGATCTGTCTTTCAAGCGGACGCATATACATACACACTTTGTGGTTATTTTTTAATGTGTGTTTGTTGACGGCGCAATATTTGCCTGCGCTATTGCCGGAAATTTAGCGCGTTTTTGCCCCCACCTAACTCGTTGGACGCACACACGGTGAGCAGCAGGCGGCGTGTGGGAGTGAAATTTGATGGCGCTGGTAACCAAAACAAGCGCGGCGGCCGCTGATGTGTGGCGGATTCTTATGTGAGGCGATGCCGACATCCCCAGTCCCGGCAGCCAAAGCTCGCATCTTCTTCTCCTTGCGCACCCCGATCAGGAGCGGGGCTTGGAGCGGCGCCACCGAACGATTTGGGGGCGATAAATAAATGCACATTTTGGCGAAAGAAAACAACAAAGATCTCTACGAAAGGCAAAAATAGGAGCGGAAAAAACCACGCACACACGTAAACTTCGCGCTTGTGTGCGTTGGCGGTGTGCAGGTGTGCGTGTATGTGTGTGAGCTGCTTTGCCTGCTGGCGTGCATGTGTGTGTGTATAATCATGTGAAAAATCGATTGGAAGCACTGGCAGCGCAGCAGCAGCGGCGCCAATTGTCGCTTTTGAACAAGAGGAAGAGCGCTTTGTGGAAAGCAGGAAAAGGAACTGGAGGAAACAAGGAACAAGGCGGAACAGGATCCGGAAGTGCGTTGCAAGCAAAAGCGAAAACCGATCGCCGCTGAAGAGACCTCCCAAAGATTGTAAGAGAGCAAAATCGCGGGACCCACAGGCGAGCGAGCAAACTGGGAGAGAGACGGCGCAAGCGGTGGAGAGCACGACGCAGCCAGCCAGCACACACATATTTCTTTATATAACTACCAGGCGCCGCCGCCAATTCGGAAACGGCCGCAAAACAAAACAAACAGAAAGAGCGACGTTTCGGCCATTAGATGCCATCGAAGCGACTGTGGCGATCAGCGAAGCGGCGGCAAGAACAAGAACCAGAGCGGGCAAGAGAAGAGGAGCCAGCACAAACAAGAGAAAAGGAACAAGAACCAGCAAGAGAACCCTGTTGACCTGAACCCGCAGACGACAATTTCGATTGTTGTTCAGGCTTTGACGAATAATGGAACCAGATCCCAATGGGATAAAAATAGAGCCCACACTTGACCACCACCAACAGCAGCAGCAGTACGCGACCCATGTGCTGGCCATCAATGGACCCAACACACGCCTCCTCATCGAGCATCCCTCAGCGCTGTTGGTACCCCTCTCCACGCATCACCAGCAACAGTTACAGCTCCAGCAACAGCAACAACAGCAGCAGCACGTACAGCACCATCAGTTTCAACAGCAGCAGCATCATCTCCAGCAGCAGCAGCAACAGGATCAGCTACAGTTCCAGCATCAGCAGTTGCAACTTACCCTGCCCGCCGGCTACGGCACCCACGCCACTCTAAAGCAACAACAACAACAGCAGCAGGTGCAGCAAGTGCAGGTGCAACAGACACCGGCCGCCACACCGTTGGGACCACCGAGCAGCGTTAGCGCCAGCTCAGCTTCAATTACCGGCACCTCCACGACACACCAGCAGCGCTGGAACGAGAGTCCCGAGGCACGCCAGCGCCGCCTGGCCAGAAATGCTGAAAGGATGCGCGAGCGGCGACAGCGCGAAAGTGAAGAGGAGTACCGAAAGCGATTGCTACGCAACGCCGAGGCCAATAGGCAGCGGCGACAGAACGAGTCGGAGATTGAGCGGGCCATGCGGCTGGTTCGGAATGCGGCCAGGCAGCGCCTACGCCGAGCCATGGAGTCGCCCGATCAGCGGGCGAAGCGTCTGGCCAAGCTGGCCGAAAGGATGCGCATGTATCGGGCCAGCGAGACGTCCGATCAGCGCAAGCTGCGACTGGCCGAGATGGCGGCCAGGGCGCGTCAGCGGATCGCCAATGAGTCGCCGGAGGAGCGGAAGGAAAGACTGAGAAAGCTGAACGACTACGCCAAAAAGGTCAGAGAAAAGAAGAAGGTACTGAAGCATGTGGTGCACAGTGGCGGTGGCGGCGGTGGATCGTCGTCGGTGCTAATCACAACGCCGACGTCGTCCTCCTCCTCGTCAACGGAGCTGCACCAGCACCATCAGCACCACCAGCAGCAGCATCAGCAGCAACAGCAGCAGCAGGTGCTGGCTGTTGCAGCAGCGGCAGCCGCAGCGGCGGCAGCCAATTGTACTAACGAACACACTATCAATCTAAACCAGGCGTCGACATCGGACAACGGAGGAGGAGCTGGCACGCCCCAGCCCACGGCCGAGGATCAGCAGCAGCAGCATCTGGTCACAGCAGCCGCTTACCAGCAGCATCAGGCCCTGGCTGGAGTGGAGTACATGGGCCAGGGCATGTTCCTTACACCCGGATCCCTGCGCGGTCCCATGCAGCTCAAGCAGGAGCCCCTGACTCCACAGCAGCAACAGCAGAACCAGATAAACCAGCAACAGTTGCAGCAGCAACAGCAGCGATACACCATCGCCGCCGGGCAGCAGCAACAGGTGACTGCCGCTCTACTCGAGGGCACCGAGCCTGGTAGCATTTTTGTCCAGCAAATTTATGGCGATGATGGAGGCACCGGCAAGGGTAGCGGCACGGCCACCAAGCTGCTGCAGGCGCATGTGCCGCATTTCAGCATTGCCACCACCGGAGCCACCGGTCAGTTGGAGCTCTATCCGCACAAATATTCCGCCAAGAAGCAGGAACTTCAGGTGCGTATGCAGCAGCAGCGGAAAAGGGATCAGTGATCAGGGATCAGGGATCTGAAAAGCGATCATAGGGGGGGGCTAACCCAACACACACCACACATACAAACACACACACAAAATAGGGCTACAATAATTAATACCCAAGGAGTTTAAGGGATGGGTATTTAGGGGGCACAGCATAATACTATTTTGCGATAACTTTTCGATATTTTAAAGTTGTAGATATTTCTGATATGTCGCAGTTTTCCTTCCGATATACATCCCTTTACGAGGCAACCTGTATAATGCACACCATAAATGTTTCCTTTCTCTGATTCTCCAGTTGCAGAGAGCCAATGAAAAGTAACCCAGAGTTGCTTTGGATAACTGGCGCTCCAAGCTCTCTCTTCTCTCTCCCCCTTTCTCTGGTAAACTATGAAATTTTCGAAAATCAACTCAAAGAAAAGAACATTCAAATATTATTCCTTGCAGTTGGCGAATTCAACTGCTGGATTGATAATTGAAACAGACAGAATATGTTTAAGGAAGCGAAGGAAGAGTGCCTGCTCAGCCTTCTCCATTTCGTTGAGGAGAATTCTCCTTTCTTCTTCCTAGAAAGACCCGTATAATATTCATTGCGGGACACTTGTTTAATCTATTTTGTTGTTTTCTTTTTTTTTTTTTTCGTTAATAATATACAACTTAACCCCCTAGTTTCTAGAGTGTAGATAAATGTAGCCTTGTAAAAACCAACAAACAAAGATATGAAATATGAAAGAATCAAAAAACAAACCAATATGTTTTTTATTCGCTTCGAAAAACAAAAAAGAGATTGAAATGTAATTAAATTAAGTGTGTTGTGTGTGTTCCCCCTAACTCTTTTATTTTTAAAATAAAACAAAATGTGCAACAGAAATATCCCATACCTAAAACTGTCAAAAGACTTTTAAGTTTGTATAAAAATAATAGATTTTAATAACGATTTTTAAACGATTATTAATGCCTTGCCAGCTGTAGGATCTTAAATGTTTTATATTGTTTATTTTGAGGGCAATCCAAAAGTAAAGCTTTAAGTAAAAACAACGTAGCCTTCTTCGGTCTTCTTATATAAATACTTGAATATTCAAAATGAATCGATTATGGTTCCATGAAACTCTTCTACCAATGCTTTCACTTTCTAAGTGAAATTTCGCTGTAAAGTTCTGCAGCTTGTTTGTAAAAAAGAAGGTCACAGAATGACCTTACAGACTGACTTATCTGGAACTATATACCATCAGATGCAGCAAGATAGCAAGCTAACGAATACAGTCCCCAAAAGTGACAAGTTCTCGGGATGAGCCGACCCAAACGGAGGCAGAAGAGAGTGGCTCGAAGATCGAACTGTAGCAAGTGTTCGCCTCTGTGGGTGATCGTATGGGGCAGCCCTGCTACAGGTGAATACTTGACATTTTGCAAAATTTAAAGTAAATAAAGTTTAAAGAGCTCAAAACTCTTGAAAATGAGGTAAAAGTGAGCCTAAATCGAGATTTTCGTGGAGGTTTATTGAGAAATAAAAACCCAGAACCCACTCATCCATTACCTTTCCTCTTTTTCTCTCTCTCTCTCTCTCTCCCTTTCTCTCTCTCTCTCTCTCTCTCCGTGTCCCTTTTGCAGTCGGACAACGATGCTCCCGGCTCGGGATCGAGCGGCAACGATAACAGCGGGTCTGTTAGTCTAGGCCACAGCGAGACCAAGGTTATCGTCACCACGGGGGATCATCAGAAGCTGCTTAAGGCGGCAACGACGACAACAACAACGCCGCTGTACAACCAATTCCCCTACTTGGCCACCTTTCCAACGGCGGGCAACACGGCCAGCGGCAGCACCACGGCAACGACAACGGCGGCCGGAACAACGGCAACGGGCGGCACCACCACCTACTATCCGATGTACCACAATGGCTTCCAGATTGGTATAGGACCAAATGCGGTGCCACCGCCCTTTACGCCTGTACACTTTGCCAATGCCAGCGGCGGCAACAGTCCCACCGGGGGCCAGTACAACATCCTGGCGACGACTACGAATCCTACACTCACAGTGACCGCCGGTCTAGGACAACAGCAGCAGGAGCAGCAGCAGCAGCAGCAACAGCAACCGCAGCAACATATTGTGACCACTACGCCGGGCAGGGGCAGGCCAAGAAAGCATCCGCTGCCCCACGAGGAGCAGCTGAAGGTGAACAGTCTCTTGGAGCAGGAGCTTAATCAGATGCTGGCCGTTCCACAGCTGGCCACGAACACCCCGCGGAGGGGCAGGCCCCTCTCCCAGCCAACGCAGCAGCAGCAGGATCTCGGCCAGATACATGTACATTCCACCGCCGATGGCGATAACCGGACGCCAGTGACGCCGCGACGCAGTGGTGCGAACAAATACGAGACGGAGGAGGAGAAGCGCCTTCGGCTGGACAAGATGGCCGCCCATCAGCGTGCTGTGCGGGCCAATGAAACCCCCGAGCAGCGGGCCACGCGACTTCAGAAGCTCAGTGAACGGGCGCGCCTGAAGCGGGCCCAAATCCGTGCCACCGAGAACACAGAGGAGCGCAAGGAGCGGCTATCCAAGCAGGCGGAATATGCGCGCATGCGACGCATGCGCAGCCACACGCCGCGGAGCAGCAGTGCCACCAGCGCTGAGTTCCGGGCCAAAACCGAGGAGGAGGAGGACGACGACGAGGAGGACACGAGCACGGAACAGTTGTACGAAAGCGAACCAGTCACAGCCACGGGCAGCGATGGAGGTGGCGGTGGTGGATTTGTGGCCGGCGTTAAGACGGACAACCAACTGGAGGATGGCGATGGCTCTAATGAGCTGCCGCCACTGCAGCTGCAACAGCACGAGCTGCAACAGTTGGCGCAGCAGCAGCACTCGCATCACGAGGCGATTGTGTTGAACCAACAACAACAACAGCAGCAGCACCGACTGGTTGCCATCAATCAGCACCAGCCGCCCCATCCGGGATTCAGCAAGCTGCAAGTGGCAGGCGGTTCAGCAGCGGCAGCAGCAGTGACTTCAACAGCAGCGTCGGCAACGGGAGCAGCTGGCTCTGGCGGCGGCAATGGAACCGGGGCGCCTGAGAACAACGACATGCTGAAAATACTCGAGCCGATCATTGTCATGAAGACCAAATGAGGAACACGGCGGCGTCACAACGCCACCAGTCGCTAGGCGGAGAGCTGTCTAGACGAGGGTGGCCTGGAGGAGGCGAAGGACATAATGCACAAGAAGGATAAGGGGGGAGGGGGAGGAGATATCTGCGCGAATCGATTGTCTATAGTTATGATTAAGAGGATTTTTTTTTAACTCGTTTTAAATGCATGTCGGACGAGGCCAATGTCTTTGACGGCCTTAGAGATTGTAAAAAGCTAAAGCAGATGAAAGAGTCAGGTGCAATAGCTGCTGCTATGTGCGTGTGACTGTGTGTAAGCCAGCCTCCGGGTAATGTGACGCCCCTAGGAGAGACCACCCCCAAAAGAGATCCCACACAAGTCGAGGAAGGAGTGGGAACCCGGAACGCAGGCCATGCAGCTAAACTAGAGAGGTAAGCGAGTGACGAGATCAACTAAACCTAATCCAGAATATGTAGCGCGTAAACAGAGCACTAAGTAGTTGTATGTATTAACTATTAATTTTTTAAATTAGCAAAAAAAAAAAAAAAAAAAAAAAAAATAACAAATAAATCTAATAAGATAATTATTATTTTTATCGATGATTAGTTATATTACCGATATGTCAGGGTGGAACCGTGCAAGGTAAGAACTAACTATATATATCCTATCACGGTGATTCATTACATTTAAAATGTTCAAGCTCTTTCTTTGATCTAAGAAGCACCTGTGCTAGGGATAACAATATCAAACGTTAACGGCCACTGCGCAGCCCTGGTCCTGTCATCGATTATTAGTTGTATTATCGATAACACCGGTCATGGCAATGTTCACAACGCTGCACAGCGAAGATACGGAATACTCGGCGGATTCCGTCGAGTGGCTGCCCCAAGATGGCCTCGAGTCTGGATACTTTGCGTGTGGCACCTACCAGCTTGTCCAGGCGGAAGGAGAGGCTACTGAGGAGGAGACAGGACCGCGTCCCCGCAAGGGCCGTGTGTACTTGTATCACTTCGGGGAGGCCAACAATACTACCTTGGAGCGACTGCAATGCATTGAAACGGCTGCCATACTGGACATGAAGTGGTTGCCAGCCTTGAGCAGCGACAGTGGACCCCAGCTGGCCACCGTTAGCTCCGTGGGTGAACTAGAAGTCTACGAGTTTGATGCTGCTGAAAAGAAGCTCGGAAAACGCACATGTCTGTCGATCAAGGTGGCGGAGGGAGAGAGGGAGGAGCAACCACTGGCCCTGGCACTGGATTGGCGGCAGCTAGAAGGAGAAAATCAGGTTCAACTGGCCATTTCCGATTCCAAGGGCGGCCTGAATCTCCTTACTTACTCAGCCGGCGGTGGGCTAACGCGTCAGCGATCCTGGCCCGCTCACGGCTTCGAAGCCTGGACGTGTGCCTTTGACCGCTGGTCCCCACATCTCCTGTACAGCGGTGGCGACGATATGCTCCTGCTGGCCCACGATCTGCGCACGGAACAACGGGCCTGGACAAATCGTGCCCACATGGCGGGCGTCACCTGTCTACTGAGTCATCCGGGGCACGAGCATCACCTGCTCACCGGCAGCTATGACGAGCAGCTGCGCTTGTTCGACACCCGCTCCATGAAGCGAACGCTGGCCGAGCAGGACCTGGGCGGAGGTATCTGGCGGCTGAAACCGCATCGCGCTCGTCCTGATCTCATCCTGGCCGCCTGCATGTACACAAACTTTAGCGTGGTGCAGCTGGATGCCAAGGAGCCGGCGCTGCGGTGGCTGGGTGCCTATGAGGAGCACAAAAGCATCTGCTATGGCGCCGACTGGGCGCCCAGTGGACCAGGAGACAGCGATGGACCGCTCGTCATGGCCACCTGCTCCTTTTACGACCACAAACTGTGCGTCAGTCGCGTGGAGATTAGCCAATAAAACTGCTTTTAGTTACATTTGTTTTTGTACGGAAAATAAATTTATAGTTGTTTAAATGTTGGTAAAAATATTGTTTTTATTGTTGTAGCAAAGACAGACTTTAATTGGGCCAGTTTCTTCAGTACAAATTCATACATTTCTGGGAGTCAAGTACCAGGCGAACATAATCAGCAGAAGGTGGACTTGCGTTAGTGCAAACGAATATTTTCACTCAAATTACGATATTTCTCTGAGTTGCTCATCTCAGATACGGTCTCCGCTCTCCTGCTCTTTGCTCGCCAGTTACTCTCTTCTGGGATTTAGACAGCAGAAATGAGTGCACAGCATTGTTTTCACTCAAATTCAACATATCTCACTCATTGCACAGATCAGCCTGCTGATTCTTTGAGAGCAACGATTAAAATAACTCACAGACCCAATGAAAAAGAACAACTGTTGTTGTTGTTAATGGCATTTATGGTAAAAAATATTGTTTTTGTTGTTGTAGCAACAAGGTTTCAATTTGTACATTTTCAGTACAAATTCATACATTTCTGGGAGTCAAGTACCAGGCGAACAGAATCAGCAGAAGGTTGACTTGCGTTAGTGCAAACGAATATTTTCACTCAAACTACGATATTTCTCTGGGCTGGACAGCTCAGATACGGTATTCGCAAGTAATGGGTTGCACTCATCTTTACTCTTTAATTTGCGTAAGACCGTAGCTGGCGAACACAGAACAGGAGAGCGAAGGTCAGCACTCGCAGCGCTGAGCGGAATCGTAATTAAGAGAATAAAAAACGTGCTCTTAACTTTGCATCTTAATTCCCCGAAGATCGTAACTAACGAACAAAGAGAAGGAGAGCGAAGATGAGCTGATATATAGCTCTGAGAGATATCGATAATTGAGTAAAAATAATATCGTAATTTGAGTGAAAATATTCGTTTGCACTAATGCAAATCCACCTTCTGCTGATTATGTTCGCCTGGTACTTGACTCCCAGAAATGTATGAATTTGTACTGAAGAAACTGGCCCAATTAAAGTCTGTCTTTGCTACAACAATAAAAACAATATTTTTACAATAAATGCCATTAACAACAACAGTTGTTCTTTTTCATTGGGTCTTTGAGTTATTTTAATCGTTGCTCTTAAAGAATCAGCGAGCTGATCTGTGCAATGAGTAAGAAATGTTGAATTTGAGTAAAAAAAATGGTGATGATGACCAATGACCAATGATTAATTGTGGCTCTCAAGCTCTCATTAATTGCTTGTCTCTTGTGTAGCTGGCAATCAGAGAGCGGGAGAGCTAATGAGTGAAAAAATTAAATAAGAGAATTGGCATCAATCGCAAATTCGACTTCAGCCCTGGTAGGTCTCCGTTATCGTTCTATCGTTATCACTTATCGGGCATTTGAGTTTTGCCACCTCTAGCGTGGCAAAATAAGCAAACAAATTCTCCAGTTTGTTATTTCCCTGCATTTAATACCCACAGCACAAACCTCGGCGGATTATATTGAATAACCAAATACCAAGCGCTAAAATGAATAAGCAGGCTGAACTCCTGGAGTCGCAGCTGCAGACCCTTAAGGCGATGCACGGCAACATTAAAAAATTGCCGGAAGAGTCTATGGAGGACGTTCAAAGGACGTCCAAGGAAGCTAAGACTGTGACCGAGCGCTGCCAGCAGCTGGTAACCGACTTGGCGAAGGCGCGCCAGGAAGAGCAGATTCTCCTAAAAGAACTGCACGATTAAATTGCACGGTTAATTTTGAATTCTTTTATAAATACATATGTAAAATATATTGGTATCACACGCGTTTTCATTTGATTTTCTCAGAGTAACAAGTAGAAGAGGGAAGGCTGCTCCGCCTACAACGCCACCGCGTTCTGGATCCAGTTGAGGGCGCCGCGAATGCGACGCAGGCGGGCGCGCGCCAAGAAGCTGCAGATGAGAAGGTATTCCACATAGGCACGCCTGCCGCTGGCGGACACGGGCGATGATCCGTCCAGTTGAGGACGTCCCTCGCACATCAGCTTGGTGGTCAGCGAGAGGAGCCACTGGAGGATCTGTAAGAGAGCGGGGTTAATATTCGAGAATAACTAAAGGTTGTTAATTCTCTTACCTCGGAGCTGTTGGGCATGCCACCCGCCTTGAGCCACTTGCAGGGCGCCCAAAGGAACAGCTGCACCACATTTGCAGCAATGTCCGGACTGACCCTGCGGGAAGGATTCGGATTGAGGATGTTGTACACCAGCTGCTGTAGCAGCGGGGGACAGGTGTCGCTCATCGGGGGCAGTTGCTCCGGCCGATAGTCGCTGTTGCGCAGCGAATGGGTCAGCTCTCCGCGCTCCAACGCCAGGCCGCCGCTGTTCGAATAGAAGGGATTGCGGCTGCCAAAGATCTCGTAGGCCAGGGCACCGCATGCCCACAGATCCGCCTTGTCGTAGTTGAGCACGGCAAAGGGCCCGGGCACCATGTTGATAATCTCCGGCGCCATCAGCGCCGCATTTCCGCCCTTGTCAATGTCGTGGGAGACATACGGCAGACGCAGGCCGTGCATCTTGTCCGCCAGACAGCATCCAAAATCGGAGAGCACCAGCACGGCGGAGGCATCGTCCTGCAGATCGACCAGCACATTGTCCGACTTGAGATCACGATGGGCCACGCCGTGGCGGCTCAAATGGGTGACCGCCTCGAGCATCTGGGCCAGCAGAAGGATCCGCGTGCGGGTGCTCAGCTCCTGCGTGTCGAGGAGGCCGCGCAGGCTGTGATCGTAGCGTTTCATCAGCAGATACAGCGACATGTTTCGTCCATAGCCCTGCGGATTGATCCTCTGCGGCTGGGCCACGGGATACAGGACATGGCCATCGGGAAAGTTGCCCACCTCGTCGCAGAAGAAGCCAAACATGCAGACAATGTTCGGATGCGGCGGCAGGGTCAGGGTTTGGTTCTGCAGCAGACGCTCCCACTCCTCGGCGGCGGGATTCATGCGACGCTGACGCGCCGGCACTGTCTCCTTGTACATGGCCCGCAAAATGGACAGGGCGTTGCTCTGGATGTCATAGTTGAACATCATCTTCAAGGCCAGCGGATAGTTGTCTGTGGAGGTGTCAAGTCTTGCCTCCGTCAAGGGATTAGGCGCCTGCTGCTGGTGCTCCTCTTGCTGCTGCTTCTCCAGCTCCCCCACAAAGTCACTGGCCGCCGAGGGCTGACTGTAGTGAAAGATGTTGTCCACGGAGCCGCCAAAGTTGTGCACGAAGCGGGACATGTTTTGCAAGGGGGACATCATCTCCCTGGTGGTCCAGCTATTGGGGGCCATGGCGGGCACGGGCAAGGGGGCGGCAGCAGCAGGATCCTGTTTAGACTGAAGTGGCTCCGCATCCAGGGCATCCTCCTTTTTAAAGCTGGCGGCATAGACTACCGCCGCACAGCCCTTGGCTATGGCCGGTCCCACGTCCAAGTTATCAATGGTAAACTTACTGTCCAGGGTCTCGGATATACCATCACGATTCCAGGCACTCTGCAGGCGGCTGGCCGCCTCTCGTATCTCCCAGCACACACCCTCCAGCTCATCCTCCTTGCTCAGCACCCCCGTGCCAGAGGCCAGGCTGACGCCGACCAGGGCGAAGAATGGAGCCGAGTCGCCGAAGAAGAGCCTGCGTGTGGCTCGCTGGCGCAGCTCCTCCGAGTACTGGGTAGTCACCCGGCTGAGGATGTTGTCGATGAAGAGTTTCCGGGCATGCTGCCCGACGCGAAACAGGCCATTGTTGCTCTGTACCTGAGCAATAGGCGTGACACTGGCCGGAGGATTGGGCGCCGACTTGGCTGCCGACGGCTGTGCTGCAGGCTGGCGGGGATCACGGAGGGGTTAATATGGATTATAGGTGCGACAGAAGCGACAGTCACGTACCCGCAGGACATTGGCGGCGCTGGAGGGTAGGGGAAAGCCTCGCTTGCTTCTTGTCCTCAATTGGTTTTGGTCCAAAATGTTGGCGTGTATATCACGTTTACAGTAGCTGCGCAAAATGTAGCGACCATGTTTGATCAGTCGCACGGTCAGCAGTCGCACAGACATCTTTCCGCCCGCCCGGACCTGCAAATGCTTTCAGAAAAGACCCTCAAGATCGGTTTCCCTTTTAAACTTGAAAAATTCACCTTTTATATTCCGTTTTTTTTCTTCTTTCGCTTTTTCCGTTTATCGCTCTTCCTCTTCTTCCTCGCGGCCACTGTCGCTCATGTGTGCGATCGATAACGCGATAACAAAACAGCTGGCGTGTGGGTGGTGTATCGGTATAAGTCTGTGTGTGCGTGTGTTTTGTTTTTGCGTCGCAAATTTGATGTTGCAAGGCCAACAGCGGGTTGGTGGGGGGATGAGCGGCGGTGCAAGGCAAAACGGTCTGCCGAACAATCCTGGCCGAAAGGTGTTTTGGTTCTATTTAGCGAAATTTGTTATCTCCTTTTGCGAAGAGGGCGAGAGAAAGGGGTATAGATTTTGAGCAGTTTTGGGACTGGACAGATAATTTACGGGAGCCGACTTGCCTTGCTGGCTGACTTAATCACTTGGGTTGCTTCGCTCGCGTTCGAACTTCGAATCGTTAATACATCGATAATTTTTCGTTAGATAATCGGCTTTTCAGCACTGGCCAATATCAATTCAGGGCTAAATTACACAGGTGCTTGGATCGGTTGCACAGGTATCAAGCCGCCGCACGGTTTCAATATTTTATAGATTTTTTGTATGCTCTTCGAAGAGCAGGATTTCGCGATAAAAACAAAGAAAAAACACTTAAAACCTGCAAGAAAAGTGTGACCAGTTACAGCACTGAGCAATCATACCCCAAAGTGGAGAACATAGCGGGGACATATACCAATAAGCTGGAAACTCGGAACAACTCTGAATAGGTTATTTATGGTCACACTGCGAATTTCAAATTTCTTAGCGCCAAATTTATTACCCGATAATTATAACCGTAATTAAAACATACAATTTTCAATTTAAAATTCTGCAAAACTGAGAAAAAAATTACGTTTACTTGGGACCCAGCATCTTCTTGGGGTCCACCCACTCCTTGAACTGCTCCTCGGTGATGCCGGTCTTGAGGGCCTCCTCCTTCAGCGTCGTCTTGTTCGCGTGCGCCGTCTTGGCGATCTGGGCAGCCTTGTCGTAGCCAATGTGCGGATTGAGGGCCGTCACCAGCATCAGGGACTCGTTCATGATCTTGTCGATGGCGTCCTTGTTAGCCCTTACCCCCTCCACGCAGTTCTTGCTGAAGGACATGCAGCCGTCGCCTGTTCAGGAGAGGATTAGGGGGAATAAGCAGCGAATGGAGCTGAGAAGAACTCACCCAGCAGCCGGATGGAGCGCAGCACATTGGACACAATCAGCGGCTTGAAGACATTCAGCTGAAAGTGCCCGTTAGCGCCGCCAATGGTCACCGCCACCTGGTTGCCCATTACCTGGGCGCACAGCATGGTCATCGATTCGCATTGCGTGGGATTCACCTTGCCGGGCATGATGGAGCTCCCAGGCTCGTTCTCCGGCAGCGACAGCTCGCCAAGACCGCAACGCGGACCCGAGCCCAGGAAACGAATGTCGTTGGCAATCTTCATCAGGCTGACGGCTAGGGTGTTGAGCACTCCATGGACCTCCACCATGGCATCGCGGGCGGCCAGAGCCTCGAACTTGTTTGGCGCCGACACGAAGGGCATGCTGGTGAGCTCCCCTATCCGCTTGGCCACCTGCTCGGCGAAGCCCTTGTGCGTGTTTAGGCCAGTGCCCACGGCAGTGCCGCCTATCGCCAGCTCGTAGACGCGCGGCAGGCAGGTCCCGATCCTGTCCAGGCCGTAGGTCAGCTGCTGGGCATAGCCGCTGAACTCCTGGCCCAGTGTCAGCGGCACGGCGTCCATCAGATGAGTGCGTCCGATCTTGATGATGTCCTTGAATTCGTTCGACTTGGCTTTGAGGGCGTCGCGAAGGTGCGTCACCGCCGGAATGAGTCGCTCATTCAGCTCCATGGCCACGCAGATGTGGATGGCGGTGGGGAAGGTGTCGTTGGAGCTTTGCGACTTGTTCACATGGTCATTTGGGTGCACCGGTGTCTTGGAGCCCAGCTCACCGCCCATCATGCTGATGGCGGCGTTGCTGATTACCTGGCAGGAGGAGGAAGAGAAGCAGGAGCAGGATCAGGATCAGTGCCTGGGCTTGGCCAGTATCTGGTGCCAGCTCACCTCGTTGGCATTCATGTTGGTCTGGGTGCCGGAGCCTGTCTGCCAGATGACCAGCGGAAAGTGGCCCTGCTTGTAGAACTTGCCCGAGATGACGTCGTCGCAGGCACAGGAGACCACGTCGGATATCTGCGGATCCAGGCCAAAGTTCTTGTTGACCTCGGCGCAGGCCTTCTTGAGTATGCCCATGGCCTGGACCAGGGGCATCTAAGCAAGGAGTTGGATTCAGAGGCAGGGTCAGGAGGAGTCTCTGGTACCTACCGGCATGGTCTCGGCATACCCTCCAATGGGAAAGTTCAGCTTTGAGCGCATTGTCTGGGCTCCGTACAGTCGGTTCGCCGGCACCTTTAGCTCCCCAAAGGTGTCCTTCTCCAGCCGGAACTTGGCCTCCTCCTTCTTCTTACTGTTGTCGTGGAAGAGACGCAGCGCCCGCACCTCCACCGCCTCCCAGAAATGACGCCGCTGGACCACGATTTGCTTCAGCATTTTCTCGGTTTTATTCATTTATTTTTGTGGATCGGTCAGAGTGTGTGTGTGTGTGTGTGTGTGTGTGTGTGAGAGTAGTCCTGGTAGCCTACTTAGGGCCCAGCATCTGCTCGGGGCGCACCCACTCGCTGAACTGCTGCTCGGTGAGGTAACCCAGGTTGATGGCCTCCTCCTTGAGGGTCGTTCCATTTTTGTGCGCCGTCTTAGCAATCTTGGCGGCCTTGTCGTAGCCAATGTGGGGATTGAGGGCAGTCACCAGCATCAGGGACTCGTTCATGATCTTGGCAATGTTCTCGCGATTCGCCTGGATGCCGTTCACGCAGTTGGCAGTGAAGGTGCGGCTGCCATCGGCTGGAAAGGAGCAGGCAGAGTTTGGTAAATAACTAAAGAACTGAGAACCACTCTGGGCAGGAGTTTGCTCCTCCGACAGGCCACCTTTAATGGTACTTACACAGCAGCCGGATGGAGCGCAGCACATTGGACACAATCAGCGGCTTGAAGACATTCAGCTCAAAGTGACCGTTGGAGCCGCCAATGGTCACCGCCACCTGGTTGCCCATCACCTGGGCAGACAGCATGGTCAGCGATTCGCACTGCGTGGGATTCACCTTGCCGGGCATGATGGAGCTTCCGGGCTCGTTCTCCGGCAGCGATAGCTCGCCAAGACCGCAACGCGGACCCGAGCCCAGGAAACGAATGTCGTTGGCGATCTTCATCAGGCTGACGGCAATCGTGTTGAGGACGCCATGAACCTCCACCATGGCATCGCGGGCGGCCAGAGCCTCGAACTTGTTCGGTGCCGTCACGAAGGGCAGGCTGGTGAGCTGGGCAATCTTGGCGGCGCACTTCTCGGCGAAACCCTTGCGGGTGTTCAGGCCAGTGCCCACGGCAGTGCCGCCCAGGGCCAACTCATAGACACGCGGCAGGCAGGCGTCGATGCGCTCCTGGGCGTAGGCCAGCTGCTGAGCATAGCCGCTGAACTCCTGGCCCAGTGTCAGCGGCACGGCATCCATGGTGTGGGTGCGTCCGATCTTGATGATGTCCTTGAACTCCTCCGACTTGGCCTTCAAGGCATCGTGCAGCGTCTTGATGGCCGGCTTGAGGTTGTTGTTCAGCTCCAAGGCCACCGATATGTGGATGGCGGTGGGGAAGGTGTCGTTGGAGCTCTGCGACTTGTTCACATGGTCGTTCGGGTGAACCGGCGTCTTGGAGCCCAGCTTGCCGCCCAGCAGCTCGATTGCCCGGTTGCTAATCACCTGGAGAGGGTGAGGATAAGGTGAGGATCGAGTGAGAAAGAGAGAGAAAGAGAGAGAAAGAGAGTACTCACCTCGTTCACGTTCATGTTGCTCTGGGTACCGGAGCCCGTCTGCCAGATGACCAGCGGGAAGTGATCGTCGTACAGCTTGCCGGAGATCACATCGTCGGCCGCCTTGGAGATCGCCTCGCTCACCTTGGTGTCCAGGCCGAACTCCTTGTTTACCTCGGCGGCGGCCTTCTTCAGTATGCCCATGGCCTGGACCACGGGTTTCTAGGGATTGCCAGAAAATATGATTCAGTTAGTAATAAAATAATGTGATTTAGTTAATAATAATAATGGAGACCTTCTTTTTCCAATTAGAAACTCTTCTTGTTAACCCTTTTATGGTTATTTCCTCTCATATGAGACTTGAACTACTTGAGAATCGTAAGAGTTTTAGTGGTTAAAATAAATTAAAAACAACTGTGTAGCTTTCTCTATGCACTTCTCTAATCTCAAACAAATTAACCCAACAAATAAATAAATCTTGTGAATTCCGTCTCGCTCTAACTAGAATGTTTTCAAGATAAAACAGAAGAATTTGAGTACCCATTTTCTTCTCTTAACTAAACCTTTTAAAGCTTGTTAATTTATAAAATGCCGACTAATGGGTGCTTAAACTTGCTTCTTCCCTGAGTCAGCTAGATATAGGTTTTCTTTGAGCCACCATAAGCTACATATACACTCACTGGCATCCGCTCGGTGGTCCCGCCAATGGGAAAGTTGATCTGGGAGCGCATTGTCTGGGCGCCATAGTACTTGTCCGCAGGCACCTTCAGTTCGCCAAATGTGTCGCTTTCCACGCGGAAATCCTGGGAGGCCTGCAAAGAGAGAGAGAGAGAGAGAGTTAAGTGTGGGCTTCTGAAGGGAGATCCGATCCGATCCCACCATTATGCGAGAGATATGGGCTGGAGATAACTGAAATCAGAGGACGAACACTCGACCACGGCTGCTGCTCGGAGGTGACTGAGGCGATAAGCAACGGAGCGGTTATAAAACTTGAGTCGAAACGAGGCTCTCGACGGAAATATATTAAAAAAAAAAAATACATAATAAAATCATTGCTCAGCAGAGTGGGCAAGTGCGAAATCGGAGAGGAGGGGTGACGACGACGAAGACTCTTCCCAGCATGGGGTGCTTGGCTAATCAGCTTGGGTCTGGTCTTATTTGTGGAAATCTTATAAAGAATTCCTTATCTGGGGAGTAAAGGGTTCATTTTTTATTTAATAAAACAAATATTTGTTTGCAAAATTTTTCCTATTTCGAAAATGAATTCAAATTTAAATTTAAAAAAATTGTATAAAAATACTTTTAGGCAGAATATCAAGTAATTAAATTCCTCCTTAATTTGGAAAGCTATTCTTGTGCCCCTCAGTGTTTGCAATGAGAGCTTTTTAGAATCTCTGAGCGACTTCCACTATCAGGAGGCTGATGGAACTATTACGAGTGCCGGACACACCTCCTTACCCGCATGAGAGCTAAAACCAGGTAATCAGAGCAGAAAAGGGAGAGTATTTCAGGTGTCGGCTGCCAAAGATGTGAATAAGCAATTAACCGGTTTAGAATTCAATTGCCGGCACACATTTCTTGTTTTTTTTTTCACTGAATTACAACTTGTTTCGCGAGTTTTGCGAGTTCTTTTTTCGCCGTGTTTGTTTTGGCTGCCTACATGTGACCCGCAAAGTAAGCTGTTGGGAAGAGTGAGTGCGAAAAATCAATCAAATTGGAGTGGAGAGCGTTTCACTCAGTATGCTTCCCGAGGGAGCCTGCAGAGAAGAGATTTTGTGTGCATTTTCCAGGCGCACTCACTGGATGTGGATGCATGCATTGTGTAACGATTACGAAACGCCGGGTTCTTGCTATTCCCACCTAGCCTTGAACAAATTATTATGGATAATTGGCTGGCAGTTTTAGGTTTATGTTGCAGAAGTGCATCAGCAGCAACAGCAGCAGCAGGCATTACATAAGGCCCTCAGGCGGTGGCTAGGGCGGGTGCGGGGGGACACGGGACACTTGTGTGCAATCCTTACCAAACGCTGGCTGCCGGCGGACGCGGCCCAAGGCTTGGCGAGCTGTTGCACGGAGCGGAGCGAGGAACGCTGCAGCAGAGGTAGCACCATTTTTCCAGTTACGTTTTACGCTTTGTTTATTAGCAGCAAAAAATCCGGCCAACTTTTTCGCGCTCTCGATCACTTTCTTGCCACCGCGCCGCAACAACAAAAACAACTGTAGGCCGATAGACACAAAGCTATCGATAGCAGAGGGCTATTCCACTTAGTTCAATAAAAACAACAAATAAAACACTGTTAATGTAATCGTATTAGTTTGGCGTCTAGTTCAAAAATCATAAACTTTTTCCAGCAACGCAAATGGTAGCGTCAACTTTCGCAACAAGCTAAATACTAGCAGTTATTCGTATATTTCCACCCACACCTATCGATAGACGAAAGTTCATCGCCACGACTATCGCTAAAACATCCGCAACAGCTGTTTTGTCTCGCCTGGTCCGACTGTAAGAAGAAAATATTGCGAATTTCGAAGAGAGCCTGCGATGTCGGCGTTTGTGAAAACCGTGTGCCTGGCCCAGAAGCTTTGCTCCGCCAATCCAGCCTTGGCCCGCCAGGCGGTGCGCAGCAGTAAGTATCGCCATAGCCCCCTTAACCGAGCCCGAGAAGGCCCGCTTTATGCTGTTTTTGTTTACGTAACTTTGAATCGTTTCTTGTTTCCCCCTGCGATTGCTTCACCTGCCTTCTGCCTGGACAGTGGCTGGTTGGAACAAGGACTTTAAGCCCGCCCCCTATCCCAAGACGGAGAAGGAGCGCCTGGAGGCGGCCAAGAAGTACTATCTGCTGCCGGAGGAGTACAGGCCCTATGCGGACGACGGCCTGGGCTATGGCGATTATCCAAAGGTGGGCGGCGGCCTGGGCGTGGAGGCCAAGGACAACTACTATCCCTGGGACTATCCGGAGCACAAGCGCAACCAGCACGAGCCGGTAAGTAAGCCATGGAACCCCTTGATCCAGCTACTAAACGAGTATTTTTCTGGTAGATCTCGGCGGATCACGATCTGTACAGCGAGGATCGCTACTCGCAGGCGGAACAGCCGCGCTACCAAAACTCTTACTACTTCTTGTGCTTTGCGGGGGTGATGTCCGGCTGCCTGGCCCTGTACTATTGGCTGGAGGACAAAAAGATGTATCGCCCGGTGGCCGCCAAGCAGTATCCCGCCGATGGCGTCAAGCACTACACCTTTGAGAAGTAGGGATGAGCCTCCATCTCCGCCTTCTTGCAACATCTAGCCACGCATCTTCTGTACAATTAAAAAGGGAAAGAAAGAAACATGGAACTCGAGATGAACCTTTATTTGAACGATTCTCAGCTTAGGTCTAGGCTTAGGACTAACAATGGAGGAAAAGACAAAAAAAAATTAGAAATAGAAGCGCATGTTACTCCACAATGTAGTTGGGGTGCACCACCAGCAGGGGATCGTCTTCGAGCGGCGGCT
This sequence comes from Drosophila kikkawai, assembly GCF_030179895.1. Taxonomy (NCBI): domain Eukaryota; kingdom Metazoa; phylum Arthropoda; class Insecta; order Diptera; family Drosophilidae; genus Drosophila; species Drosophila kikkawai. The sequence continues at coordinate 13,314,574 of NC_091733.1, read as the reverse complement.
CCTCGTCGCCCCTGCCTCGCAACTGCGGCTTCAGGGAGCTGGTCTTGAGGGGAATTATGACCTGGTCGTGGTAGATCAGGCGATCGATCAGCTTCTCGATGAGGTTCTTGCGCGAGATTAGCTCATCCTCGGACTCGATCTGCTCGGCCACCTGCTCCAGATACCAGGTGACGACGTCGCTGCGCTTCATCCCAGTGTCGCTGCCCTCCACCTCGCAGCGTGCCTCCTCGCCGCGCATGTGCAGCACCAGCATTGTGGAGAGGTTCTTGTAGTCCTCGAACGACAGCGTGAACTTCTTCTTTTGCGGGACAGAGGAGCCTCCCTCGGTGTCCATATTGGCGGCCGCTCCATTGTTCTCCATATCCAGATCCGGCTGAATGCCATCATCCATGTCCATGTCCAGAGCCGGGTCCTGATCATCATCCAAATGGATATCGGGCTGCTCCACGCGGATGATGGACTTGTTGAGCAGACGGAAGGCCTCCTTGACGTGCCGCTCGAGCACACGATTGGAGCACTCCAGCTTGGCCATGGCCTCGCTCAGCCGGATCATGGACTCTAGCTGGCGCACGGTGATCCGCCAGGTGCTACGTCCCGCCGTGCCCGTGTCGCGTTGCCTCAGGTGTCCATAGTTCTCCACGAGCAGGCGACCGGCCTCCTGGCCTATAACAGGCTTGAACTGGCGGGCGAAGGTCACATACCGCAGCACCTCCTCCCGGGTATAGGCCCGCTCCACGGACTCCTCGATGTTAGAGTGCAGATCGACAATCTTGCGGGCAATGGCGTAGTCCACCACCTCGTTGCACTCGTCCACCAGGATAAAGAAGAGATCAAAACGGGACATAATCGGAGCCGAGAGCTGTATATTCTGCTGGAGGCTCTTGGAGCGATCGTAGCGACCGTTGATCGGATTGGCAGCGGCCAGGATCGAGGTGCGGGCATTCAGAGTGGCCCGGACGCCGGCACGAGCTATCGAGATGGTCTGCTGTTCCATGGCCTCGTGTATGGCCACCTGGTCGCGCTGATCCATCTTGTCGAACTCGTCGATGCAACAGATACCATTGTCAGCCAGCATCAGGGCGCCCGCCTCGATCACAAAGTCGAAGCTCTCCTCGTCACGGACCACGGCGGCCGTCAGACCCGCCGCCGATGAGGCCTTGCCGGAGGTGTAAATGGCACGTGGCGAGAAATCCGAGACCTGCTTGAGGAACTGAGACTTGGCCGTACTGGGGTCGCCCACAATGCACACGTTGACATCGCCACGCAGGGAAGTCTTCTCCGTGGTGGTCTTGGCCACGCCGCCAAACAGCTGCAGGAGTATGCCCCGCTTCACCTCGTCATTCCCGTAGATCGAAGGAAAGAGGCTGCTAATTAGGTTCTGGTAGAGATTCCGGTCCTTGGACATCTCGTAGATCTTGTGCCATTCGGCGTCTGTCATCTGCTTCTTCATGTCCTCGGCGGTAACCTCCGACATGGGCAGATCCGTGCCGCCAAACCGAGCCGTGGTTGCCTGAACGCTGCAGGCAAGGAAGGCCATGCGATAGTTGAGCTCACGCATTCCCAGAGCCTTCAGGCCCGTCACACCGTCCATGCCCTCGCCGGGCTTGTGGCGAGAGCCCGCCTCCGTCTTGGTGCCGGCCGTGGCCAAGACACTGACGTCCGGGACGACAATCAGGGTGCCGGTGAAGTCGTAACGATCACCGGCCTGCACGGTCTCCACCAACTCCGAGCGCAGTATAATCTCCACGGCGCGCGGTATACAGCCGCGTGGCAGCTCGGCCTGCGTCTCCTGAATGCGTATCTTCTGGAAATCCAGGAACAGGCTCTTCTCCACGTCCAGCATGAAGCGACGGCGATTGGAGCAGACGGGATTCCGGCAAATGGTCGGGTTGGTGAACTTGAACTGCTGCTCCACATTCCGGATCTCCGTCTGGCAGTCCAGGCACATGAACGTGCCCGAGACGAGCTCCGGATGGACGGGATGGGTGCGCACCACCTGGCCGGAGATGCGGATCAGCGTGCCGATCTTGGAGGTGGTCAGATCGCGCACCTTGTGCCGGGTGGGCACCTCCGTAAAGGCCACATAGCAGTCCTTGTTGGTCTTCAGGCCAATGCGATCCTTGACATAGTTGGACACGGACTGGCACAAGAACGGATAGATGTGGTAGTACTCCTCGATGATGGCCGTCGCCAGGTTCTGGTCGTACTTCTCCACATCCTCGAAGCTCACCTCGAGGGTGCAGCGATCGGGCGACTCCAAGCTGGCTGCCGGCCGCGTGTACTTGATCTCGCCGTCTTCCTTGAACTCCTCGAGGAAGTCTTGGAACAGCTTCTGGGCTCGGATGCCCACCTCGTCCTTGACGCGCAGCTGGCCGACCTGAGCATCTGCCACATCCATGGTGTTTGTTGTTCGCTTTTTCGGTGAATAAACTAAACTGAACGCGCAATTTGTTGTTTGTGTCCGCGAAATGCTATTTACAGCTGCGTGCCCCTGCGTTTTGGCGCCTTTTCCAGAGCTGCAAAAACAGCGATCTCGCTATCGATACTATCGATGTTATAAATACATCGGTAGCGCTAAAGAATTTATTTTAAAATAGTAATAATAATTATAAAAAAATATACTCAGAGCTTTATTAGTTATTTAAGAGTTTTTGGAAATTAAATAGCTCCCGAAACTCTGAAAGAATCGCAAACTATCGTGTAATATCGCACCCTCTCCGTTCTGGCGCCTTTTTGCTGTGACAGTTGTGCGGACTGGCAACGCCGCGCCTTGTCGATCGTGTCTCTAACTAAAAATATCGATGTTTGAAAACCACATCGATATATACGAGTCAATATCGATTGTGATACGACATCGAGATCTTTCCAGCTCTAATTTATTGTTTACTTTTCGCGCAGTGGAACCGGGCCGGCGCTCGAATTTTTTTGTATTATTTTTTCCGCACTACCCCCCGCACCAGGCGCGCGCTGGAAGCGATACGAAATTTTTGCGCCAAATTGTTTGGTGTGAAAAAAAGGGTTCAATAAATGAACTGTCCCAGTGCGGTGTTCTGAACGGAAAATGTATCGAAAATGAAAGAAAAGAAACCGCGAAGAGAGCGACGAAAGAAGTGCGTGCGGCGAAAAGAGAGCGAAAAGTGCCAAAAATAAAATAAACAGGCCCGGCGGCAAGAGCACTTGTTGGAATCCAAAAAGAAGGCGAGCGAAGATCAAGGAAAGGCAGGAAAAAACCAGAAGGAGAAGCAGCCACCGAAGCGGAACCAAAAAGGAGGAGAAGCAACAGAAGCAGCAACAAGTGCCATAAGAAGCAGCGAAAATGTGCATATGACAATTGGCTTAAACTCTCCTCTGCACACCAGTTTCTCCGCTCTCTCTCTCTCTCTCTTTTGCTCCTCCTCGCACACGCATCACTCACCCATCCCCTCTCTGCATCTTCATCTCCTTTCCATTGCCATTGCCATAGCCACTACCAGCTCCCTTTCGATATCCTCTACACACACAAGCACATATCTACATCTGGAAGGAGGAGAGGCAAGAGGAGGTGGGAAACATGCGGAGACCAGTCGCCGTGCTGAGCCGGAAACAACACTTCTTCGTCGGCCTGCTCCTGGGCCTCCTGCTCAGCTGCTATATCCCGGACGTGTTGAAGCTGGTCCAGCAGGAGGAGTGTCCACAGGAGGCCGCTGAGGATCTGCTGATTGAGCGCTTTGGCCAGGACTTTGAGCCCCATCTGAACCTCATCAATAAGCCGCTGGAGGCCAAGAAGCAGGTGTGAACTCCATAAATTATATATGTATTTATGTTCATATAAAATAAGAAATTATTCCAAATTATATTATTATTTCTAAAAATTGTTATTTACACTTGAGACGGTTTTGGGGCTTTGTTGAAGAGCTAGGATATTAAAAAAATCCTTTTAAAGGCAGGAAAATATAAATATAATCCTTATTTGAAGTCCAAAAGGGAAATTTAAGAAACAAGAAAAATTCCTCATAAAATATCACAAACATTGAAAATATCAAATTAACTTTCGATTTCTTCAGTTCTTTAGTTATTGAATTGTGTTTGATTGGTTTTATGTGTTTCCCATATCGTTTTCTATCAGTTATATCTAAATATAATGTACAACTACACAATTTGATAATTACCTGCATGAGATAATAAATTCATATTAATATTATTCGCTCATTTATCATATTTTGTTTTCAGTACATGCAGATGTTGAAATTTTCCGTATATCCTGATTCAAATCAGGTAAAAGTTTCACTCAAATATATCTTAATATTCTAGCATGAGAACACATTAATTAATATATGTACATACAAGCATTATTTTTAAATTAAATTTAAAATTAAAAAGTTAAGTTAGGAAATGCTTTTCGGAAACTTTTATAAATACCGGCATTTTGCCAGCTTATATTTATATTTATTCAAACTCTTTTACATCTTTACATTTCACTATATTTGAAATATATTACAATTTGTATATATTTTTCTAATTGATAGATTATAAATCGATTAATATACATATTTTAAATCAATTATAAATTGATTCATTTCGCTGTTTTGCCAGCGAGCTTACACTCAAACATTATTTTCGATTGAACTACTTTAATAAATGATATGTATTTTATGATTTTTTTAAAGCAAGCCTCCAATATCCGATTTCCTAAATCCGAATCCCCGTGAAATGCTAACCCAAAAATGCAAATGTGTCCGTTGTCGTCGTCGTCGTCATTGGCGGCGGCAGCGTGCTCTCAAGTCTCATATATCAGGCATCGGACATCAGACATCAGTGCCTGCTGCTGATAGCGATTTATTGACCTTCCTGCTTATCGCTGGAACAATACACTGGACAGCTGGGATTTCAGAACTTAGTAACCCTTCAATAAAACAAAAAGTATTCAATTATTAATATTGGATTTAGTATTACGGCTGTAAAGTATAAACGTATATGTATGTACATTGTCGGGCTCTGTGGGTCGTTAAACACATGTGGAGCTCCTTCTCTGATTTCAAGAGAAAACCCCCTCTTAATCAACCAGTTACAGTTTGCGAGCGAGCCCTGTAATTAACACCGAGCATTTTTGTTTCACATATTGTTTAAAGTATTTCCCGGGTGCAATGACCCCTTGTTCCCCGTTGGATCACTTGAGGCCGGAGACTGAGACTGGGAGACCGACCCTGTTGCCTAGTGTCAAATTTTCACAATTTTTTTCAGACGTCATTCTATATACTTTTTTTTTGTGTTTTTGTTGTTGTTCCTTATCGACTCTGAAATTCGCCCATTGCTCACGCCCATTTCTTTATTTATTTATTTATTGTTATTTATTTATTGGGCAGAAAGCCGTAACGTGTAACCGAAGTTCTCTTTACTTTTCATTTATTTTTTTCCTGGGCTTCGGTTGATTTAATTAGATTTAAATGGAAAAGAAATTTTAAGAAAAGTAGTTCTAGGAAATATGAGTAACTGGATTCATGTGTAGCCTCATTGTTCTCTGTATACCTTAAAAAGTGTATAACATTTCACAAAATTATAAGAGCTAAAAGTGATTATTGTTTTTGAAAAAGCTTATCGAAATTCCGATTTTTCCGATTTTTTTTCGCGGAATTTATTGGTTTTAAAAAGATGAATAAAACCAAGAAATTTCTTTATCAATTTTAATTTTAAATATTCTTCGAAATATTTAAAAACCTTCTAATTCCTGGGAATATTCTTACGTTTACTTTAATATTATTTTTCTGAAAATTATTTAGACACAGAAACCAAATATTTAATTTTAATAATTTTGCATATTTTATTATATGAATTAACATTTTCTTGGACAATGCATGAACAAAAAAAAAGAGCCTCAAATCGATTAAATATTTTCTTATGGCGTACGTACGCTTTTTTCCACCTCATGTTCAGCAAATTATGTTGATTATTTTCTTTTTTTTTCCACTTTTGATTCCATATGCTGAGCTTTGCGTTTATACATATAAATTTATTTTTTTTTTCTGGCTTTATATTGTTAATAATTTGTTGCACGTTTTTATGACAACGCAAACTGGATTGTCTTGCCATAATTTTTTTTTTTGAGGTTTTCGGAGGTGATGTAAAAGTGTCACCGAAGCTGTCACACTCGTCCCAATTTGAACTTTAATGGCGGCAAACACGTAATTGAATTATGTGCTTTAATTATTAAATATACGCCTGACTTTCGAGCTGAAAAAATTAGGATTAATATGAAATTATTGGGTTGATTTTGTGGTAACTAAACCTGTTTCCCAATTAACATAATTCGTCAATTGCCTCCGCCAAAATGTGGATCATTTTTCTTCAATAATTTTTAGAACTTTAAAACAGCTTTCAAGTCTCAAGAAGTAATCCCCTTTCATTAAAATTATTACTAAGATTGTTTCTAACCCTTTAAACTATGTTTAATTCTCGGTTAGTTACTAAAATTCCCTGGTAATTTGCATAACTTTTAAGAGGCTTTTTCGGCTCGTTTACCCCCTCAGACAGACGGTGGTGAAAATGCTTAGTTGTTTTTTTATTATTGCCTTTTTTACGAGGCGCACATGGTCTCAAGAGTCACCATTTCCCTGGTGTGTGCGTAATGTGTGTGTGTGTGTGTGTGTGTGTGAGAGTGTATGCCTGTCTGGTCAGTCAGTTTGGGGATGGTTATAGGCTGTGATCATAATGTCTACGACTCATTCGCACGCGTGTCTCAGAATTTAAACTCGAGTTTTTCAAGTGACCGTCAAATTGTCAATACCCTGAAGCTTAGTATAACACTCAAGCTCTCAAACCATCAAAATCATCAGTAAACTTCCTTTGAAAAAAATTATAAAGTATAAAATATATAATATTTGAGTGTTTTTCTTTTTGAAGTGGGTGTGTAGAGCATAGACATGACTAATACCCTTTAAATGTATCATAATTTACGGGTGTTACATGCTTTTCTGTAAAATATTAGTTACAGAACTCTTTTATTTTGGCAATCTTTTTTCTATTAATCTCTCTACCTTTCTTATGTTATATTTGATCTGGCTGCAATGTACAAGCAATAGCAAATAAGAGAGTACAATCTCTGCCTTAAAGTTTAGTATTTGAAACATTTAAAAAATTGAAAAGAATACGAAAAATACCCCATAAATCAATAGAGCTTTCTCTAAATTTCTTTATATTATATAATATTAGTTAATATATTAACAAATTTACATTGCACCTGAAGGCGGGCCAATACCCTCTGAAAGAGCAACGTCGAGATTATACAAAACTCGGACAAAAGTCGACTTCCATTCACTTAATAAAAGACAATAACTGGGTTTACTTAGCGTGGCCCGCGTGTGTGCCCGTGTGTGGTGTGTGCTTGTTGAAGTTAAAGCAAACATATCTGGAAACAGAGCTACACATAATACATATACATATGTGTGTGTATATACTATTGTGTACACGGTATTGCTAAGTGGAAGTTAAGTGAAATCAGAGCCGGCAGCACTTTGAACTCCCAACCTAGGAGGGGATAGGATGATGTGACCCCTTCGGAGATCGATGGATCGAATCTCTCGACACCTGGCGTCAAGCTGCCAACTCAGTCAGCCCTTCTCTTTGTGTTCTGGCTTTCAGATGAAATTAACAAAAAGTGGAGGAAATAAATGGGAATAGGAATGGCCTTTCGAAGCATAGGGCGTCACATGTGCATGCTGATGCGCCAGAACTTTGCCAAGAGCTGCGAGAGCAAGCTCAACGATCAGATTAACATGGAGCTGAAGGCGTGCCACCAGTACCTGGCCATGGTGAGAGCTCTCGGGCCATCGTAGACCCATTTTAAAATCGATCCCCTCCTTTAGGCCTACCACTTTGACAGGTCGGACATCAGCTCCCCGGGCCTGCACGGTTTCTTTCTGCAGGCGAGCACCGAAGAGCGTGAGCATGCCGAGAAGATCATGAAGTACATGAACAAGCGCGGTGGAGTGATCATCTTGAGCAGTGTCCCTGAGCCGATACCAAGCTTTGACAGCTCTCTAGAGGCGCTGAGGCACGCCCTGCGAATGGAGCTGGAGGTGAACCAGCATCTGCTCGATCTGCATACCTTGGCCGGCCAAGAGTCGGATCCCAATCTGTGTGACTTTATAGAGGCGAACTTCCTGCAGGAGCAGGTCGATGGCCAGAAGGTCCTGGCCGACTTTATAAGGCAGTTGGAGCGGGCCCAGAGCGATGTGGGCGAGTACTTGTTCGACAAGTACATGCTCTCGGCTGGCATGCATTCCGGCGGCAAGTAAGGCCTAGACAAATTTTATGTGTATAAATATTTTTAAAAATTTCCCGTGCTTATGTATTTTATTAAGAATAGTAAAGAATAGTTGTTGCGAGCAGATCAATGGGTTTTCGGTTTCTTCGCTCGACTTATTATCAGCTGGAGCTGGCTGGCACTAGCACTAGGTCTATAAATAAAACCGCTTATCGGCTGTACGGGTGGCAAGAGGTTGCCTAAGATTTTAATTGAAAACGAAAACGAATCCAATAACTGAATAAAACCTCCTTTTCCAATGTCGCTCCGATAATCCTCTCGGTATAATTTTTTTAAGATTATGCGTAATCTGAATATAAACCGGGTAAAGAATTTCTGTTATGTTAAGCAATAAGTCAGGTTTATTAAAATTTGTATAATTCGATAACACGCCTAATACACCTATGTATGTATATATACAGACATATATATTAAGCAAACCCCTGGCAGAGATACGATAATCTTTGTACCAGAAAATATATATCACAAGCGATAAGAAGATTCAATAATTTAAGCCATAGTGAAATAATTACAAAGATGATCATTATGTTATCGAAATTGTCATCCCTGACTAAGCATTATCAGAAAAAAGCCCATGGGGGATGTAAATTAAGGAAACCACAAAACTTGGCAACAGCTAAAGGCCTCAATTGTTAACAGGTTGTCACTTCAGAAAGCATATCTACCAAGTAGCAAATAAAAAAATAATAAAAATGCAATAAAATTAAAGTTAAAGTTGTGCTAATGCACCTTTTAAGAGTCTCAGACTCTGGTCTAGACTTTAGTCTTTTTATACCCTTTCAGTGGGGTATTATGATTTTAGTCAGTGAAGGAGTCATTTCCGACACCATAAATCATATACATATATTCTTGATCAGCATTAATAGGCGATTTTTTCTAGCTATATCGGAAAAATAATAATTTTTTTCATATATTTTTCATAATTTTATACATCGTTAAGAATTTCAAAAGTGATAAAAAAAATTACATTAAAAAAACCCTAAAATTTAGTACACAGATTTATAAACCTTATAAAAACTAAAAAAAAAAACAGTTTTCCGAATTAAGTTTAATGCATTTTTGACTGAGTTATAGATTTTTTAAATTTTGATTTTTTCCTTAAAATGGAAATTTAAATTTTTGGCTTAGTTATGATATTTTTAAATTTTGATTTATCCGAAAAGTTATACAAAAATAATGATATACATCGATTTAAATTAAACTAAATTAGAAGCCTAACTATATTTCATGTCTTAACCTATCACATTTTGTCTCGTAATTAATTAAATATTTGCCCTCGCTAAACAAACGAATTAAATGCATTTATTAAGCCCAAGAATTTTTCGATTTAGTCCGTAATAAACTAGTAGTTTAAGTCTAAAGTAAGTCGCCTAATAAATATAAACCAACTTGTTCGAATTTAATTTACAATGATTAGAGGCTAGCCATGGGAGACCGGAGTTTGTGAGGCTTACATTTCCACATCTATGTAATGAACGTTATGGATTCTGAAACTCACCCGGATCGGCCAGAGCGTCGTCTTGGCGTGGGCTTAATTGAAAAGCGCGTCGCATTTCCGGTGCCCGCTGCTATGGCCTTTATTCGAGGGCAGACTGTACATAGTACAGGGCACATCAATTGGCACAAGCGTCGCCAGACGAGACGATACGAGACTAATCCGAGCGAACGGAGGAGAACTCGCACTTGTCCCAATTAAGATTTGTCCCATCCAATACAATTTGCAGCTGCAGTTTCCCGCTCTCTCTCTCTCTCTCTCTTGAAATGGAAAACAAGTCGAGGTTTACCGAGGCCGAGGATATATATACATATATACACCTGATCCGTAAAGGAAATTGGAAAAACTAAGGCTTAAATAAATCCGAAACTCGTATCATAGAAATTTTAATGTTATATTTCTTTCTTTGTTTTTAGTTTAAGATATAAAGTAATGATTGAGGTCTCTTTAAAGCCAATAAATAAGCAAAATAATTAGGAAAATATTTAGTAAACTAATCTGTTTTAATCGATTTCCAAGCATATAGTGCGTGTGAGCTTGTGGCAATATTGTGTAATTTAAAATGAACCCCTTGGACGACGCCTCCTGATGATTCAGGTTTGGTCTAAACTTGAACTTAGGACGCGATAAAATCCACAGAGTGATTATATGGCCCTTGTCGTCGTCGTTGTCGTCGGCTTTGGGGGTGCAATAAATCTCCAGATATAGCCCCAAAGTGAGTAGTACTACTTTTTATATGGCCACTACTTAGTTTGTGTTTGCCCTCGTAAGCACCGTGTAATGATAGGCAGAAATGAGGCTAGTCGAAATGTTTAAATATTTAGCCAGCGATTAAGACTAAGCCTGCTTTACATACTCGACATACTTAATTTATGAAGAGAAGCGAAGCGAATCGAGCGATTTGTCAACGGTTAAAGTGATCTATTGCCTTTGAATCCGGTTTGGGTGACTGTTTAATAGCCGTATTATCGATACTAATACCAGTGATTAACTGAATGCACTCTCCCTGTTATTTATTGCCTCCTCTATAGCCTTGAAAGACGTCAGTGAACTGTATTTAATGTCAATTATTTAAATTATCGGATCAAGACACTGGGGTTAGCTTGAAGTAATTGATTCAATTATGAAACGAATCGTATATTTATACTCTATTGAGCACATTAGGGCTGTCATTAATTAGTTTCTGATTTTTAGTTTTCTTCCAGATGTATTTTTTTTATTATTATAAGTAATAATCAATTTTTAATGTTACAACTGCAACGATTTTCTTTTTAAATATTTGTTTTATTTTTTAACCTTCAGTTTCATTTATTCTCTAACAGTAAGTACTTGAATCTTAATTAAAAATATATTTGAAAATTCTACTAGACTCGTACATTTTTATTTCAAATCTTTATTAATATTTTGTCTGGCCGCCAGAAGGTGATCAAAGAATGGGGTTTATTAGTAGGGCGGCGAGTAAACAAATATGGAATCTCCCTATCTGTGTGTGTGTGTTTAATTAAATTTTTGTCGAATGGAAATTGAAATTGGAAATGCTGTTTTTTGTTGCTGTCGTTTTTTGTTTTATTTGTATTCCCGTTGTTTCGGCTGCCGGTGACGTCGTCTTGGCAATATCTACAGATAAGGCAGCCGTCGATAAGGACTGGTTAGCCTGGTTAGCTTCACCTCTATATACTATATTCTTTTCACTTGAAACATTTTGGCTCACTTCCGTTGTTGTCATTACGTCACAAGGTTATTGGTTACTGGCTCTCTTGGTTATATATTTTCACCCCTATAATATGTATTCCTCATGCCGCCCACGAGCTCTTCGAGGCAGATTTCCTTGATTTCCTTAGCTGCCGGGAAAATTTATTAGCATTTTATGTGGAATTTCGAGCGATTCAAAGATGCGAAGTCATTGTTCAGGTGAACAAACCTTTTAGTGAATTCTCCATGATGGCCGGCCTTGTTACGGAATTTACGGAATTAAAAATTACAGTGGAAATGTCCCACAATATTAATTTATATATTTACAAATAATATTATAATATTTTTATAATTATTTTTATGTTTAATTATTTTTTTTTTTAAAGTTTGGTTTATTTGATTATAATAAATCGATAAATTAAATATCGTACACAGTATGATATAGAAAATTTCGTAACCTTTGATTTATCGAATTTTTAAATATCAAAAATATTAGATTCTGGTCAGGTTGTTTTTGTAACTGCTCTTGCTATGGGAAGAGTTTCACAAAATATCAATAAATGGATACTGCATTTATAGTTTACGCGATATATTATTTTTTCTATATTTTATAAGACTTTATTTCTCGAAAAATAGATTCCTGCTTAAGCAATATAAGATCCCTTCAAAACAATATAACTCATAGGATACATATGCTATATACTTTCTATTTAATTTTAAAAATATTATTTCGTGCCTTAAATAGCCAAAGGTCCACTGTATCTCCCCAATGCATCATTCATAATTCGAAAAGCATTTTTATTTACCCAAAAATCGCTACAAAACGCATAAAAAAAACAAAAAAACCAAAAAACTCAACCGAAATGGATGTGTTGTTTTTTTTTTTTTTCTGTTATTTTTACCCGCGGTTTACCTTTCGCCCGATATTTACACAGTTGATGATTGGCAAATGTGCGTTGCGCCTGCCTCCCCTGCTCCCCTACCTCCCCCGGCCTTGTCTGTCCGCGTCTGTGCTATTGGCACAAGGTCAGAACTTGGTCCGATCCGTTACGATGCGATACGATGGCGATGGGATCAAGCTGTGACCCCAGCGTGGTAATTAAAGCGCCACATGGACCCATTAAACCACCAGCGACTGCATTTATGGCATAAGTACTGGGTACTCCATTGCTGCATTGCAATTCATTTGAATCCAAAATCGATATTGAAATTAAGTGTCAAAGGCACAGAAATAAAAGTGTAATTTGTAATTTGTAAATTGTAATTGGAGTAACTATCTTAACTAAGCTTTAAAATCGTAAATTGCCTTCATTTATGTCTGTATTGATTAATTTTAAGTACTTGAAACTATTGTTTAATTATTAATTATTTCCTTAACAATCATTTCTTACGATTTTGGAATTGATTACCCTTTTTCCCCAGCATCAGTTGCTTCCTTAATTATGTATTTATATTTATTAAGATGATCACTGCTAATTGCTGACACAGACGAGTCTATTTGCTAACAACGTCCATTTTTTGTTTAGTTTTTATTTTTCAATATTGCCTTAGATCCAAGGACTGTAAAACACTCAAACACAAAAAAACAATTTAACAATGAGTGTGTGTTTTCAATCATAAATTAAAAAATTAAGAATTATTACAACAAATCGAAGGGGAAAATCAAAAATTTAGGTAAGCGAATGTTTAATGCTCTTTAAAGTTTACAAAAATATAATGATATGAGGGTATTCTAATTTTAGTCTAATGCTAAAAACGCTATTCTTGATCAGCATCAACAGCCAAATCGTTTTAGCACTTTTCGGAAAGAAAAAAAATGTATAAATTTTTTTTTTTAATTTCATAAGAGGTTACATCGTTAAAATTAAAAAAAAAAAAAAATCGACAAAAAATGCAATTTAAAAAATCCTTAAATTTAGTATACAGATTTGTTAATCTTTTAAAAACTAAGACGAACCCGCTTTCCAATTTGAATTTAATGAATTTTTGGCTGTTATAGATTTTTTATTTCTACCAATTTCATGGCCATGATCCCTCCCTCAGAATTTTAGAGTATTTTTCTAAAAAAACATGAAGTAATATTATTAATAGAAGCTCTGACCCTGCGCCGCCGCCGCCGCCGCTTAACTATGCCATATATATAAACCTGGCAGCAAACAGCTTGTTTGCAGTTATTAAAAATCTATTAGGAATGATTTTTAATTAGCCATAATTCCTGTAGACTATTGCACAACCCGGCAATTGGCGTTTTGTTTATTTAACGAGCTCAGGTGGAGTTTCGCTGGCCAGAGCAGGTGGCTATAGCTATAGGAGGAGCATCTCTTAGGGTCAATTGCCGGTCTCTGTCTCCGTCTCGGAGGACGCCCAATAATTTACCCAACAAAGTCAGTGGCATGCATGCAAAATTGGCCAAGGGGGCCAAGCTAAATGAGTGTTTACCCATTCGAAAATCTTTGCCAAGCACCTTGCACAGTGACTCACAAGCCGAAATACTTGGCAATACGTAAAGTTTTAGGCAAAACAAATTATTAGTTTCGCAGTAAAAATGATTAAGAGTTTTGTTTATGCAGGAAGTATTTACTCGCCAAGTACTAGTCTTTTTTATATATTTTAAAACATTTTGTTTATGGATTTTTGTGTTTTTTTAAAGGAAATTTAAAAAAGTTTGCCATTTAAAATTAAAAATATATATCGTACGCCAAAAAATTTAAATGTCATCGATTGTTAGGCTTATCTTAGATATTATCGATGACTTTATTCGATTAGTTTTCTATTTTCAAAGCTACTGGCAAAAAGTTAACCCTTTCCTTGTGCAAAACTAGGAAAAATAGAGCCCAATCACATGTCTTGCTTGCGACACAATAAATAACTAGAAATATTCCATCCAAATGTCAGAGAGCATTAACTCCCTAAAAGTGACACTATCATCGTTTGTGGGCATTCTGAGAAACGCAATCGGAAATTGTTTCGCTGCCAGATAATGGATATATGTTATGTATATTCGCGCGGAGGGGAATTCCTCAACGGCCCCCTCAAACTTTGAACAGTCATCTACTTGGTAGTAAAAGAATAACAAAAAATACAAATTAAAACCTTGCCTCTCCCAAGTGGCCAAAGAACGAAACAAAAACCAAGCGAAGAAGGAAAGGGAACCACTTGAAGTACTCGCTTTATGAGGTAGTCGCCATAAGTACATAAGCGTGGAGGAATTGATGTAATTGGGCAGATAAAAGACCCCAAATATAAAAAAAATACAAATTGGCAGGTGGGCAAGCCACTTGTGTTTCATTTATCAAATACAACTTTTGACTTTAACTTTTTAGGGATCACGTCCATAGCATAGAGCTATCTGCTTATCATTTTCCCTGCGCTGGGTAATATGATACACTGTCTTAAAATATCTTGGCTCTGCCCCAGGACGTGACTCCCGACCCGATCGATCTACTTGAGATATACGAACTTTATTAGGGAGATCTCCTTGAAATCGGTTCTGGGAAGCCAATGCCAGCTCTGATTACGAATCCAAACATTTTCCTCAGGCCTTTGATTTCCCCAAGCTCCAAAGAATATGATTCCCTCCATTATGTGGTTCACTTTTTAGTTTAAAAAAGTTATTTAAAATTATTTTTAAATCTTTATTCTTTAATGTTAATTCATAAACTAAATTTACATATATTTTTCGTTATCTCCGGACAGGTAAAGAATGTGATTCGACCCCGATACTACTCCTCAGAGCTGGGCATCCGCGAGAAGATCTTCATTGGGGTGATGACCTCGCAGGAGCACATCAACACCTTTGCCACTGCCTTCAATCGCACCACCGCCCACCTGGTGAACAAGATCAAGTTCTTCATCTACGCGGACAGCGTCAAGACCAACTACAAGCTGAAGAACATTGTCGGCTTCACGGACACCCAGGAGAGTCGGCGTCCCTTCCATGTGGTCAAGTACATAGCCGACAATTACCTGGATGAGTATGACTACTTCCTGCTGGTCCCGGACAATGTCTACGTGGATGCCCGCAAGCTGACCAAGCTCCTCTACCACATGAGCATCACGTTTGATCTGTATATGGGTGGTGCCCGTATCGGTCTGACTGCTCGTTCAAATGAACCAGCACCTGGTGAGGATTTGGATCCGGATCAGGATCAGGTGCCACCTGGTGTCAGTGATCGCAACTACTGCTCCTTGGAGGCCGGCATTCTGCTCAGCAGCAGTGTTATCCGCAAGATGCGCAACAATCTGGAACGCTGCGTCCGGATCGGGAGCACTGGCGACCACAGCGTCAACATAGGGCGGTGCGTCAAGTATGCCAGTCGGGTTGCCGGCTGCCAGGAGAGTTTTCAAGTGAGTTCTCTTTTAATAATTACATTAATTTAATAATTTAATTTTAAAAAAATCTCTGTTTGATTTTTTTCTCTCGCTTTACACTTGCTTTTCTGGCTCCCTTTTTTTTCTCTCTCTCTCTCTCTCTCTCTCTCTCTCTCTTTCTCTCTCTCTTTGCCTGCAAAGTACAAGCAAAAACCAACGAAAGAGAGAGTTTCTTGTTATGAACTTCGCATTCTGTTAATAAAAGAATAATACAATATGTACATTCATCATTAAATGTGATATAATCTGAACGCAGACTTTGGACTTAACACAAATCAAAGCTTAAACTTTTCCATACAAATAAGTACAAATAATTGGCTACCAATATATTAAATATATTTACCCTCTTCGATCCAAATACGAACTGACTTGGCACCGAAAAGACTCCGAGATGGTGGGCATTGTGCGTTCTTCAATTAATTCGCAGCCTGATTTTTAATACCTTCTCAGTTAGCTTCTGCTCGGTTCCGTCTTCCTACATGCCTATTTATTTATTTAAACAATTTGCTTTTGACTAAAAAGACTCACACACAGACACACGAGTACTTCAATTTTAGGAAAGAAATCAGTTCATTGATATACAATAACAGTGGATTGGATTTTGAATTCTTAGTTCCTATATTTTATAGAATATTTAAAATTATTTTCAATAATAATATTATATGTCTTATAATACATTTAGTGTAATTTACCCCGATTTAGTTAATAGGTTCTTTTGGAACAAACCTAAAAATTCCCTCTTTGACCCTGAAAATCCCCAGAAAAAAATTTAAAAAAAAAAAAACCGAAATGAAAACAAGTAGCCAAGTACTCTCACACCCAACAACGTGCGTCAGATATTTTTTTTGTGGGGGAAAAAAGCATAAATACGTTGAGGGGAAAATCAGAGCGGGAAGCGGTAAAGAAACCATCCTCGCGCATCTCTAGAGGTTGATGGACAACTCAGTTTATTTAATTTCCGAGTAGCAACAACACAATTTCTTCTCAGCCGTCGATTAAGTGTGTGTGTGCTGTGTGAATGTGTTGGGTGTGTGTTGTGTGTTAAACTTCGCGACGTGACAGTTTGAGAGCAGCTGCCAGAATAGTCGAGCGAAGAACTGTTTACAACTTTTTATTTCGGTAAATCAAAGATTGAAAACAGTTCTTAATTCCTTGATATAAACCATTTAATATTGTATTTTTATATACCCAGTACCATACTTTTATGCATCAGCAGGCGAGTCGATTTATCCTTGTCCAGAGACTACCGTATTTGGTGTAAACCCTCTTCTAAGTTTGTTTAATTGAAATGTTTATTAATTTATATTTACAAAAATTTATTATTGATTTCCAAAGATTTTTTTGGTTTTAAGTTTGTAGTTAATCTTTTCGATTTTTTTTTTTTGCATTACTCATTATCATTTCTGACTATTGATTATACTTATTTTTTGTATATAAACACACAGTTTTGCTTAGATTTCGCAGAAGAGACATGAATAAACTTTGTTTAGAGCATAAGGAGCATCTCATGTTCATTTGATTTCGGTTTCGAATCCGATTCCGTTGGATTTGTTTGTGGATTCGCGATTATTTATGCGTCCAGGGAATGATTTATGTGATATGTGTGGTCCCCGGTACAGTTGAGGTAAACACAATAGCACTTTAAATACTTGTGACTCCAATAAACATAACTTATTTTGGGGGATAGAGAGGTAACATATTAAAATCAATTACTATTTCACATATATAATAACAATTTATAATATATAAAAATGTACTCTCCCATCGACACGTATAATTCCCAAAGGGTTCTAGTTCAGATGTAGGGTAAAATATATATTTTATTTATTATATATTTTCCTTAAAACCCAGTTTTTTCATATATATTGTAAAGACAATCTTTGTTAGATATTTCTTTTCTTTTGACTGCAACTGTTTAAACAAAAGCCTGACTGTTTTTCCCCTCCTTTAAATATTTTTTTGCACCCTTTCCGTTTAATTAACTGACCAAGAGAGTTTGCTTAACGGCGGCATCAAAGCTGCTACGACGCTGCTGCACTGCAACGCGGGGAATTGATTAATGTGCGCCGGCAATTTTAATGATCCTACCACACCTCCTACTCCTCCTGCTACTCCTACTCCCCCAGAGAAAGAAACTGCAGAGGAGGGAACAGCCAGACCCCGATCCTCTGCTCCATTTAGAGCGACATTGTTAATTTAATTACGCTCGCTCGGCTTTTATGGATCGTAAAGAGAGAGAGAGAGAGAGATCCCCATCTGGCAGCGAGCCGTGGGATTCCCAGACCCAGCCCAGACCCAGACCCAGACCCAGAACTTGCCCTTGACCTTGGCCAACTGGCGCTGTGCTCTCCTCCCTACTAAATGGCTTTCATTATATTCATTTCTTGCAGGGAATGCGGCAGTATAGCTATGCCCTGGATGCTCCAGGACGACGACATCGAGACTTTAGCGATCTGGCCAAGGAGGAGGCCTTCCGCAATGCCAGCACCGTGTATCCCGTTCAGACGCCCGAAGACTTTTATCGCCTGCACGCCTACTACTCCAAGGTAAGAAAATAAACAATACAAAATAAATAATAAATAAATAATTAAATAATCTTTGGACAGCATCACCTGGAGCTGGTGCAGGAGCGCGGCTATGCGCTGGAACAAAAATCATATCGCATTGCCAATGGCAGCATTTCAAACAAGATCCTCGAGATCCGGTGGCCGCTGGGTGTGCCGCCGCCAAGTGCGCCGGAGACGCGACACGACATCCTCACATGGCAACTCCTAAACGCCACGCACAGCTTCCTGCCGCACGGCAATGCCGAGCATGCGGTGGCCCCCCTCTCACGTATCGAGGCCTTGGACTTTGCCAAGGTCCTGGAGATTGCCCTGCAGTATGCGGCCCTCAAGCATCCCCGATTAAGCTATCACAGCCTGCACAGTGCCTACAAGAAATTCGATGCCACCCGCGGCATGGACTATCAGTTGCATCTCAGCCTGGTGGAGGGATCCGGTCGCAGTCGCCGGCAGTTGGTCAAGAGCTTTGATGTGGTCAAGCCCCTGGGCCGTGTTGAAGTGGTGCCCTCGCCCTATGTCACGGAGAGCACACGGATTGCCATGCTAATGCCGGCGTTCGAGCATCAGGTGCCCGATGCCTTGGATTTTGTGGAGCAGTACGAGCGGATTTGTATGCAGAACCAGGACAACACCTTCCTGCTGCAGGTAAGATGGCGGTGAAGGGTTGAATCTTTAGATATAATAATTATCTAACCCCCACAGATCTTCCTGTATCGTCTGGAATCGCCCAGCAAGGGCGACGAGGATCCCTTCAAGGCTTTGAAAACTCTGGCTTTGGATCTCTCCTCCAAATACAAAACGGATGGTTCGCGGATAGCCTGGGTGTCCATCCGTCTGCCGGAGCAGCTGAGCGATCCGGTAGATCCGCAGGCCTGGCTCCTGCACGCCTCCATGTACGGGCCGCGGCAGCTGCTCAGCTTGGTGGTGGCCGACCTGGCCCTGCCCAAGCTGGGACTTGAGTCCCTGGTGCTGCTGGCCACACCGGGCATGGGCTTCAAGGCGGACTTCCTCAACCGGGTGCGCATGAACACAATCCAGGGCTTCCAGGTGTATGCGCCCATTGGCTTCCAGATGTATCCGTGCCGCTGGGCGCAGTTTTGCCGGGAGTGCGACACCTGCGACGTGAGCCAGAGCAGCGGTTACTTTGATCGCAGGAATCACGATGTGATAGCTTTTTACAGCCGGGACTATGTGCAGGGTGAGTGGGTTAATCCTTCCGAGATTTATTTGTACTTATAACAGAATTTTTTTTCTTTTCGGACAGCCCGTAAGCTGTTACATCCGCAGGGCCTGCCCATCATCCGCAGCGATTTGGACATTGATCAGCTGCTGCTGCCGCCGTCTACAGGTGAGGCTGCACCGCGACCCGCTGGGGTGGAAAGCATCCTGGACATGTTTGTGGCGGCCCAGCATTCGGTGCATATATTGCGCGGCGTAGAGCCAAATCTGCGCTTTGGCCAGAATGTGCGCAACCATTTGGCGCGGGGCGGTTCCCTGCCAGCGGACAGCGGTCTTCCAGAGCGCTGTGGCAGGGAGCAGTGCATCCACTTGGCGTCGCGCAAGCAGATTGGCGATGCCATCATACGCTACGAGGATAAAAGTATTCTTCACAAATAGCACACACAGCTACAGCTTCAGCTCTAGTTCCAGCGCCTGCCTGTAATATCATCAGTTCCTTTTTTTTTAAACTTACACATAGATTTCCAGGTGTGACTGACTGAATGCCTCGCGCGCGTGTGTGTGTGTGTGTGTGTGTGTGTGTGTGCCTGAGAGTGTGATAAGGATAATAAAATTAATAAGATGCTTAAAGTAAGCTCTAGTATAGCTTTGCCGTTAGGCATCTTATTCATTCGATTGCCTTTAGTCTGTTTGTGTCTAGATCTAGATCTTATACAGGACTTGTGTTAGCTCCTTGAAACAAATAAAAATAAATAAATAATAATAAGCCCCCCCTGAGCATCCTGTAGCAGACCTATCTCAAACCGAAACTTAGAGTTTAGACCTAGGCAATTCCTGTTGTTGCTTGCTTTTAAAAGTGAAACATTCAATGCTCAAAATGGTGTAATGTAAATACTTATCTTTAACTTTACGACTACGATTCCCCTACTGAAACCCCAAAATAATAATTAATTAATTAAGCTAAGTGCTAGCCAGAGAGAGAGAACAGATGCCGCCTTGCCTCAAAAGTGTGTGTGTGTCTAGATTTAAGGAGATTAACATACTTGCCCAGAGTATCCTAAACCTAGAAGAGACTTGACATTGCACTTTATTTCCTGGGGAGCTAACTTTTAAGACGACAAAAGCTTACTTGTTCCTTAAAGGAAACCCTTTCTAAATGATATTACCGGTTTCGCTCACTTGTCTTTTATATAATATATGCCTCTGATACCATTTTAGCATCGAATAGGATTATTTCTGCCTTAAATCCGTTTAATTTATTGCTACAGTTAACCCTCTAGTGCCACTTTCCACTATAATGGAAATGAAATCATTGTTTTAATATTGATTTTATTATTATTTATATTATTTTTGAAATTGTGAATAATGTAATAAGGGCCTCAAGGCATTTTTAAGGCCTAGAGGGTTAATTTCCCCCAAAAGAAACCATTTTTTTACTTTTAGTTGTTAGTTTAGAATTACTGTACGTTTAGGAATATTATTGTTGTTATTGCAGAATACAAAATAATACAAAAAATTGTGTACAATAAATGTAGATATTATCCTTAGTGCCTGTGTCTGCTATTCTTCTACTCCTGTTGCAGCAGGAAGCTGAGATCCGCCTGGGGGGCCAGTTCCTGGGTATTGCCATCGCTGGAAAAATATTGAAAGAATATATAATTCTAGGAATCTCCTGGGATTCTCTTAGGATTTCCTTGAGGATTCCCCTACTTACGCCTTAAAAAGCTTGGCATTGCGATCCCCCAGCAGCGTCGCCTTCTCCCCCTCGACACGCACACTGGTGCCCTCGCGTAGTCCCAGCACCGGGAGCTGGTGATAGGCCACAAACTCCTCCAGCCGCTCGTCCCGCGTCTCGCCCTTGTGCTGGCTACCCACCTCCGGATCCAGATAGTGCGGATTGATATTGAAAGGGACCAGGGCCAAGGCATCAAAGCTCGGGGGATAGGCCACCGGCATGTCGTTGGTGGTGTGTATGGAGCGTGTGGCAACATTAGTGCCGGCACTGCTGCCCACATAGGGTAGGCCGCGGCGCAGGACCAGCTCACGGATGGGTTCCAGGAGCTGCAGCTTGTAGAGGGTGCGCAGCAGGACAAAGGTATTGCCACCGCCCACAAAGATGGCCTGGGCTGTGCTCAAGGCCTGGACAGGATCCGGTTTCGTGTGGAGTCCCTCCACGGTGTAGCCCCACGGCTGCAAAGCATCGCGAACGGTGGCGGTGTACTTGTCGTGATCCCGCAGAGCGTAGGGCACAAAGAGCACGGTCTTGACACTGGCTCTGGACACAGGAGAGACAAGATTTTTGAATAAGAGGAAGGAGGGATGGATGGCTGGACTGGCTCACCCCTTGAAGAGATCCTCCAGCTGTCCGCGGGCGTGCTCCAAATATCCATGCCCATGCAAACGGGACGAGGATAGCAACAGAAGGTTCCGTGCGCTGCCCATTATTTCTCTGGCAAATCTAATCTCCGATGGTAGCTGGGGGAATGGTTCCAGATTAGCTGGGGTTTTATGACCCCTCGCCGCTAGGGATGTGACAGAAATATCGGAGTAGGAGAAGCGCCTTATCACCAAGCAGGGGCGTACTGGAAGATGCATTTAAAGGGGTTGTTAAGAGCTTAAGAGTTAAATTGGTAAAATATTTATAAAATACACACATTTTGGGATAAGGTGTTTCTTCAAATTCTATATTTTCTTTTTCGGTTTAAAACCCCCTAGAAATGCATCCCTAAAAAGTGCATTGCAACAGCTGAGTATTCTATATCTATCGATATAGAATACCCAGCGAGGGCTGGAACGCAGCTAGTAAATGAAAATCGGTAAACTCTTCAACGGTTTTTATTTTATCAATTTAATATATATTCATTTATTTTTATTATTAATTTATTTTATTATTTTTTTACAATTTTTTTTATTAACAAACAAAGTAGCTAAAAACAGAAACTAATTTGTTTAATAAACCAGGGACCATAAATAATGATTATCAATATTTTTATTTATTTATTTTATTTTTTAAACAAAAAAATCATCCACTTGGAAAACCCGGATAAAAAAAACCAATAGGCTACAATTTAGACAATACTTGCTTAAATCTGGATTTTTAGCGATTAAATTAATTTTAATTATTAATTTTTAAGTTTTATTTAATTGCTCAAAAAATAATTATTATTATTTTGAGTGAAAAAATAACTCTTAAAAAAATTATTATTATTATTATTATTTTGAGTGTAAAAATAACGATTATTTAAAATAATGATTATATTTTTAGTGCTATTTGTTCGCTCAAAATAATAATAATTCTTTGAGCGATTAAATAAATATGAATTTATAATTATGAATAGTTAGAAAAATATATTAAAATCAGTAGATAATTATTAAACAATGATTTTTTTCTTTTATAATGATTATTGTCCTTACAAAAAAAAAAAAAAAAAACATGGCAAATTCTATCTATCAACTGCTAAACAACTTGGAAAAAAACTAAAAATTATATAAAAAATATTTGCAAAATTTTAAACAGAAAAAAACTATAGTGCATGAAATCCGCAAAGCTAATCAAATTAAAAAAAAAAAAAAAAATATATATATATATATATATATATAATGTTAATGTTTTATAAAGAAAATTTAAAATCTAAGAGTACAAATGTTAAAACTATGCTGAAATTATTAAGTTTTATACATTTTTGTATTAATTTTCTGAACAATTCGACTTATACAGCTGTGTTCACTGAAATAGCAGTGCGACAGAGGAACAACTTCAAAACGTTTTTTTGTACATATTCCTTTTTGCAAGCTGATCTATTGCACATTGTTTTTGTAAAATGGAACATAAAGATAAGAATCAAGAAAAAATTCCGTTAGATTTGCTCTATTTTTATGTTTTATTGATATTTTTCACATATGCAGCTCGTTTTGGCCGATCACTGAAATAGCAGTTTTTAATTTTCTTTCGCAAAAAGTGCCGAAATTTCTTTTAATTTTGTAAAAAATGACTTTAATTAAGGTCGTTATTATAGTTTATACTATAATACACCTTTACAACGCAAAAAAAAATTATTTTAGTGGGCGCAGGACCTGACTGCTCCATGAGAGAAAGGTATCAGATTACTTAGCCTAGAAAGAAGGGCAAAACATGTAAAGAGACTCCAAATCTTTCAAATTGTTCTTTTAAAATAGTTTATAAGTCATAAAATATGAACCGAACCCAAAAAAACCAAGGTACGATTCGCAAAACCACAATTGTACAGGCTCGACGCGTACTTCGCTTCAGCAAAGCTCGTCCTTTTGCATCCTCTAGGGATATATGAGCGGGAATTGGCATGGGAATCAGTCATGGGACCATTCGCCGGGGACTTATTGAATAAATTTTAGATTCGCGAAGTCCATGGAAAATGTCACTGCTTGGTTAAAGGCATATCAAGGCCAGATTGGAGTTCGCCAATAGCCACTTGAACTGCCACTATTCAAATGGCGTAATATCCTTTGGACAAATGACTCCGAACTGGTTTTATTTGGTGGAATAGGACAAGACAATATGTCCGTCGACCTCCAAATACATAGTACCCCCCAAACCATACGCTGAAGACAGTAAAACACGGTGGCCTAAAAATCATGGTATGGGTATACTTTTCATACAACGTTGTAGGTCCCGTATATATGATCTGTGGGATCAAAGACCATTATGTTTATGTCCAAATATTAAAAACTGTCTTGCAGCCGTATCCTGAGGAAAATTGTCCATTAATTTGCATATTTCAGCAGTACAGTGACCCTAATCATACCAGCAAGGTGGCCAAGGAGTGGGTTCTTAATGGAAAAGTGGATGCAATGCCAGGGCCTGCACAATCCCCGGATATAAATTCGATCGAAAACTTATGGGGGACATCAAGGGCTACGTATTAGAGAAGTTTCCGACTTCTAAGCCGCATCTTTGGCAATTTGTGCAGGAGGAATGAAGCCATATTCCCCTCAAGCGTTGCTAAGACTTGGTGGACTCCTTGCCACCCAGGTATGAGGCTATGATAGCTTCTAAAGGCTATTTAACAAAATATTAGATCATAGGCAATTAGAACTTAAGAAGAAATAGGTTTCTTATACGATATTTTTAAATTTATGAAGAATTTTAGTTTTTCACTGCTATTTCAATGAACGGCATAATATAGACATTTTTTGTTCATATTAGCTATATCTTCTAAAAGGTTTATGTTACCTAAATTAAATGATTGTGGTATTGTTAACAATTAAATACACTAAGCCTTTATGAAAAAAAAATTTATGAAAATAGTGTTTGTAACAGGATTTTCCGATCTTAAACGTGCAGGTCGTTGGGCACTGCTATTTCCGTGAACACAGCTGTACATGTACTTAACTATATTTATACTTACATACGTCTATATATATATATATATATATATATATATATTTACTTTTATATATACTTACCAGTAATAGAGAAAAATGTTCAATGCCTTGAGCTTTCAAAAACAAATTCTGTGTGTTTTGGACGACCTGCTGCTGCCCAGCGCTGCTTAAGCCCCTCACAACTGACCACATTAATTAGCTATTTCACGTAATGTATATTTGTTAAACAATTATAATTACAGTTACACTTTCTGTTCGGCTATTTTGGTGTTCAAAAAGGTTGACAATTTACCATTAGAGTTTAGTAGGCGCTTTTTTACATTCATTGTTTGCTGGCTTCGTTGTCTAAGCTATTCACGATTTTTCCTTTTTATAATATATATATATATTTAAATGTTTAAACCTTTTCTTTTCTTAATGTTTTTTTAAGACATCATCAGCATCGCCAGCTGGGGAGGCACGACGGTTTTTCGTTCGGTTTGTTTATTTTATGTTTTTTGAGCGTTTGCAAGGCGAAAAGGTTGCATATTGCATGTGGCATGTTGCTTCTTCAGGTATTTTGCTGTTCTGCTTCTGCTTTTGGTTCTCACTTAAAAATTAATAATTACGCTTTGCTTCCAACTCGATGCTCTTTTAGATTTTCTTTTGCTTTTCCTTGGATTATCCATTTGTTATTATTTTTAGAAGGGAAGGGGGAGGGTGGGGATAGGGGGAGGTAGGGAGGACACACACGCACATGTAGGAAATGCATGCTTTTTAGAAGAAGACGCCGGCAATTTACATGGGGATACGGGCAACAAAAAAAAACCCTACTGCGCCGGTGGCTGGATGTCGGGCAGGTCCAGTATCCTGGCCACAAACTCCGAGATGTCCGTGTTGCGCTGCAGATGCTCCACAATGAAGCTGTGCCGCAGCAGCTGCTCGTAGTTGGGTCGCGCCGTATACTCCTTCTGCAGGCTAACGGCTATGTAGTCCTCAAACTCCGGCGAGAAGGTGCCGGGCGTCAAGCGTGGCGGATCATCTTCGACCACCTGGAGAGGGAATTAAATCTTAATTATAGTAAACATCAAATTTTCTATACTTTTAAAGAAAGTTTATAGTTTATGCTCATAAATGTAGATATATGTACATCGAAGGAATCCCTACCTGTCGCAGCTGCTCAAAGGGCGTCCGCCAGTTATCGTAAGGATACCGGCCCGTGGCCATTTCAATCATGCTGATGCCCAGCGACCACACATCCGAGCGGATGTCATATTGCGCCGGATTGCCCTGCGGATCGATGCGTTCCGGGGCCATGTACGGCTTGCAGCCGGCATCTATGGTCTTGGCAATGGAGTCCACGAGGTAGCCTTGAGAGCAGAGAAAGAGAGAAAGAGCAATAGAGATGAGCACAGGAGAAACATAGAAGAGAGAGGGAGACAGAGAGCAATGCCTCACCTGAGATGCCAAAATCACAGATCTTAACCTGGCCGGCGCGATTGATCAATATGTTGGAGGGCTTGACATCCCGGTGTATCACCTTCAGCTGGGCATGCAGATAGTGCAGGGCACTCACCACACTCATGGCAATCTGCAAATAGAAACAAATTCGATTATGATGTAAATTAATGCTCACCAATGCTAGTTACCTTGCCCAGGACACTCTCCTCCATGCGCAGATCGTGGCGGAAGACCTTCGGATAGAACTTGTCCAAACTCGTGCTCATCACCTCCATGCAGATCCAGACATCGCCCTCGCGATACATCGCCCCATAGAAGTGGACCGTGTAGGGGCAGTCGCTGGAACGCATCGATATGTCCAGGTCCATGACAAGGCGATGCTGTTCCCGTATATTGACGGTCATGGGTATCCGCTTAACCGCCAGCACTGTGTCGGTTTGCCGGTGCCGCATCTTCTCCACAATGCCATAGGCGCCGCGTCCCAAATCGCAGATCTTCTCCAGGCTATCGGCATCGATGTCGAAGGTCTGATCGCCAATTTGGATGGTGGCGCGCGAGTCCAGGTTACGCGGCGGTACACTGAGAAGGCGAAGCGAAGCGGCGACAATGAGGAGAAAAGAGAGCAAGAAGAGGGGGATGTAGGGTAGGTAACTTACATTGGCTGCTCTGGTTCTTTGGAGATGGAAATGGGCATTGGCCGCGGACGTTTGGACATGACGGCGGCTGGCGTGGGTATGCTCTGATCTCGGCACTGGGGTCTGCTCTGCTCCTCGCTCCTCGGGTGGGTTGTGTGTGGCGCCGATTCTGTGGATGGCGGAACTTAATTCAGCTATTTTTACCACATTTGGTATCAAATAAGAGCCGCTGTCGGGTGGCGCGTGTTTTGTGTTCGTTTGCTTTGCGCACCTTTTGCACTATTCGCTGTTCGCGTATTCCGTTTTGGCCGCTTCGCTTTCTGTTTGCTTTTCACGCTTTTCTCGCCTTTTCCACCGCAAAGAACGTTCCTCGCAATGAAAAAAAAAGGAACACAAAACACAACCAGGGTGACCGCGCCGATAACGATAGAATATACCGCCAGGGCTGGCAGATAAATACTGCAATATATTTTTCCAATTAGCATTAACTGGGTTTATTTAAGAACACATCAATTTAACAATGTAATTTCTGGAAATATTTTGTAAGGATCTCCTATATAATTTAATGTTTTTTGTTTGTTTTTATTTTTCGGCAATACTTTCGAATAGGGGAAAACACAACTAAAACTATCGAAAGGTCTGCCCCGCCAATGCGGTATATTTATACTAGTTCTTGGTATTTTTGAGGGTTTTCCGTGGCTGGGCAGGCGGTATCAGGTCAGTGGTCTCGCCGCGGTCACACTGTTTTGGATTGTACACGCGAAATCGCAAATCGAACAAAATCCAGTGCAAGAATTGTGCAAGTGATACCGCCGCCCGCGGCCAAAAACCCAACCGAGCGCAGGAGTCGAAATCCCCAAAGCTAAATTCTTCGTGTGTGCCAAGCGAAAATTAGCGAAAAAACGTTGCGAGTTGTTGTTGCCATTGCTATTGCTGCTGTTACTACTACCACTACCACTGGCTACTGCTGAGAGAGCGAAAGAGAGCGCTGTCCGTGTGTGTGTGTTTTGTGTCCCTCTCTGTCACAGTGACTGTGTTTTCCTTTTTCGATTTTGTTTTTTGTTTTTGTGTGTCCGCCAACAACAAAATCCAGCTATCCGCTATTTGTGCAAGTGGGAAAGTTCAAAAAGCGCGTGTGTGTGTCCCGCAAAAAAAAACTATATCAAAACAGCAGCAACAACAAGAACCCCACACAAACACACACAGCCTGTCAGAGAGGGCACAACAAAACGGTTCGCACACACGCACCCTCCCCCGCCAGCGACAGCGCCAGTGTGCGTGCGTGTGTGTCGGTGTGTGTGTGAAAAAATCGAAGAAGTGTTCGCCGAAAAGAGAAGAAACACAAAAACAACACAAAACGGCTTGAAAAGTGCAGCAACAATAATAAATAATTGAATTTATTAATATATATAAATATATATATAAGGAGCGCGCAAAATGTCGACCATTGAGTTCGAGACGATTGGCAGCCGCCTGCAGTCCTTGGAGGCGGCCCTCCAGGCCCAGAACGAGTCCCACGAGCAGATCGTTCTCTCCAAAACGCGTCGTGTTCCTCCGCCACCACCCGCATCCGCATCTGCAGCCACATCTGCGTCCGCCGCCTCGCCTGTGACGTCCGCCGGCCTCAGCATAGCCCAGCGGCCAGCTCCTCCAGTTCCTCAGTCAGCGCAAGCACCCGCTGGCTTATCCGTGTTTGCCTCCTCCGCCGCCGCATCGTCCGCCGCTATGGCTCCATCCTCCTCCTCCTCCTCCTCGTCGGTGGCGGCAACGGGCACCTTCAGCGGATCCTTTGTCCCGCCCAAAACCAGGAGTCCGCGTCCCACGCCCAGTCTGCCCATTGGTAAGTCCTACTTAACTAGAATTAGATCTATGGGGAGAGGGTAAAGAAAGTCCCTTTTCGGTTAGAGCCAAGTTTCTCGCCTTCATTTGGTCTGGAAAAGGTACCCCTTAAAAGTTTACTGATAGCAGCCTAAATTGGGTATATCTATAAGCCACAAGTTGGGTTTTGAGGAAAGTAAAGGAAATCTTATATCTCAGATAAGAAGTCTTGCTAGTAGCTTTCTTGAGGTCTTAATTACATTAATTTGCTCTATGTATTTGATTCAAAGTAATATGACGATCTGTAGAATTCCCTGAAGATCATTAGGAAATTCGTAGAAAATTAACAATTATTTTCTTAAGGTTTTCTTAAGTAACTCCTGTGAATTCAACACATTTGTCTTGGCTTTTGTTTATAAGCGAGTAGGAAATGGTTTCAAGTTTTGAGAAGTAACAAAAACTTAAGAACCTATAGTCGATATGGAGGACTTTTATGTCCTGTTCAAGGGGAAGAGGATGATGGCCCAGGTTCTGGTGCCCATCATTCCTAGTTAAGGGTCTGCGTGCCTCCAAAGAAGAGCAACAGGCGGCAGCTCCCGCAACTGCCTACTTGAAGTCTATAGAAATCCTAATATATCTTAAGATCTGAAAACTATTTAGAAAATTCAAAATGAAAAAAATGAAATCAAATTTAAATTGTAGCTTTAGTTTATTATTTCTATTATTTTGACCGCAACTGTAGCTGGTAGTGGTAATAAAAGGGGTCTGGGAAAAGTCGTGATCCCCAAAAATGGTCACAAAAAAATAAATATATATATAAATATCTATGTCGCCTATGCGCCAACCGCAAGCCACAGACCCATCTTTTGTGCGCTTTTGTGTCAATATTTTGTTAATAAATTGTCATAGCCCAATAGGCACTGACGGCACCGTGTGTGTGCTGTTGTGTTTGGCTTGTGATAAGAGGAATGCTCGTTTGGTTTCGCTTCTTGGCTGGCTTTTGAGCATTTGAATTCCGTCAACAAAGGGCAACCGCTATCGATTCCCCGGACTGCATAACAGCTGCTCATAATCCCCTCTTGTTCCAGCACGTATATACCGAAACACCACCCACCAACCCCTGACTTTTCACCGCATTGTTTTTCCCCTGATTGCATAGATAAGACAGGGCCGTACAGGCCGCCAAGTTCGAGAAGTAAACTCGTTTTGGCCCAAAAAGTAAATACAAAAATGGAACAGTGGAACTTGTAATTATCCAACCCATAGATTAATGGAGGTAGTTTCAGGTACTAAACCCGAATTTTTACCTACATCTTGTAACACCTTAACGGGGTTTTATCGTATAATCAAAGCGATAAATAATTGGGTCAAAAGTCAATTGAATTAACTTATGCTGTTGTAGTTACGGATATACAATATCTTGACTCTAGATATACTCCCTAGATTCTACAGAAAAGCTTCCATAATATCGTTCTCAATATAATCATTTATTAGTTAACTTTTAAAACATATTCTAACCTAGCAAGCTTAAATCCTAAATCCTAGCATCACAAGGAATCAAATATATAAATAATTCCAAAAAAGGCGCAGCTCTGGTAATTTTTTTCTCCTGGTAGTTGCCAAAAACGTTGATAAGATTAAACACAAATTGTGCAGGTGACCGAGTTTTCCACGAATTCACCACCGGGTTTAGTACTAAAGGAGTACCCAGAAAAGTTTATAAAATGTTAATGAGTTTTTGAATAGTTGAGTACAAAAGTTGATTAGATAATAAATTCTTGGTATAAAAAGTGTCCATAAATTCCAAATTCAATAAAAAAAGCTACCACGAATATTAACATTTAGTTTAGGCCTTCTTTGAGTTCGTATTGAATTAGTAGAAATTGGGATGTAAATATAAATAATAAAACTGCAAGCATTTCGTAAAAATTTAACCTAATTTTATATTAATGTTTTCCGAATAATATTTATTTTATTTTAGCAAATTAATAGTGACCCCCTATACAATTTCGGAAAATTGAGGATTTTTTAAAATCATTTTTGGGAAAAAACGTAAATTTAAAAAATATATAACTCAGCCAAAAATCCATTAATTTCTATTCGGAAAGCTGATTTGTGTTAGTTTTAATAAGGTTTCTAATTCTGCATACTTTATGTAAAATTTTAAAAATTTAAATTTTTGTTGATTTTTGTAAATTTCAACGAAATTAATTTTTGGTAAAATGCAAAACATGGCTAAAACGATTCGGCTATTGATGCTGATCAATAATATATATGATTGATTAATAGGGTAGGAAAAGACTCCTTCACTGCGTTTCAAGCATCTGACTAGATAATAATACCAGGAAAAGATAGAGTCTTATATGATAAAATCAGATTTTAAATTTAAAAAATGTATGTTATATTATTCTTTATGGTTATTATTTAGTTTTCACAATTATTATCGATATTTACCATATTGATCGATACAAATCATGAAGGAAAAACATCAATTCGATGTGTTTAAATGTGATTATATTTATTACGATTAACCCTCGTCGCATTGCCATATTTATGTTTAGTTTGATAAATTTTCGTATTGGTTTTCATGGGACATCAAGTGTTTGATTATATTTTTTTATTTATTGCGTGTTGGTGTGTGTGTGCGACTCTTTCCCTCTCCCTGTCTCTTTTTGGCTGCCTGGCTTATTGGTTACTTTTTTGGCATTTCCGGAGTAATGCCTTGATATGCCCGCTCTCTCGCTCGCTGCCGTTGTTGTTTACGTTGTTGGTATTATTATATTTCGGTCTCGCATTTCTTCTGCGCCCTCTCCTTCCTCGCCCATTCAACGTGTCTCCTCTTTCGCATGTTTACAAATAGCGTTTTTTTTATGACTGCCTTTTGTTGTAGTTGCTAATTGTTGATTTCAATTTCTGCCAGTGAAAATAACTTCGCAAACAAAAACAAAATCGCTCTAATTCTGTCTCTCTTTCGCACACACGGTGATACAAGTAACAGTACCACCCACACGCACTCTCCCATACATTCAAGTGGCACAGTGGGCCTTTATTTGATATAATAATAACAAAATTGTTTGATCGTTTTAGAGACTAGTTGGTATTTCTCGTTATAAATGAAGTTCTACGGTTCAGATTAGGTATAGATAAATTCTATTAAAAAAAGTCCAATATCCAATAAGATTATAAAAATGGCCTGTCTGATAGACTGAAGAAGTGGTTAAATAAAAATATATTAATAATAAAAAAATAAATAAAAACATAAAAGTAAAACAAAAATAATAATAAAAATAAAATAATAATAAACAAGAAAGGAAGCTAACTTCGGTACGCCGAAGTTTGTATACCCTTGCAGATATTATTTCATTGCATTTTACCTTGAGAGTTTGACAGTTACAGTTTTACATTCCCAGTTTTACATTTTCCCTATACCTACCGATCGGTTTATATGGCAGCTATATGATATAGTTGTCCGATTTTCATAAAATTTATACAAAAGTTCTGAACTAATAAAATAAGCTTATATCTCAGAGTAGATAAAAATAGTTTGAAAAACAACGAAGTTATAATTTTTTTTCTATTAATTTCCTGATCGTTCCTATGGCAGCTATATGATATAGTCGTCCGATTTTCATAAAATTTTTACCAAAATTCAAAAATAATATAAAATGGTCATATGTAAAAAATAGTGCACATATGTTGAAAAACAGCTAAGTTATAATTTTTTTTCTAAAATTTTATCGAACATTTGTATGGCAGCTATATGATATAGTCGTCCGATCCGGCCCGTTCCGACATATATAGCAGTGAGAGCATATAGAAGACTATATGCAAAGTTTCATTTAGATAGCTTTTAAACTGAGGGACTAGTTTGCGTAGAAACAGACAGACGGACAGACGGACAGACGGACATGGCTAGATCGACTCGGCTGTTGATGCTGATCAAGAATATATATACTTTATAGGGTCGGAAACGTCTCCTTCACTGCGTTGCAAACTTCTGACTGAAATTATAATACCCGGCAAGGGTATAAAAATAACATACAAATAAAATAAAAATAAATAAATAAATGTGAAAAAGTTCTTTTTGTTGTTTTTGGCAAAATTCGAAGCCAACTTCACCTTGAGTGTTAAGATCTTTGCAAAATCTGCACAATATATTTATTATATTATCAAAAGTTTGTTTGTTTATTTATTAATTATTATAGTTTTGGCTCTAGGCTATGATTTGATAGGTAAAAACTGTATTGTGTATTTTTTTTATGGGTTTCCAAAGAATTGCATAATCAGATAATAATAATATTGATACTAAATTCTTTAGTACTCTCTTCTCTTATCCGCTAGATATTTATACCGCGTTTCCTTATTTCCTTCCAGCCAGCGGTGTCTATCACCGACCGCGTCACATGAACCTGCCGCTCCTACAGCAATCGCATCCGTCGGAGACGGAGACGGACAAGAAACTTAAGATCATCATGGAGCAGACGGGCAAGCTGAACATCAACGGGCGGCAATATCCCACGGATATCAATGATCTGAAACATTTGGGTGACCTGGGCAACGGGACCAGCGGCAATGTGGTCAAGATGATGCACCTGTCCAGCAACATGATCATTGCGGTCAAGCAAATGCGTCGTACCGGCAACGCCGAGGAGAACAAGCGCATTCTGATGGATCTGGATGTGGTGCTTAAATCGCACGATTGCAAGTATATTGTCAAGTGCCTGGGGTGCTTCGTACGCGATCCAGACGTTTGGATATGCATGGAGCTGATGTCCATGTGCTTCGACAAGCTGCTAAAGCTCTCAAAGAAGCCTGTCCCGGAGCAGATACTGGGCAAGGTCACAGTGGCGGTAGGATATTGATGATTCTTTTGGTAAAGGGAGATTTATCGATTAATTAATATTTTCCGCAGACGGTCAACGCCTTGTCGTATCTGAAGGTCAAGCACGGGGTCATTCATAGGGATGTTAAGCCCTCGAACATACTGATCGACGAGCGTGGCAATATCAAGCTCTGTGATTTCGGGATCAGCGGTCGCCTGGTGGACTCCAAGGCGAACACACGTTCTGCAGGATGTGCAGCTTACATGGCGGTAAGTCTTATTTATACGATATTTTCAATACGATATTGTTATATATCTCTCATCTCCCTCTGCAGCCAGAGCGCATCGATCCAAAGAAACCAAAGTACGACATTCGCGCCGATGTCTGGTCGCTGGGCATAACGTTGGTGGAGCTGGCCACAGCGCGATCCCCGTACGAGGGCTGCAACACGGACTTTGAGGTGCTCACCAAGGTACTGGACTCGGAGCCTCCATGCCTGCCCATCGGTGAGGGCTTTAACTTTAGTCAGGAGTTTCGCGATTTCGTCAAGAAGTGGTAAGTACTCTGCCCTAATCGACATTAAATACCGATTTAATGAATACCTCTCTGACAGCCTCACAAAGAACCATCAGGATCGACCCAAGTATCCGGAACTGCTGGCCCAGCCCTTTATCCGGACGTACGAAATAGCCAAAGTAGATGTACCCAATTGGTTTCAGAGCATCGTCGACAATCGGCATCGCGCCAATGGCGGCGATACCACGCTCAAAAGGTGAGTGCGAGAGATCTTTGACCAATCCCATCAGATCCAGATCCTTTACAAAAAATATTTAGCAATAACCCAATGACCCCAGTCTCTGCTGAAGTGTGTGTGTGTGTGAGTGGTGTGTGGGTGGGTGTGCTTGGATATGGAGTGTGCTTTTTGCCTTCAGTTTTTTTATTTCCATTTTCCGTTCTCCATTCTCCGTTCTCCGTTCTCCGTTCCTCGTTCTCCATTCTCCGCTCTCTGCTTTCTGCGCTTCTGCGAGTCCAACAGGTAGGAGAAAGGAAAAGCTGGGAAAGCTTCAACTAAGCCCGATCGTAGGTCGCTAGCAAACTAATATAAATAATATATAACCTGCTTGTTATTTTTATATTTATTCCCTTTAAACCTTTCTGCTTTGTTTTAATTCAATTTTTTGAACATACAAATAACCTTTTCCTTCTCTCTGTTTTATTTGTACTTTTTGGCATGTCTTCTATTTGTTTTTCTACTTCAATACACCTAGAGAAAGTCCCACTTGAAGTACACCAAGATTTAACCTATAGCTAGAAAGTAAATAAGGATTGGTGTTTTCGGTAATTTTCAGGTAGTTACTTTTAATTTAAAAGGTAATTTACGTTTATTTAAATACATTTTAAATAACGCGAAAATTCATATTTTAAAATATATTTTTTAACGTGCGATTAATCGATCAAAACCAAAATAATAGGAAGAGAGTAGACAAAAAACTACAACATTTTTTAACGTTTTTTTTTTCGATGCTAAGCCCAATATTTTGTCGATGTATCGGACTTTTCCACTCGATATACGTAAATATGGTCAATCGATAGGCCAAAACTGATAGAAATGATTGAAAATTACTGTAAAACTCAAATAAGTCTTTTTTTTTTGTGTACTTTGCTTACCTTCACCTAAAGTGGATTTTCTAAAAGTAATTTTCTTTTAGTGGCGGATTTTTCTTTGGCAAGTTCATGCATGCTCTCCTCCTTTTGGTCCCGTAAAGTCTCTCTCAACTAGAAGACCCTCTTATCCACTTGTATCCATTTCTTACTTTTATATAGATAATTATACATATATGGTCTTACGTATTTCCTTACCTTTTATTTGGCATTTAATTTCCACATAAATTAAATTCGTAATTTGTAATTTGAGTGTGTGTGTGCGCAATGTTTTTATTTTCCTTTTTTTCACCTTTTTTATTACCATTTTTTGTAGGTTACCTAATTCCTAATAATAATAATACCATTTCTTAAACAATAATATGACAAAGAAGCAAACAAAACATAAAAAGTAAAACATAATCTAACAACAAACAGAAACAACAAAAACAAAATATAAAAAGCAAGCGAAAATGAAACTGAAACTGAAAATGAAGAAGACAAAGAAAGAAAGCTCTATAAACAAAAACCAAAACACATAAACAACAACCAATATCCGAGACATAAACAATCAACTCTATATACATATGTATATATATATATATCCTTGATGTATATTTACATATACATATATGAAGCCAACAAAAAGAGTCAAATAATAACAACAAAAGTCAAATGCAATGATAATTATAAAATAAAAGAAAAACTCCTCCCAATTAAAAGTAAAATTCAGTAAGTACGACGAGTTTATTATTCCTATTCATATTATTATTAACCCTATAATTATGTTTTTGTTTTTTGTTTTCTTTTTAATCATTAATTGTTGTACAACACCAACGCCAACGCTTTGCTAACCATTATTTTATTTCCAAGCCTGGATTATAGATTTCATTTGGTTTTTGGTTTATCCTGTGCATGCTCTTGGCCTTAGCTTTTGGTTTTGGTTTTAAATTTATTTTTTAATTTGTTTATTTACCCATCTAGAAATGCTCATACACCGAAAAAAGGTAATTTTATATTGTTCTTTATTTATTTGTTTTTAAATTTATTTATTTATTTTTACATTTATTTATCTATTTTTAAGTTTAATTATTTATTATGCTTTAGCTTATTTTTTTCAAATTCCCCAAAGCTCATGTAATTTTTATTCTGCAAATATTCTTAAATATTCATTATCATTCTTCATTACTTCAGTTTAAAAAGGGGCTAGTAAAGCTAGAGAATTTCTAAAATGGTAGCCTTACTTGATTTAATGGATTTATTTATGATTTTAACCAGTCTTAGGGTTTTAGTTTTTCTAAAATTAATTTTTCTTAATTTTTTTTTAATTTGCCTGATTTTGAGCTCAATTTATTCAAAAAAGTGTAAATTGTAAATTTAACAAATCAATTTCAAAAGGGAGCCCGCGCAGTTGATCCACCTTTCGCTTTCACTCTTGCTGTGACTCTTAGGCGGTTGTGACACTAAATTAAAAATGTAATTAATTATAATTATTATAAGAAAAGGTTTTCATTGTGTTAATTAAATATATATGTGTACTTCTGAGTTTAAAATAAATCATTTTATGAACAAGGACTTTGGAAATGCTTAATTAAGCTTTGGGGATTTCAAAAACGGTGTGACCATAGGCGCACTAACAAAAAACAAATTTATTTATGTCTTTCAAGGTTTTAATAATATTAAAAATTGTAAAACTGTTTCATAGCCGACAAATTAATAAAATGTTTAATGCAGTGTCATACCTGCATTAATGCAAAAATGTAATACTGTGTTGTGTCATAGCCGCATTTTCAGTGTTTTTGTTTATTATTGTTGTTTCTACCTGACGCTTGAACTCTGCCCACACAGCAAACACATACCACACACACATTGTAAATACAAAATCACAACCACACAATACAGCTCATCTAAATGTGTTTAGATATGTTGCCTTGGCGCCTGTCAATCTTTGTACATACATACATGTATCCTCCCCGTACCCTACTATCTCGGACACCTCCTCCTCCTCACACACACACACACATCCCTCTTCTACTTCCTGCCTTTTGGCGTACATTTGAGTGTGCTCTCTCATTTAATTGGTAAACTTAATAACAGAGATCCCGCGGAACGAACTCATGTATCCTTCATTGATTGCAGGGCAACGGCGGCTGGTGGCGGATCTCTAGCAACACCGTATGGCAGGGCGCCGGGACAGGGGCAACAGAATCACCCTCAGAAGACAATAAAACCCTCGCAGATACCGAGTTACCAACAGCAGCATTCGCAGTCGCAGTATTTCATGCAATCAGCCACACAACTACCTCAAGCGAAGACAGCAACGACACCAACAACTACCAATTGCTTTGGCGGAAATGGAAGCGGCAATGGGAGCAGCAGCAGTGCCAGTCCCAGCCCCCTGTCACCGCCAACAACAACAACGGGCAATGATCTTAACAAGCTCTACCGCAAATCGCCGTTTATGCAGCGCAAGCTAAGCAATGGAAGCCATCATCCTGCCCACTATAAATACAACGATGAGAGTCCCAAAAAGGAGTCCATGTTCAGCAGCATTGGCCACACAATTTTACGCAATTTAACCACATCGCCCTTTAGTCAAAAGAAACACAGTAACAGCCATGGATTGTCAGCATCATCATCATCATCGTCAGGAGCAGCAGCAGTAGGAGCAGGAGGAGCAGGAGTAGCAGCCACAAAGACAATACCACTGCCGCCGGAGGAGGCCATTTCACCTGGAACACCAACGACCACGACAGGATGGCGCCTGCCAGCCACGGATTGCATGTCCCTGGCCCACGACAGCTGTGATAGTAGTACTAATGCCAACGCCAGCGCCCCTCAGACCCACAACCTGAACCTCAACCTCAATCTGGGCCTGGTCACACCCTCACCTGTGATGCAGCGCAAGCCAGAATCGCCGCCAAACGTGCATCAGCAGCAGCAGCAGCAACCACCTCTTCGCCTGCAGCCGGGCAATCAAAGTCCCATAGGTAAGACACTAAATCTCTAAATGTACTCCTTTCCAGACTCTCTTTAACCCACTTAATCCTCTAGTGCTGCAGCGTTTCTACCATCAACAAAATCAGCTACGCGAAAAGGAGGCCGCCGAGCGGTACCAGCAGCAACAGCAGCAGCAGCAACGCCAGCAGCCGGCAGTCATCACAAGCACGAATCCCTTTCACAGCAACTATGTGGCACCGCCGCCATCTACGCACTCCACATCTAGTCAGTCCTCCACGCAGTCAACTTGCTCGCAAATAGCAGTTAGCCTAACGCCTTCGACGGGTTCAGGAGCGGGAGGAGTAGGAGGAGGAGCTGGATCTATGTCAGCTGGTCACTTTGGCTCTGTGGGGAATGGTGAGCAGCTGCAGTACCAACCCCTGCCCAGTCCCACACTCCTGCCCAGGTCACCAGATCAGCAACTACAAACGAATGCTGACTACAGTGGAGGATCTGGTGGTGGTGGTGGTGGTGGTGGTGCGAGCAGCAGCAAGCTGGGAAAGCTGTATGCCCGTCGCCAGCTGTTGGGTCAGAGCTCGAGCAGTGGGGCGAGTAGCAGCAGCCTGGATGGATACAGCAGGGATCAGCAGGAGGCGGGTAAGGATTTATTAGGATAATTTCGGAGATTTCGATTAGCT
Organism: Drosophila kikkawai; assembly: GCF_030179895.1. Lineage (NCBI taxonomy): Eukaryota > Metazoa > Arthropoda > Insecta > Diptera > Drosophilidae > Drosophila > Drosophila kikkawai. The sequence continues at coordinate 13,275,618 of NC_091733.1, read as the reverse complement.
TTGTTTACTTTTTCTATATTATTTTGATTTTACTTTCGTTTGCTATTTTTAAGCTTGTTGTTTACTCAAAACATTTTCCATTTGCATTTTCCTTTTGTTTTCTCTTCGTTTGCTGCACACACACACCGCACTCCGCACTCTCCGCACTGATCACGAACTATTCATCATCCAATTCATCACTCTATTCATCAACCAACCGAAACACACAGGCTGGTTCCACACACTCGCCGGCGCCATGAAGCGACAGTTTGCCACCTATGTTAAAACCCAATTGAATTCCACAGCCAGCCTGGAGCAGCAGCAGCAGCAGGAGCAGGAGCAGGTGCAGCAGCATCCGCCGGCTCAGCAGCCACCACAGCCGCCGGCCTACAGGAGCATTGTGAATAATGGTGGCCATAGCAAGTCATATTATTATCGCACCTTGTCGGCGGCCAGCAGCAGCAGCAACACCAGCCAGAGCACTTCTCCCACAACAGAACCTCTGCCTGGCGGTGGAGGCGGAACGAGTAGCTTCCTGCGACGCTATGCCAGCAGCAGTACCCCACCCAGTCCCCATATATTGTCTGGTCTGGATCGAAGGCACCGCAGTCCGGATCCACCGCCGCGCTATAATCGCGGCCAGTCGCCGCTGCTGCTGCGCAAGAATCTGTTGGAGCTGAGTGGGGGATCGCCGTTGCTGCACCGAAGGTGGGTCTCTACCTCGAAGGTGGGTCTCGCTCTGAATTGTGCTAATGCTGTCTCTCTCTCTCTCTCTTCTTTTCAGATACGTTTCAGCCTCGCCTCCGCTGCCGCCACCGCGTCGAGGGTCGGAGAGTGTGCCAGGATCACCGCAGCATTTCCGCACCCGCATTCACTATACGCCCGAGCCACAGAGACGCATCTACCGGACTATAGATCAATGAGTGGCGCTGCAAATCATGGTCATGTGATGTTGGTATGGCTTCGACGATGATGCCGTTGCCCGAGACGACCAGGAGCAGGAGGAGCAGGAGCAGGAGCTGGGGTCAGGACCAGTTTCCGAGGTAATATCAATGCCTGCCTGTCCGGAGGCCAGGCTCAATCGGAATAGACTCGCTCTAGGTCGGCGTTCGTGCTCGGCGAGCGGCTCGTATGCGAGTCTCTATACGGCGGATGTGGAGCAAGCATGGCCACGAGGAGGGTCATCAACCAGAGCGGGCCATCAGCCCTGGCGCGGTGGTGACTGATGCGAAAAGTGTTCAAAAGTCAGGAGATACTTTAGTTTTTGGTTTGCTACCCAGGCTCCAACTGTACATAGGGATATAAACGTGTATCTGTAGGGTTCTATATATATACAAATCTATATATATATATACGCATCCGATGGTAAAATAATAGTGCAATAGTTGAAAGCAATTCTGTTCTCCCAGTACTCGTTCCTTTTTCACATTTTCTATTTCCCTATTTCCATTTTTCTCTCTATAACCGCTGTCTATGCTGTATCTGTATCTGTATCTGTATCTATGTATCTGTACCCACAAACGTATCTCTTCTGAAATCAAAAATTAAACCTAGCTAAATCGAAGGAGGTTCGCGGGATAATAATAAAATCAATTGATTTTTTTTTGTAGCTTTGTATATAGAGAGATGATTGGAGGAGGGAGGAGGGTGAAGTGCAAGCACTCGTTGCATTTGCTGTTTGCAATTTGTTTTAGTTTATGATCTATACAGATTTCATCCAAGGAACACCGACAAAACAACAAATACAACAATAAACAACAAACATAAAAAATGGAATTATTGTACTGATTATTATAAATGTTTAATTTATTATGTAAGCGCTGGCAAAAAAAAAGAAACAAAGCAAAAAATTCAAAATCAATTCAAAAGTGACTTTTATTTCTGGGTTGTTTTTACCACACGTTTTGCCTGCAATGTGCAAGCCAAAGGAAATGCGAGATAGTTGAGTTCCCTTTTTAGCCTTTGAAAATTAAACTCTACAACTTACCTTTAGCGTGAATGTTGCTAAATTCCATAATTAAAATACTTTTAATTTTGTGGTATTTTTTTATTGTAATTTTTGTTTACTGTAATTTTTTATATATTTTTTTTTTGCTTGGCCCTGAAAATTACAACATTTATTTAGCTTTATTCTGCTTTCAATTGAGTTTTTCCGATTAAACAAACGCCTTTTTGTTTTAGTTTTTTTTTTTGTCATGTTTTTTTTTGACACATTTCAGATCAGCTCAAAAGGAGTCACGGCTTTACATTGAGTTTTGCATATGTTATTCCAGATATTGGTTTTCCATTTCATCATTTTCCGGTTTTATTATCAAAAACAGACCCTCGGAAAACCCGAGATTTTATCTTTTTAGCCGCATTGATTTAAGTTCGGAGCAAACATATAGAAACGCTCCACCTATCGTCGCTGACATGGCAGAGATATATATTATATCTGCGGTAAATACACATTTATATTAATCAGATTACATTCAGTTCGAACAGTAGGTTGGAGTCGGTAGAGCGACGGTAAAAATATAGCTATCTATGGTGAACCTTTAAGCTATTCTTGCTGGCTAATTATTTAATTAACCAAAAAAAATTCATCAGCTTTGTATTGTATGTATATTTTCCTTCAGTTAAATTGGTTTCAAAATATTTCACAATCTCCGGCAAAGAGAAAGAGGAGAGCTCAAAAGTCTGTAGCTCTTCTTTTTAAACATGTTTTAAATTGCCGGAGATTTCGCTTTTCACATTCTTGGGTTTCCTTTTTTATAAAAGATTTTTCAGAACGTTTCTGCTGCTTTGTAATTTGTTTTTTTAAATACTCTTTTGTTAATTATTTTTGCTTTAAACCAGTCATCAAAATTTTGAACAAGTCTGTATACAGTTCCAGATTGTTTTTTAAACTTGAATATATTCGCCTTAATCCGAATTTATTTTTGCACATTAAAAGCTTTTAGTTTAGTTATTGCTGGTTATGTTGGTTTTATTTTCTCTTCTTTTGATTTTTAATGTTGTCACGGGGTTTACCTTTAAATTGCTTAGATTTAGTCGCCCTTCAAGCACGGTTCTTTGTTCTTAAATGTACTATGTGTGTTACCGACCTGCCCCTCCTGTTATAGACACTTTGATAAACTTGCTTGTACAGTTAGACATTGAAAATACCTTTTGATATTGTATGTTATGGAGGCCGTTTTTGAACATTTATGTGAAACCCTTTTGGAAATGCTGCCGTTTACATTTAGTTTTTTTTTATTAGTTTTTTTTTTGGTTTGTGTTAGATTCTTCTTTGATTTCGAGTTGAAAAAATAGAAATAAAATCATAATAACTGCGAGAGAAGGAGAGGTTCGACTGGGTATCAACTGTTTTTGTTTCGACTGTACTCTATATAAAGGACACTGATAGGTGTGCGGGCACACTGGCTCACATTAAGGGTTACTTTTGTGGGTTTTTTCTATGATTTCTTTGATTTTTTGTTCTCTTTTTTTAAGATATAATAAACATACTTCTAGGTCTATATATATTCTGTCGGTTTTGTTTGGAAAATTCCTTCAGGTGTTCTGGGGCTTCTTGGGGTTCCAAACTATGGAAATTTCATGTGCCGCTGGTTTTGATATATTCGTTTGATTCTGTTTTTCTTTCGGTCAAAACACTCAAACATTTAGTTATGGATTTCATTTCTATATAATGTACAGGGAAGGCAAGCCCGGGGTTCTGTTCGGCAATAAAACGTAGATACTTATGCATAATATTAAACCTCTTTTTTTTTTTTTTGTAATAAAAACAGAAACGGAAAAACCAAACAGGCAGCCATTCAAACAGTTAGATTTTGGTTGCAATTCTCATAAACATTCAGTTATATATAATATATAGTATTTGTTTGTTGTTCGGGGGCTCAAGAGGAGGAGCTCCTGATCTGCTTACATTTTGGTTCAATAACATTGATTAAAAAAATTTTTTATACTTTAGGTTCACTTTGGTATATATATTTTTTGTTGTTTACATTTTTTTTTGTTGTTTTTTTGGTTTGTTTTTAGTTTAAGTCTTTGTTTTACATCAGTAAGCGTTTGTTTTTATATTCCTTCCTGCTCCAGCTTCAAAAATCATATCCCTAACATCCCTAGTCCTGATCTTCAAAACACACACATAATACTTGGTAGAAAATGCTTATTGTTTATGCATATGGTAGGATCGTTCGGGGGAGTCCTGTTCCGCTTTTCCGCGTGTGGGGAGGGGGGCGGGAGGGGGGTGGTGTCTTTCTTTTGGGAGCCGCCGTCTCCTTCCGCTCTCTCCTAGCCCCGTCAGTGGGGGGCTTTTGTCATTGCGCGGGGTGAATGTAAGAGTTAACAATGTCAGTTTCGATTTGGATGGTTCGGGCGCGCCTCCTTGACCGGTGGGATTTTTCAAAACGCACAAACACACGGGCACACACACGCTCTGTGGCGGGAAGTACATATATCCTCCTATATCTCATATATTTCTACAAAAAAAAAAGAGGACCTGCCATCCCTCAATGCTGGCTAAACGAAGGTGATTACCTTTCCAACTTCTCCGATTAATTAAGGGCATTTGTTTCGTTTCTCAGGACTATATATTATATGTACAAGGCATACAAGGATATCCCTCCAGTTCTGCCAAGTAATCCAGTGTCTTAAATTAATTTCAATTTAATTTTTAATTTAAAGAACCAATTCTGGGAAACTTGGAAATTAATAACTTGGAAAATTCCAACCTTAAATGGCTTTAATTCAATAATTATTTAGTTCGAAAATATTTAAATAATTATTTTAAAATAAAAATCAATTTATTTTATAATAGTTAATACAAATTTTAATTTAATTTTTAATTTAAAGGACACTTTTTGAGAGCCCTTCAATGGTAATTTAATTTTTAAATATTTAAATAATAATTTTAAAATAAAAATCAATTTCAATTTATGATAATTGTAATTTTATAATTTATATTTTTAAATTCAATATAACCTTAATGAACTTTTAAAGCGGAAATGTGGAAAACTTGGACAGCACTGGCACTTCCCTCATTCACACTCTCCCGAGACATGGAGCAAGTAGTTCCCAGAGATGCCAAGTATATAATATACCTTTGTATATTTTTATATTTACAGCATGTGAATACACAAATAATATTAATAAAAATGAAGGGAGCGTTTGCGAAAATATCCACAAAGACTTAGGGGTAAATATCAACGTAAAACAATAAATAAATGAATAACAAAGTTTAAACACTTAATTTAGAAATATATATTATAAAAATATATAATATTATAATATACAAAAATCATCTTGAAAATAATACAAAGAATATTTTAAAAATATATAAAAAAATATTAAATATATAAACTAAAATAATACCAGGTTAAATGGCCAACACCCTGTGACTACCCACTCCATGCTCGGGGACTTTCTACGGCACCTACTCCCATCCCGATTAGTAACGCCGCCCGCTGCCGCTACTGCCGCTAGCACAGCCGCCGTCCCCGCTGCTGCCGCTGGCTCCGTCCGCCTGCCAGCGCTTCCGGCGCGCCTCCTTGGCGGCCTGCATCTGGGCGGCCACTCGACTGGTGCTCGGTGTGTTGTCAAAGCTGGCATATAGCTCCACCTCCTCGTCGGCGGCATCGCGGGCATAGGCGGAGCTGGAGCTCGGATGCGACTGGACCTGGACTTGATCCTGCTGCTGCTGCTGCTGCATCTCGAGGGCGGCGGCCAAGGAGGCCATGGCATAGGCACGGGCATCGGTGCGGGCATCAATGGCTGGTGGGTGCGGGCTGCTGGTGGCAACGGCTGTAGCGGCTGCGGCGGCGGAGGTGGTGTAGGACAAGGATGAAGCTGCTATCTGTGTGGCTGCCTCCGAATCCGATTGCTGGGACTGCTGCTGCGGCTGCTGTTGCTGCTGCTGCTCCAAATCGAAACTCACATTCTTACTGTCTCATCCACCCCGGTGGACCTGGACGGTGGCCTCGGCGGACTCCTGCTGGCGCAACTGCTGACGGTACGCATCCAGCTCGGGCATCCGATAGGTGCCAAGATTCACCTGGACCATGAGCGTCTCCATGATGCGTTCGTTCTTCATCGACTTGGAGGGCAGGACGACGGTGAGCAGCTCACTGGGCGATATCCGGCACAAATTGAGATCGCGCGTTAGCCGCTCCATGATGCACTCGAACTCGAACTGGGTGTCCTTGTTCGGATGATTCTTCAGCTTGCCCACCTTGTGCTGTGCCCAGGCCAGCATCGCCTCGAATTTGCGTATCTCCGGCGTTTGCAGCTCGCGGCACATGATCATCTGGACCATCGATTCGGACAGGTGCAGGAATTCCGGGCACTTGAACAGCGCATGCGCCTTGCTCTCCACGAACGACAGTATCATGTTGACCAGCTCGGAGGCGGATGTGTAGCGCCAGTAGTAGTTCTCCAGCGAGATGAGCATCGGGCATACGACCTCGATGCGCAGGAACTGCTTGCAGTGGTGGAAGCACGCCTGCAGCAGCTCCGGCAAATCGTAGTGCTCTGCGGCGCACAGGAGGCCTGAAATGGAGGACGAGGAGTGAGATCGGGAGTTGGATCCCTATATGCATTTACCTGGTATGGAGACGCAGGTGAGCGGACAGGTGCCCGTGTGCAGGTAATCGAGCAAAACCCGAAACGTATCCGGGTCAAACTCAATAATATTGAACTCGGTTTGGGCCAGCTTGGCCCGGTCCACTTTCTGGGCATCGGCGCAGACGGAGAGCCGGGGAACGGCCAGCTGGTTGCTGCCCGGCTTGTCCTTGTCCTTGTCCTTGCTGTCCCTGTCTGCAATCGCCATTATTTTGGGGAGTGGTGCGCGAGAGGTGGTGGTTGGGAGCGGTTATCGGTAGTCGGTTATCGGTAATCGGTTATCAGTTATCGGTTATCGGTAGTAGCAGTGACGGTCGGTGATTGTCGAAAATAACGATAACAAAGCAAAAACCGCAAATCATAAAAAAGGGAAATAATTTGTCAGTTGTTAAAAAAAACGATAAAAGTTTATTGTTGTTTTTTATTTTTTGTTTGTATTTGTGGAGGCGTGGCAGTGGGCGGTGGCGAGTCAGGTGAGATGAGAGAATGATAAGATTTTTGTTGTTGTTTAATTTAGATTATTTTGTTTGTTTTTGATAGATATTTGTAAAATCGAAAAAAAAAACGAGAAGAGAGAAGAGAGAAGAGACAGAGACAGAAACAGAGAACGATAACAAACGATAAACAAACAACCCATGACAGAAAGGGAAGGCCAAGAGCGAGTGAGAAAGAGATAGAGAGAGAGATCAAGAGAAAGAGAGCAAAACAGTGTGGTGAGTTTGAATCCAATGGTTAGAATATTCGCATAACAGTAAAATGCAAGCAGTTTCGGTGGTGAGTTGTGGAGAGTTTTCATGGTTTTAGGTGATTTTCAAAGTAAAATGCATTTTTCAAGAAGGAATAATTTATGAGGAATTTAATATCAACTCAAATAACAATATTTTAGGCAGGCAAATTAAAAAAGCAAAAAATTAACATGAGAATGTTTTTTAAGTGCATTGGGAAATCCAAGGAGAATGCAAAATTGTCGAAAAACCACGTCCAAAATATTTGAATCGTTGAACCAAGGTTATTTTACAATAAGGAACCCAAGGAAACACAACAAAAACAATAGGGAAAAATTGTGTGTTCGTTCGCAATTACAATATTTAAATATGTTCAAGGGTTTTGTTATTTTTTTGTTTCAATTTTGAAATAATTGAAATTTTCTTAGGCAAAGGATGTGCGGCGTGCGTTGCAGGTAGTATTATTAACATTTGTTAGTTTAGTAAGTTTAGTACGAGTAATTTACAGAGGGCACAGGAGTCAGGGGTTAACGGGATCAATGGGGATCATGGGATGGGAGAGGTACGGGTCACGGCGTACGACGGACGTATACGTAATATTTGATATGTGGGCAGTGGAAAATTCAAGACAAATCGCACAGCAGAGAGCGCAAGAGCAACAGAGTTCGGAGAAAGAGAGAGAGAGAGAGGAGAGAGAGCGACAGCGTGTGGAGAGAAAAGAGAGAGCGGAGAAAAGAGACACGCATCGATATGGTTGCATTGCACCGACTGAAAACCCTTACTCGAACAGTCCGTGGACGAGATCCACTTCTTCTTGTCATCCGGATTCAGTTGGTTCGTGTTCTTGTTCCTTATGGACCGGCCCCAGCCCGCCGTGATGGTGCCCAGCCGGGAGAAGGCCCGCTTCACCATCGGCGACGATGGCACGCTCTTCGGCCGTATGGAGTCCGAGTCGGGAACGGTCAGGTAGTTGTTGCTCTTCGGCTTCTGGTTCTGCGGGGACACGAGCGATGGGGCGGGACGGGCAAAGATCTCGGCAACGGGAATCTGAGGCGATCCGAAGCCAGTCTGGATGCCGTACAGCATTTCCTGTAAAAGACAAAGGTATTTTTGGGTATTTTTAATTATATATTACTTGGGATTTTCATCTCTATACGGATTTCTTATTAGGAAAAATGTTTCTACAAAATATTTAAAATTTAAATTTAAGATTAAAAATATTTCTAAGAAATATTTAATATTTTTGAAAGGTATTTGTTTGATTTTAGTGCGTGATATCAATGGATAACATTGCGTATACGTGATTTCCGTATAAAGAAGTTATAGCGCATACGCACCGTGGCCCTAAAATATATATTTTTTTAAATCTTATATATATATATTTTATATACATATATTATTTTTTTTGTGTAATTCTTTTTTATTTATTTATTTTTTCTATTATTATTATTTTATAATTAAAACTTATCCATCACTCTAGGTCTCACCTGAAAAACCCTACTCCGTACCCCGAGTATCGCCCGGACACCAATGAATCGCGCCTTCTGCTTGGACTGGCCCACCAGGAAGACTACGTCGAAGAGATGGGCATTGGTCAGGCACGATGGTTCTTCGTTGAGGAATACGCGGGTGAAGTCCTTGGCCAGCTGGTCGTAGTCCTCGAACTGATCCCGGACAGAGTCGAGCAGCGGCGACGAGGGTCTCATGTGGCCTGTGGATAAACGGGCGATTGGAATGTACAGGTCATTCGGCGGGGGTATCTAAACCAAGGTCTATTTAATAGTATGTTCAATATTGGAGAAGGTTCTTATTTGTGTGTGTTTAATCGCTGAAAAAAACGTCTTTAAAAGATCAATATGCATGCGTGTAAATATATTTATATATGTATTTGTTTAATGTCACGCTAAATGGTAGAAATGGTAGTGATTTACAGGGGTCTTGTGGTAGGTGTTATTATTTTAGTTCAAGCACACAAACTATATATTTTTTGTACAAGATTTTCTAAGGAATTAATTTGGATAAGTGTCTTTGTCAACGAAGGCAGCTAATTGGAATCTTTAATTTTTACATAAAATTGAGCAATCTTTATGGCAGCATATATATGTATATATCATATATTTATATGTAAAACAGAGCCTTGAATTTATACATTAACTGGAAAAAAACTACATATGAAGCTGGAATTTGCATAACTTTAATATGCATAGTTTGGATGCGGGTCTGTCCCTTTGGGGATCACTTCAATTTCCTCAGCCTCAACCTTAACCACTTCCCTTCAGTCGGTGTCCCTGTCCGTGTGCTTGAGTTTAAGTGTGTGTGCTTGTGTGTGCGAGTGAATAAATCAAATTAGATTTGTGTGTTGTCTAATGCAACAAATAGCAACAAATAAATAACAAGAAATCTAAACAAAATCACAACAAGCACCAACAACACCATCAAACAACATCGAACAACATCAACAACAACAGTAACGAACGAACAGCAGCCGTGTGTGTGTGTGTGTGTGTGGGTGAGGGAGGGAGGTAGGTAGTGGTGTGGTGTGTTTTGGAGTGGGTATGTGTGAGCAGGGTGGCAACAATAGATTTCCTTCCACTGATAAAATTATACAAACATGAACCATATTTCTTAGCCGGACAGTGGACGTAATACACACAGAGAAAATATATGTTAAAATATATATATTATATATATCATAAACAAGCATTATAATTTGGACAAAGAAAAATGTTAGTTTTATATAAAAAAAAATATTTCAAAAACATTTTCATAATTAATTTAATAAAGGAACACCCTATTCCCAAAATCTAACATTAATAGAGATTACCAAAAGAAATTGTTTTTTCCACTGTATGCATGGCAGATTGTCCTTGCCTGGAACTCTGTGTCTGTGTATCTATGAGCGAGGGATTGTGTGACATGAGGCACGTTTCCGGTGGGCACAAACACAGCCGGATGTGTTAATGGCGGAAGCGGAAGTGTCAGCGTGTATGTGTGTCTGTGTGTGTGGAGGGCGGTTTCTCTTTTTTTTTTTTATTCGTTCGGTGAAAGTTCAACCGAAAGCAAGACAAAACGATTAATCAAACATACTCGTACAAAAGGAGCTCGCGCCAAATGCAAATGTCTCCACAATTTCTCTTTTCTGTCTTTTTTTTTTTGGTTCTTCCTCTTTTTTTTTAGGGTCACAGTAATGTCGGCAATTTGTTGTCGCGAATTGTTTATAAATCTCCTTAAGGTCCCTGGCCATGTTAAGTCAAAATGATGGGCTTTAAAGCCTCAGGCAAGGAGAAGTGCGAAACTGTGGAAAACTGCTGGAGAAGGATCTCAGCCTAAGGATTTTCCGATGACAGATAGCGGAAATCGTTTTGACAAGAGTGTGACCAGAATAAGCCACATATATTTCTTATGATAGTGTGGCTAAAAATTAAACAGAAAATTAATTAAAAATCCTTTTTAAATCATTGCAGGACTGCCAAAGCTCCTTTAGACCTATCGATTAAGGTGCGATAATATTCCGATAAATCGACAATAGTGATCAATATTTATCAATATTTATAGATTTCTTCTAGAACTTATTTGCATTTGTGAGCCCCTCCAAATATTACGAAAAATGTAAAGTTTAAAGACAGGCAAAAGACATGCGGGACAAGGATCCTGTGTGTCCTGTGGGTTGGGATTGTTGGTTCGGCCCACATACTATGCCTCACACACAGGTGCAACATGGCACAACACGACGTGTGTGTGAGTGACGATGTCGAGTGTTGCAGTTGCTGTTGCTGCTGTTCCAGCTGCGAGTGTTGCTGCTGCTGTTCAAAGTGATTATTGTTGTCGTTGGTGTGTCTGTGTGTGGTGTTGTTGAATGTGTGGTTGTTGTTGTTGTTGTAATTGTTGTTGTAGTTGTTGTTATTGCTGCCCTGCTGCAGCATCATCATCATCATTGTGTCGTGACTGCTGCCAGTGCAATAGCAGCACACGGTGCCATACAGTTGCTGCTGCTGCTGCTGCTGTTCGTGGTGTGTGTTGTTGTCTAGGACACGGGCATGCAACATTTTGAAATATTCATCCTCACCGATCGGTCGCCAGCTGCCGCGGCGATAGGGCTTCGGTATCTGGCCAGTTTCGGCATGATTGGACAGATTCATCACCAGATCCTCGAGCATCTGCGACCGTGTGCGTTCCTGCATCCTGGCGAATTTTGGTGCCGAATACGAGGCCCTCTCTCCATTGACGATCTTCGTCAACAGCCACTCCCTGCAGGGGGATTAGTTGGGGTTTTTTAAGTGGGGTTCAAGGGGGATTTGTTTGCTGTTGCAGAGATCGATTTGACTCACCTGAACATGGGTCCCTTTTCGAACACGGACTGCTCCCACAGGTAGGGCTTGTAGGCGCCCACCTCGTCTCTGGTCACCACGGACACCTCGTATCTTGTGGGCTTGTGCTTGATTCTGGCCGAAACACGAACCTGCAAAAGGAGGGAAAAATAGAGAACAGAAATTTTATAAATAATTAAAAGGAAGAGATGACAGGAATCTCCACCAGCAACTCACCAGTATGAACGTGTGCAGGAAATGGCTCTTGATGCAGGCGGGACTGAAGCGAGTGTTGTCCGCCTCCAGAAAGACCACGCACACGATGTCATTGCCAATGTGGCGCTTCCTCTGCAGCTTCTGAGGATCATGCTTCTCGTATGGCAGCAGGGTGGACACATGGAACATGATCTCGATGTTGCGCCAGTTTGTGTACACAGAGAAGAGACCTATACGGGGGATAAAATGTTATAAAAAAAAGGATAAACATAATATATATGTCTCGGCGGGGTACCTGTGAGGTCGTGCACCGTGTCAAGGCCACCTTTGTATTTGTCAAAGCCCCGCAGCCGGACGCGATCGCCCAGTAGAGTGAGGAACTCATCGAAGAGCGGTGAATTTTCATTATTGTCCAGAATTTGCTCTTCGGTATACTGATCCTCTTTGACAAATATGACGCCAACTTTTAATTCTGATTTTATAAAAACCTAAAGAGAGGTGAGAAATAAATAATAAAATATATAAATATATAAAAACATATAAACAATATATCTTTCTAAGAAACTACATCTCTCCTAACTCACCTGATCTAATTTTAATAATTCCTCTGGCGTGTCGGGTAATTGTCCTAACGTTAAAGGTGGATTTAAATTAACTTCTTTACCTAAAGATCTAACTACCTCCTCGCGATTATATCTAGGAACAAATATATATATTAAAAAATATAATAAAAGTTATTAAATTAAACCTTACCTATCGGCAAACACACAGGAGGCCGGTATCAGTCCATGCACTGTATAGGAGCCAGCACGCACTAGGATGCGGAACTGGTCTCGTCCATTGAGCGTCTCCTGCTTGATGGACAGAATGACCGGGCCCAGGTCCTCATCGCTGGTGAAGTAATTCCAATGCTCGGTGCCATAGAAATACTTCTCGTACGTCTCCTGCTCCACGGAGATCAGTTCAAAGGCGCCCTGCTGGTCCCACTGCTCCTCAATGGTGGTCTTTTTGCGCGGACTAAACGGGGATTATTAATTATTATTTACAGTTTTATTATTATTTTTATTTTCAGTTAAGCAAATCTACCTGGGCGTGGCCTCAGAGTCCTCGTCGTCCTCGTAAAGATCGCTGCATTCGCGCTCCAAGTACGCATCGCTGGCACTGCCCGCCCGTATATCCTCGTGCTCCGAATCGCTCTCATCCCAAATGGTGTGCGGGGTGGGCATGGTGATCTTCTGGCGGGAGCACTCGATCCAGTAGCCGGGCGTGGGCATCAGATTGTGCGGATACTCCTCGCAGAACTCATCTGGAAAGAAAGGAATATTTTGAGTATATCTTAAATACAAAAATAACAAAAGAATTCCCATAAAATCAAGGCTTTGGCGACTCTTAAGTCTTCATTTGGGGCTTCAGTTTCGATTTTCCATCGTAGAGACACCCCAAGCCATTATGGCAAGTTTTCGTTACCCCGCCAAATCTCCTGTCTTGTGTCGAAAGTTTTCAAAGTTGTAACTTTTTAGCGGCTTGTGGCTTTTACATTTTGGCCAAAAACTGTTGCCTTCCAGCTCCTCCCGCTGGAGGACGATGGCAATTCCTTTCGACTCTAAACAAAATAATTTAGTTCAATTCAATTAAAATGCAAATACCGTAAACGTTGGCGTCGCGTGAGTTGCCAGTCATAAAGCAGGGGGAAAGTTTTCCCACTTCCCCACTCCCCCAGTCCTTTTCCCACTGGCTTTCCTTCACCCATCTTCCCCCAAATGATTGAGTTGGAAATTCGATGCGGCGCATCGTCGTGAGTCAATAATGTGCCCACAGCTCTCTCTATCTATGGAAGGGACAGTGGGGCAAAATCAAGGATATAGGGGGAAGCCTTAGAAATATTGATAAATCAATACGAAAAAATAAAAATAATAAATAATAATAATAAAAAATAAAATAAATTAAATAATAATACATAAATAATAAATAAAATCATTAATCGTTAGTTTTTCGATAATTTAAATACCTAATTCTAATTTTTATACAAAACAAATGTTTCCCTTAATTTTTTTTAGATCTACTCAACATTTTTAGCCAGTAAAACCAATCCGATGGCCCACAGTGCATCCCATGCGCCATGTGCCTTGAAGATGATGATGATGATGATGGCTGGCAGGAGCCTGACATTGATGGTGTTCTGTTTTGTTCTGTTCTGTGGGTCCTGTGGCTGCTCCTGTGTGCCGGTAGTAAAACGCTGCCCTGCACCGAGATGGGAACTATGATCTAATTAAGGAGCGCTCACCGTTCGCCCGTTCGCTGTTACCCCGGTCACACATGTGCCACACACACACACACACACACACACACACATTTTATGCCGCAAGTTTTCCTTCCTTTGCCACGCAGATGCTGCATATTTTTTGGGGCAGACAAAGGGACAGAAAGGCAGACAGACAGTGAGAGCCATAAAACGGTGGCCCTGCCTAATTCAAATTTGAATAACTCGCAGCGTGCGCCGCTAAGTAGGCAATGAAATCGCTTGCGAGCGCTGTTTTTCCTGCGGCCAAGAATAGGTCGAGGAGGAGGAGGAGCAGGAGGAGCAGGATGAGGAGCAGGAGGAGGAGTAGGAGGAGCAGGATGAGGAGCAGGATGAGGAGCAGGAGGAGGAACAGGAGGAGCAGCAGGAAAAGCAGAAAGACCAGGAGGAGTAGAAAACGTAGCGTTAGCATACGGGGGTTATGGTTACGACTTTGCGGAGGAGTATGCCTTCGGTCAGATGTGCGTGTAAATTGCGTGAGCCCAGCGCCCCGCGGATGTGCAATATATTTGATTTTTTAAGGCCAGTTAAGCCGCAGCAGCCTCGCATCCTGTGCCCATTTTTGGGTCATTTGGATTTACGCCTCACTTTTCCGGCTTATCCTGGAAGTCGGTACCATGTAGATACCAGCCTGTAAGCAACATTTTTCACTCGAAGTCCCACCCCCCACACAGCACTCGTGTTGCAGCTGCTGCTGCAACATGCAGCAGGAAAATGAAAAATAGACAACATAAAAAAAGAGGCGGGAAAGGAAGAAGGGAGCACGAAGAATGGAAAACAAACAACTGAATTGATAGCCAACCGTTTGAGGCTCTCCTTTGAAGAGTCCCTTCAGAAAAATTCTAAAGAAAAAAAGTTGAAAAATATGGAAAGTATTAGCAGGAAATATTTGAAAACCTAAGAAAAACTTTGAAGCTCAACTTTACGTAAAACAGCTTCCTAAATAATAATAATAAATAATAATAATAATAGTAATAATAATAAATAATAATAATAGTAATAATTATAAATAATAATTATAAATAAAAATAATTCAAATAAAATTTAAACCCATTTTTTCGACTTATTTATAGTTTACTCTTTTAAACTCCGATTTCTCCACAATAACCACATCGATAAATACAGATTTATTGTTATTTATCAACCCGAAACTATCACTTTTGGTGAGTAGATCTACCTGACGGCCATTTGGGAAATGAAATTGAAATCAATCAATCAAGAAACCAATGAGGCGGGAATTAAAGAAGGTAAAAAAGAAAAAAATAGCCCAATGACAGGACGTCAATCCCTGCTTTCTGGCTGGCTGAGTTTTTGCCCCTTAATCCATTCACCGTTAATTATGAGCGAGGCTAATCCTGCTCCCAGTTCCTGCCGCGTCATCCACTCATCATGACGGCCTGCCCGTCCTGGCCACAAGGATTTCCGCTTACACAACACAAACTGGCCCTGGCCTTGGTCCTTGATGCAGTCCGCCACATGACTGGGCTGGATTTGTTTTCAGCCAACTCTCTCCCCCTCTCTCCCCCTCTCTCCCAGAGTTTTTTTTTTTTATGTTTTGATGCGCCCTGGAAATCCATTAGCGGACGGAGACTGGTGTCCCTTCCCTGCTGCGATGACGATTCCTTCAAGGATCACGCAACATTGCATTAGCATAAAGTGCCGGCACAATGGCCTGACATTTCACAAATGACTCGCAGCGTAATGGCCAGTGTCGGACGGAGACATATGTAGGCGTTGTGCAAAAAAAATATAAATAATAAAAAGGAGCGAGAAAAGCAGACTTTGTAATGGAAGACAAGTTTAAAAGCACTTTTTTTGAGCAGTTGTTGTTATTGGGAATTGTGTGGAATTTTAAAAAATTAAATATGACCTTCTTGTACTCTAAATTTTACCATTATAATTTATTATACAAAGTTGTAATGTAAAAATCAAGAAATTAAAGTCATAAAATATCCACAAAATTATGACATAATATTGAAAATATTGTAAGCTATAAAATATTGAATTTTTAATTATAAAAAAATATAAATAAATTAAATAACTATAAATTACAAATAATATAAATATAAAATTATAAATAAAAAAATAAATAAATATTTTCTGCATTTTCTAACGAACTTTGAGTGCTAGGAAATCGCATCTTAGAGCTCATATCATTTTTTTAGAGATACATCATTCAATCTTGATTTCGCGGTGACTAATTTATGGCTGTTTTCAGTTAGGTTTCTAAAGGACATGGCCTTATCCTTATCCCTGCGCCCCCATCCACTATTGAATGCCACTCTTGGCCACTTTCCCTTTCATTTCCAGCTCCACTTCCGCTTCCCCCTCCCTACGTTGTTATCTCCCCTTCCCCGAAAGCAGCACGCTTGACAATTTTTTTTCTTTATCTCGCCATTTGAATTTGTTGCGCATCCAGTTTCAGTGGGGGGGAGGGGGGGGGGGGGGGGGGCTTGGGCTTCGACTTTTCAGGCATTTCCCCGCATTTCCCTTTTAGCCACGGCTATTTGCTTTGTATTAAGCAAACCCCCTGCTTGGCGTCTTGGTATTCCGGGGACGCTTGTTTCGCCCTAAATGGAGGACACTTTGGGTGTCATTAATGATGTCAATGGCGACAATAAGGTCAGCGAGTCAACATTGGAGGGCGGTTCTCTGGCGGTGAGACAGGAGGAAACCCTACACGGGGCCCTGCATATGGCCAGAGATGCCGCCAGGCTGACATGGTCAAGAAATATTGTCCCAAATATTAAATAACTAGACTTTAGTTGTGTAGGAAAAATATTATTCACAGCTGGCAAAATCAAAGTTTACTTTCAAAACAGTTTAATAATAATTTAACAGTAGAAATTAAGCGATAATATAGCTTGTAGCTGGCTCATCGATACAATTGTATAATATCGATTTTCGTTTATAGAATAACAACTAGGAAATTAATTTAGGTTAGGTTAGGTTTTTTTAATGTAGAAAACCATATAAATATAGACATAATAATAATTGTATTCACAAATATAAGATAAAATGTCGAAACTATATAAATATGGATCCTTCGATAATCTTGCTTGTTTTTTTTTTGTTAGAAAAAAAAGTAGATATATTCAAACCACATTTAAAATATATAAAATATATTTTTATGTTAATATTTTCGATAAATCGTTATGCCCATCGATATATATCGACATTTTCTGTCAATTCCAACCAATTCACCGCCGATTTGTTTGCTTTCTATTTGGTTTATTTGGTTTATTTGCTTATTAATTGTTGCCAGTCGCAAGTTTGAAATTGGTTTCGGAGCTGAAATAGCTTTTACTTTCTTTTTTGTATTGATTTGATTTTCCCTTTTGGTTTTTTTCCAGCACTTTTCACTGCTACGATTTCATCTTGATTTCAGCTGCCATTTGCAGGATATATTTTTTTTTCTCAGTTCTCCCTTGGCCGTTATCAAAAGGACGAATAACAAAGGGACAGGGAGAAAGAGAGAGAGAGAGAGAGAGAGAGAGTGTAAATAAACACGGCAACACAATCGAAACAAGAACAAAAGTTTGGCCAAAAGTAAAAGGAAACCAATTCCGGCAGAGATGCAAAGGAATTAAGGCGACAAGCGACAAACAAAAAAGCAAATCAGACAAACCAAAGTTTCCTTTAGCTCCTCTTAGTCGTCAATATTTTGTTGGATTTTTCCAGGGGCTCCTAAAGTTAATGATTTAGTTTATAATAATATTAATATACATTTTAAAATATTTCTTGAAATTATATAAATAGAAATGTGTGTTGTATATTTCTTGAAACCTATTCAAAATTCCCATTTAAATTCCCATTTATTATTTCAAATATTAGTTAATGAAACTTTTAATGTTCATACTTTTTATTTTGTTTTTCCCCCTAACGTTATATGTTTTATATTAGATTTGTATTTCCCCGGGAAATCTGTGAGATTGAATCACAGTTTTATGACTTCTAACTTGGCTGCCGAGTTCCTGAGAGCTTTTCCAACTGTTTACAATAAGCGACTGGCGTCTGGGCGTCGTTCGGCGGCGAACGTGCTGATAACCCTTTCCACATTTTCACCATTTTCCGCATTTTCCACATGTCACGGCGGACGACTGCAACGTGACAGGAGGAGAGGCTCGTCCAGTGATTTTTGGGGGAACTGAACTTTGAGTGTGGCGAGGTGCGTGTGTGTGTGCGTAGTGTGTGCGTAGTGTGTGCGTGTGTGTATGCGTGGGTGTTCGTATATATCGAGTGTATATATATAGTTTGCATTCCACTTCACTTTCACTTTCACTTGCACTTCCGTTGCCGCTGCCGTTTCCATTTCCGTTTCCGTTGACGCTTCCACTTCCGCTGACAAATCAGAAAATCCTTCATCGAATTTCCTTTAATTTTTATATTTTTTTTTTCAAATATACTTTTTAAGGTTCTTTCTTGCCGTGTGTACGTGTACTGGCGCACTCACTGTAAGAAGTAACACCAAGCGGCTCTGAGAAAAACGCTTTGATGATTACAATTTACAGTGTGCGCTGCCAGCCAAGGAATTTCGCTCTGAACGCGGCGTATGCGTGATATTTTCTATGCTTCTTTGTATTTGTATCTGAATCTGTAGTTGTATCTGTACTTGTATTTGTAGCTGTATTTGGATCTGTATCTGTATTTGTAGCTGTATCTTTTTGTGCGGCCTTGACTTCAATTGAAGGAGAACACAATATTTTAAAACGATTAAAATCTGTGCAGGGCCCCCGAAAAAAAAATTACAAAAAAACTGAAGCCTAAGCACAAAATTTCCTTATTAATAATTTACAAGGAGAGAAAAAAATGAGCTGCCATTTCGTAAAAAGAAATGAAAGCTGGTCCAGGCAGGCAGGCAGGCAGGGAGGGTGGCATTAAAATTCATTAAAGCGCAAATATCAAATAACAGAAAGCGGATAAGATATTAGAGGCAAGAATGGGGGTCGTTTTTCCCACCGATTGACCTCCTTTTTCCGCCGGACTGACAAGGGGTTACCTGCAGATGGAAGCGATAGGGCAGCGCCGCTAAAAATAATTTTGCCCCAGGAAAAGGCCAGGTCCTGCGGTGCCTTTGGTCCCTTTGCTCCCTGCTCCTTGCTCCTTGGTCCGTCATGCATTTGCATAAAAGCCAACTAATTTTTTCGGTGCCACCCTGTTTGCGTTTAATCAAAAATGAAGACCAGAAATTTGCGTTGGGCGCCGTAAACTACACAGGCCATGTTTGACGTGTCAGCAGCAGCAGCAGCAAGCGGGGAAAATATATATATATAGTCCCTGAATGGAGCCACGGACGGGGGTCCGGGCACTTAACCGGGAGTCGTTGTAAATTATAATTGGTCACAGAACGCTTAGCCAGCGGCCAGAGGCCCGTCCTTGTTGCCGTTTTTGGGGTTAGGCCTTACAAAAAAATACTCATAGAGTTATTGGGAACTTTTAAAAAATTAATTATAAGCTCCCAAAATATTACAAAATAAATGTATTTACTTATAAAATTATTGGGATATTTAAAAATATTGGTTAAAAGCCTTAAATTGGAGCTTGAAATAATTATATATATATATAATATATATGTATGCAAATCGCCAATCATTATCCCCAATTACTTGGTTAGCTATTTGTTTTGCTTTGCCTTCGACGTGATGAATCCAGTGGCTGGAAACGTGTTGTGTCTGTCGATTGAATTGGCAAATAATTCGATTTATTTTTTCCCGGAAATGGAATCGAGAAGAGTGGCCGTCAGGGCCCATAAATGTGTTAAGATTGAAATGCGAGAATATAAACAAATATTTGTAATCGAATACAGTTACGCATAATGAATGCTCTTTGGCAGGGAATCAAAGGAACTGCATTTTTCTCTCTTCTATGATATGTCTGCCTATTAATAAATATTTAAATGATACTTTTATATTTTTATATGTATTTATTTATTTTTATTTGTATATATACCAAAACTAATGCAAAAAAGCATTTAAAACGAACCAAATAAAGCATACATAAATTCTGAAAATAATCTATAAAAAAAATATATATGATTAGTACATTCTATGTACTTAGTTATATTTTGTTAAATACTCCTTCTGTTTTACAAGTATAAAAAAAATTATATAAAACATGACAAACCTGTGCTTAAAATGTGTGTTTTTGATTTCGATGTCAATTTGATATAAGCAATTGTGGCCAGATTATGAGAGGCAAGTGGAGGAGGAGGGCTCACCCCCAAAACAATCGAAAAACAAAAACAAGAAAAGAAACTAACTTCGGCACGCCGAAGTTTGTATACCCTTGCAGTTTGCAATATCGGCCACAAGCTCAAAGAGAGTGTCGACTCTCTCTCGCCGCTCGCCGTCCTCCAGAATTCCGCCATTCTCTCTCTTCATTTCGCTCTCCCACTCGCATTGATCGGAGGGATCGGCGACTGTTTTCTGCGCGAAAATCCGAGTGAAAACCGGGAAAATCTACGTAGTTTTCGTCTGCCGGCTATTGGCTTGCAAGTGTAAGTGAAATAAGAAGAGTGGGCATGTTGGCAGTCCCTTTTTTTTGTTTTTTGTTTTGTGTTTGTCTCTACTCACAGCTTTCGCGGTCGCAGGAAAAACGTTCGGAGAAACGGGAAAAATTAACACAAATCTAAATTATAAACTTAAAATAATTAATTTATACAATTTTCCGATCGTTTTGACTCCGTCACTGCGTTGCAAACTTCTGATTAAATTTAGAATACCCTGCAAGGGTATAAAAACGCACACAGAAATACATATAAACCGTGAACAATGCCTGTTTTTCTGGGGAAAAGAGAAAATTGGAAATTCATGTTGACAAGTGGATGCTGCCGGCGTCCTCCTGTACGTGATGGAAATTTCAATTTTCGAATTATGCGTCACTCGAAGCGAGGCGCCCGAGAGTTTGCCCAGCTCGAACCAGGGATACCCTGTGGCTACAAGTCCTTTGATAACATTAAAGGGAACTCAAAGAATATTTATTAATATAAACCAAGGTCTTATAAGTTTATTTAAGGAATTTCCTTGTGATTTTCTAGTATTTTCCCTTTAGTTTCTTTCCAAAAATTGTACATAAATATTTCCCTCGCTTTGGCAGACACACACAGACTACCCTCTCCCTGCTGGATTATTGAAATATTTTTGTTCTTTTCTCGCTTCGTGCGAATGTGTGTAATCAGCAATTAAGGTTTATTGCCTTTAAAGTGCTGGCATTCCGTTGACACTGCCATTTCCCGCCACTGGTTGGGGGGATTTTCCGAGGACGAGGGCTCTGCCAGGACGATCATCGGCGGCGGCTGACCTCATGCACTTTTTGTTAATCAAGTTGCAAATTGGCCAATAAGCCGCAAAGAGCCGCCAGGACACGTCCTTAAAAGCCATTGGCCAGGAATTTTGCGGTTGGCCAGGTTCCAAAATGCAAATGGCGGCCCAAAACAAAGTCAAAAGCAAACCCAAAAAGCAAACCCAAAATCAAAATCAAAAGAGAAATCCAAACATAAAAGCCAAAAGTCGAGGGCTTTTCAAGTCAAGTGGCCTAAGGATGCCTGAAGTGTGGCAGCATTTTCGTAATTATATATGCAGCCTCTTGGGAATTCCCTCTTTTTAGGAATAAATATTATAAATATTAGAATTATTTAAACACTTAAATTTTATAGAGATTAATAGTAATTTTCTATTTAAAACCTAAGGAAATATATGTATGATGATTGTGGCTTTGGGTATTATATTAATTTCGGTTATTGTCTTAATTTCATAGTGGCGAATAATATGATAACGATGCAATAAGCCAAAATAATATTATCTACTTGATTAGCGGCTGTACTTATCCCTTGGACATGGGGCACTCTCCCCTTGGAATATTATTTATACGCTCCCACTTCTATTGCCATTTACATTTCCATTCAATTTACCTGCAACGAGAGGGAAGAAGGTGAAACCAATGAGTGAAACATAAATCACACATTTAATCATTCAATTTCAGGTGGATCCGAAAACTTTCCCGGGAATTTTTCCCACTGAGAGGGTGGCTGGATTGGTAGAGGGAAAAGCCAGCCAACCGCATGAAAATCGTGTGTCTTTTGTGTGTTTGATGCTGAGATTCGTGTCATCGCAGCAGGAATTTTGTTGCAGAGACAGAAATTGGGGTCACTAAAGTCCTTGCAATTATTTTATTATTTATTTAAAATTTTGTTTATATAATTATATTGAGTTATTTTAATCGTTGCTCCTAAAGAGCCATTGAGTCAGTCTCATGCTTTCTTAAATGGTCACTCTCTCCATTTCGAATAACTTTCGAACACAGAGCGGGAGAGCTTAGATGAGCTGATCTGTGGCGAAGAGTGAAAACAATGAGTGGAAGTATTGGCATTGAGTGAAAATAATGGTTGCACTCATTTCGGCTCTCTAAATACCCGACGACCGTAACTGGTAAACAAAGAGCAGGAGAGCGAAGACCGTAGCTGATGTGCAGTGAGTGAAAATAATTGTTTTCACGAAATTAAATCCACCTTCTGCTGTTTTCTGATCGCCTGTTTTCCTTTGTTTTGAATTTTTCTAATGACTTTATTCTACTGTAAACACTCTATTTTCCCAGTGTATTCACATCTCTGGGCTGTGGAACTCGCTGCTGTCTGGTGACATGTCGCTCGGGGCATCATAATCACTTTGCACGGCCCAGGCCCAGTGTCAGTGGCATATATCTTGGGCCCGAAAAACTTTTCCCTCCCCCTCGCTGGCAGCTGTCGCGGCTTTTCCGCTTTGCAAATGAAGTGCTAAATTATGCTAAATGTGCGCCAAAATGTGATTTGAATGTGTGGAACACCAAGAGAGCGAGAGAGCCTTGGCCCTTGGCCTTCACCCACTACCTGAATAAATGTACATATATATATTCTGTATATATACATAAATATATCCAGGGTCTGGGAAAAAGGATTGTCAGTCGATGATGATAATGGGGGGACAGGGCGCGGGGCTCCTCTCCCAATTCCAATCTATGCCCGTCATCATTTAGGGGACTGCCGTTTTGCATTACACTTTTCCTTATCCTTGTCGCGAACAGACTTTTCCGCCATGTCGTATGAAAACAAATTACTTTCAAGCGAGTAATCTTTAAGGGCAAGTCGCTGGGAAAGTCGGGTGGAAAAGCGGCGGGCGGGGACAAGGCATTGAAATGGCGCTGCGAGCGAGTTTCGCTTGCGTCATTGCTTCAATTACAGCAACAGTCGGCTCTCGGCATACGCAACAGATTCCGTGATTTTGGAGGCAAGGAAATGCCCCACAGTCCAGGAATTTTCCTCAAAAAGAAAAAGGAATAAAAATATGGTATGCAATGCAGAAAGGACCAACGGAAATTGAAAGGTTCCGTCGTAAAGCAACCACCAACTGTCCCCGTTTCCTTCGAGAAAATGCCACCCACTTCCTCTATGTGGCTGTGTGTGTGCGACGAAAGTTGCGCCAAAAAAATTATTTTGCCATTATTCTTGGTAAAAAAAACATGTCTATAAATTGAGGAAATTGAGTTTGGAAATTATAGTTTATAAAACAAACGCCAAAAGAACTATAAATGTATTTTCTGTCAAAGAATAGAGAAAGGTGGTAATATTTTCCACAAAACTTGACAAAAGAAGTCAGAAAATAACTCAAACAATTAGCAAATATTACATTTTAGTTGGGAATAAAATTTAATTAAATAAAAAATACAATTTGAGCAGAAAATTCCCCTTGCACACGTAATAAATACGTTTTTAATCAAACAACAGACCCAAGAAGCATACAAATTCGTCTTGTAAAATCTTATAAAATCTGGTAAATATAGAAAAACCAAAAGGCAATTGTCAATTGTCTTTGTGTGTCCCAATTTCGGCATTAAAATGCAAGTGAAAGTGATAGGAAAAGTGGAAAATGTGACAAAAAACCAAAACAAAGTGTGCAGTTTGCATACTTATTAAACGAGTGCCAAGGAATTAAATTGAAATTGTAAAAGGAAGCCAGGACATGCCTGGAGCAGATAGAAAAATAATATATATTTATAAATAATAATAATAATATAACAAATTGGAACGTGCAATAATACATCACTAAACCTTCTCTGACTCCTTCCCTCTCTTTCTAAGAAAATTCGCACAGTGCATTAAATGATTTTGCTATTTTGGTTGCCTTTGGTTTTCCTATTTTCCTCGACTTTGCTTAGCTTTTCCCCCCACATTTTCCACTTTCCTTTCCCCTTTCCCCTTCCTTCTATGTCCATTTTCACCCCAGCTAAGTGAATGAAAACGAAACTTTAATTGAAACGAACGTTTGGTGTGCGTTTTTGGGTTAACTGATTGATTATGTCTTGTTTGCCATTGTACATGTATACGTGCACTGGGGTACACTGAGCGAAATAAGTGGGGCTATTCGGTTAAATGGACATTTGGTTGTTGGTTTAGGTATTTTCGCAGATTTTTTGGGCTCAATTTAGAGCTGTCAATAAAATAATAATACGAAAACCTTAACTATGTTATTATTAAAAATAATTAAATCAAAATATATTTGCTCTAGGATTTACTTTAATTTAAAAGATCTATTTTTACTCAATTTTAAAATGTTGTTTAAGGAAGTTATCATTAAAATGGTCAACAATTTACAAAATTTTTATTATGCAAATAAAAACTAACACAACAAAGCTTGCCGAATATGAATGCCTTTTTTGGTCAAGTTGTGATACTTTTAAGTTTTAATTTTCTTAAAAATATCAATAATATTATAAATAAATATTTACATTTTAACACCCCTTTGAGGGCATTAGAATTTCAGTCGGGAGCTTAAAATGAATTGAAGGAATCATTTCCGACCCTATAAGTCATATATATTCTTGATCAGAATCAATAGCCGAATCGATTTAGCCATGTTTGAAGCAAAAAAAATGTTTAGCCATTTTTCCCCAAAATTGATAAGGGGTTACATCATTAAAATTTTCAAACATCAACAAAATTTGCAATTTTTAAAAATTTTCAATAAAGAATGCAGATTTATAAACCTTATAAAAACTAACTCAGAACCGTAGTTAAAATGTAATAAAATAATATCTGCAAGGGTATACAAACTTCAGCGTGCCGAAGTTAGCATCCTTTCTTGTTGTTATTGTTATGCTGCTCCTGCTACTGGGTGTGGCACTTACAAACACACACACACGCACGCACACTGCGAAATTGGAAGGGCAACGTGACAGACTGACAGACAGGTGAGTGTGTGTGTGGCAGAGTGTCTGCCGCAAACTTTCCGGCCAGGGGCTACAATTCATTCAGACAAAAAGTTCGCTACAATAAAAGCGAATCGCGCGCGAAATCGAATCAATAATTTAATGCAGGCTTCACCTCCATGTCCCTTTTGATATGTGTGTCTCTATATAATACATATTTACACCCAAGTGTGTATGTGGCACATACATATATATATATACATATATATATAGCATATATCGACGGCCAATGGCTTTGTCCAAGCTTGACGTACATAATAATAATGTGTCCTGCCATCGGTCTGGGCTTGTTTGCCGCTTGTTAAGCTCCCCGCACTTTCCCCAACTCCTCCCTTGGCCACTTTTCCCCCTCCCCCCAGATTTATCACGATTTTCCTTGGCCACTTTTCCTCCCGATTTTCCTCATTTTTCCTTGGCCACTTTTCTCGATACCTGAGCAGCTTAATCTGGCTGAAAAGTTTGCGTTAGCGGAGGATTTGGTTTTTGTTTTAGAAGGCAGGCAGGGCTTTTGTTGTATTTATTTTGATTTATTTATTTATTTCTTTTTTTTATTTTATTTTGTTATTATTTTATTTTTAGTTTTATATTATATTCTAATGGAAAAATAAATTATTCATTAATTTTATTTTTATTTATTTATCTCCTGCTTATTTACGTTTATTTTTCACTAAAAACTCGTCTTTTAAAATGTGAAAAATCTAAACAAAACCAAAAATATTAAAAATAATCTCCAGTTGATATTTTAATTGTGGCCTGAGGCCGTAGCTCCCCGTTATCAGCCATAACCTGATGGCACTCGACAGTTACACCTGTTTCTGCCCCACCTTATCGCCCGCTTGCACCTGCCTCCGATACGAATAACTCGCTACAATGTTCAATTAATTGATTTGGCAATAATTCTGTGTAAAATCGAATAGAAAGTAGCAACTTCAATGGGTGGTAATTATCTCCGAAAAGAAAAAGAGAAGGGTCAGGTCTTCCTGCCTGATAAGATCTGCTTGCGGCCTTGTTAGTGCCGAGAGATACTACCTGGAACAACCACTGTTCATACATCTATAGTTTTGTATTTTCCTGCAACTCTGCACTTAGCGGAATTGCAATTTGTTTAAGAGGTTTCAACAGAAAAGTGCTTTCGC
Source organism: Drosophila kikkawai (assembly GCF_030179895.1). Classification (NCBI taxonomy): domain Eukaryota; kingdom Metazoa; phylum Arthropoda; class Insecta; order Diptera; family Drosophilidae; genus Drosophila; species Drosophila kikkawai. The sequence goes on along the minus strand of NC_091733.1, from coordinate 13,249,118 downwards.
TCAGTTTTCGCCCTGCTGGCGATTCGCAATGATGGTCTGGCTGCGCTCGCTGAGAGCACCTCTCTGCGTCTGTGTCCTGGGCAGTCTGTTCCTGGTGCTGCTCTTCCGACTGGCAGGACCGCCGCTACAGGATGACCACAAAGGTGGGCAGAACTCTATATCCTGGTTCACTCGAAAGTCTCTCTCTGGCTCTCCTCTTTTAGCGCTCCTTGAGGAGACCCGCAAATGGCGGGCGGAGCTGGATCTCCTGAAGCTTAATTTAGAAAGGCACAAGGATAAGGATAAGGAAAAGGACAAGGAGCTCAAGCTGGAAGCCAAGCTGGAACCCAAGCTAGAACCCAAACTGGAGTCCAGGCCAGAGCCAGAGCCAGATTTGGAAACCCTGCTGCGCAGCAACGAGGACGAGAACTGGGCCCATGGGCCCGAGTGCGCCCCATATCCTCGCTACGAGAACCTGGAGTTCCACAGTCCGCACTTCCAGAAGACGCAACATGGGAATCTCACCTACTACCTGTACGGTGCCTACTACGATCGCCGGCCCAGAGTGGCCGAACTGGTGATCCTGGCCATGATCACCACCTGTACAGATAACCATCCGCCCACCTACTGCCAGATGTGGTTCGAGGGCGAGACCCTGCCGGAGCTGGTGCCGCTCCACGAGTCCAAGCTGGCCTGGTTTCCCCAGTGGGGTCAGGGCGAGGGTGTGCCCTTTCCCACACTGCTCACCTTCCAGATGCAGTCGCCGCGTCAGCCCCAGCTGGTGGCCCTGGTCTTTGGCAACGGCTGTGCCGTGCCGCAGAACGCTTTGAAGGTTATCCAGCCGCCGGTGCTGGAGGAGGAGAGGGTCAAGGCTCAGCCCCGCCTGAGGACGGGCATCTGCGTCAAGTATCTGCGATTTCCCGATGTGGATATATCCGAGCGCCTGGTGGAGTGGCTGGAGCTGATGCGTCTCCTGGGCGCGGGCAAAATACGAGCCTTTGACATTGGCCAGCTGCATCCGAATATCTCGAGAACTTTGGCTTACTACACCCGGCCCGAGGATGGGCTGCTGGAGCTGCGTCCCTACCAGATGCTGCCCACGTTCGACGGCAAGACGGAGCTGTGCCGGCAGCTAAACGAGGTGCTGCTCTACAACGACTGCCTGTACCGGAGCCTATACGAGTTCGACTACGTGGCCGTGATGGATGTGGACGAGGTGATCATGCCGCTGGGTCGCCAGCGCTCCTGGCCGGATCTCCTCGAGGAGCTCGAAGCCGCCGATGTCAACTGTTCGGCTCGGTGTGGCTACTGCTTCAGCAATGTGTACTTCCCCAAGGAGCTGGCCCCGGATCCGAAAATGGAGTCCTGCTTCTACATGCTGGCCCATGTGACCCGGGTGGCGGAGCACTTGGACCCGGCGCTGGCGGCCAAGTGTCTGCATAATACCGCCTATTCCACGGTGATGCACAACCACTTCGCCATCCAGTGGCGGGAGTCCTGCGGGCCGCAGCATGTCGACGTAGAGATGGGCCAGATGCAGCACTATCGCCACGTGGACATCCTGGAGACGCTGGTGAAGCCGCCGCCGAAGCTGGACGATAATATACGGCGCTTCCAGAAGCAGCTCATGCGCAATGTCCGGGCTGTCCACCGTCAGCTGGGCTGGCCGGGAGCCACGTGACCCCAACTACTCTATATGTATTTTAATTGCTTTTCCAGCCGCACTCTCCCTCTCTCTCTTTCTCTTAAGAGGCTTAAGTGGGCGGGACTCCAGGGAGTCCCACGCCCACCCAACGGATTTTATTGATAAGCTATGAATATTCCTGGCTAGAGTTAGCCACCATTAATTATCTATTCCTTTCCTCTGTGTATTTATTACGATAAGATGTGGGGAATATTAAAGGAGAGCGAGTGAATAAAGATATGCGTAACTCGTGCACATAAATGGCATTTTTTATGGGGGAGAGGGGGATGATATATGTACTTTGGTGCAAACCATTGTTTTCACTCAACACAAATACTCTTACTCATTGTTTCCACTCATTAGCTCTCGCGCTCTCTGATCGCCAGCTACTCGAAATGAAGAGACAAGCAATTAATGAGAGCTTGAGAGCCACGATAAAGATATTTTAATCGTTGCTCTCAAAGAGATTTGAGTTAAAGAGTTATGGTAATCGTTGTTCTCCTGCTCTCATAAATGGTCCGTCTCTTCATTTCGAATAACTTTCGAACATTGAGAGGGAGAGCTGAGATGAGCTGATCTGTGGCAAAGAGTGAAAACATTGAGTGGAAGTATAGGCATTGAGTGAAAATAATGGTTGCACTTATTTCGGCTCTCTAAATACCCGAGGGCCGTAACTGCTAAACAAAGAGCAGGAGACCGAAGACTGTAGCTGACAAGCAATATCGTAATTTGAGTGAAAATAATCGTTTTCACGAAATTAAATCCACCTTCTGCTGTTTTCTGATCGCCTGTTACATGAAACCCCAGAATTGCTGGATTTGTACTGAAAATGTAAAGATTTCACCCTTGTTTTTTTGCTACAACAATAAAAACAATATTTTTACAACAATATATATATTTTATATATTTTATATATTTTATATATTTTACTAGCAGACCCGACCCGCTTTGCTGGGCCCGTACTAATTATAGTTGACCCGGCAAACACTGTTTTGTCATGCATATTATTTGTAGGAAACAATACGGAAACAATGAGCATATTACAGAGTTGTCAGTAAATAAAATATTAAACCTTCAACAGTAATCTTAATATATAAAAATCTCCTGTCACTATGTTTGTTCGCTATAGACTCCTAAACCGCTTCCTCTGCTTGTTCAATAAAATGATACTGGCATCGGGTCGTTACGCGCTCTTCACAATTGCCCATAAAATAAATTGAAAGAAATTTCGGATTATCATCAGGCATCAATAATCCAATTTTGTGGTACATCTGGCCTTGTATTTTGAATGTAGTTTCAAAATTACGTCCATCGGATGCAAGATCACAAATTTTAGTGGCCCCAAATGACGTCATTTGAAAGCAACTATTAAATTTGCGTATTTTACGCAAAAATAATTTTGAGTCATTTGAATTTCCAGCAAGAAGGGATAATAAAGGTTCTGGCGGAGCAAGTAGAGGTTGCAAAACGACTTTTCCTGCTGCGCAGCACATACCGGCAGTTTCATTCCGAAATTTAAACGCCTGACAATATTGACATACTTTGTCCATTCCACCGATAGCAATTTTTGAATGCGCAAAGTAGTTAATATCTGGTGCATATTCAAAAGCAAGACGAACGAATGATGTACGAACTAATGAGCGACTGTTCCGCTGCCTTTGTCGTACTTGTGCTCGTACTATACATATCTATGTTTCTATCTCGAGCCGCCCTGATTCTCGTAATATTCTGCTGCAGACGTTCGCTACGCTGTTCCTGGGATTCTTGTGCACGACCTTCTGCTGTCCTAATTCTTTGAGCTCTATTTCTTGTATTGACTTGTTCTGGCAACTGATGAGCTCTTTCGAAACGTCTGCGTCGTGCCACTCTGCTGCTTACGTTGTTGAGATTCGATCTTTTCGGTGGCATTTTGCTGAAAATATTATCTTACCTTCTTAATGTATTTCAAATGATAATTTAGAGACTCACCACTTATAAACACAAAACAATAATTATGAATGACAAATGACAATAAAAGAAAAGACATTCTGACGAAATGCGATTTATTGAAATAATATATTACAAAATATGTAATACGTGAAGAACCGCTCAACCAATTTGGTGCAAACTCATCAACAAAATAGCCCGAGCAAAGCATAAAGATTTGGTTAAATAAGCACACTAAATTCCATAAGAATCGGTAAAGCCGTTTCGAAGGAGTGCATAAAAAAGAAGATTCCTCCTTGTCCTGCCGAAACTGCCATGATTAGCTATCCTAACTCTCAAGTTGAACCAAACTGCATAAGCGCACTAAATTTCATGAGAATTGGTAAAGCCGTTTCGGAGGAGTGCATAAAAAAATAAGATTCCTCCTTGTCCTGCCGAAACTGCCATGATGTAAAAGATCTTAGCTATCCTATCTCTCAAGTTGAACCAAACTGCATAAGCACACTAAATTTCATGAGAATCGGTAAAACCGTTTCGGAGGAGTGCATAAAAAAATAAGATTCCTCCTTGTCCTGCCGAAACTGCCATGATGTAAAAGATCTTAGCTATCCTATCTCTCAAGTTGAACCAAACTGCATAAGCACACTAAATTTCATGAGAATCGGTAAAACCGTTTCGGAGGAGTGCATAAAAAAATAAGATTCCTCCTTGTCCTGCCGAAACTGCCATGATGTAAAAAATCTTAGCTATCCTATCTATCAAGTTGAACCAAACTGCATAAGCACACTAAATTTCATGAGAATCGGTAAAGCCGTTTCGAAGGAGTGCATAAAAAAGAAGATTCCTCCTTGTCCTGCCGAAACTGCCATGATTAGCTATCCTAACTCTCAAGTTGAACCAAACTGCATAAGCGCACTAAATTTCATGAGAATTGGTAAAGCCGTTTCGGAGGAGTGCATAAAAAAATAAGATTCCTCCTTGTCCTGCCGAAACTGCCATGATGTTAAAGATCTTAGCTATCCTATCTCTCAAGTTGAACCAAACTGCATAAGCACACTAAATTTCATGAGAATCGGTAAAGCCGTTTCGGAGGAGTGCATAAAAAAGAAGATTCCTCCTTGTCCTGCCGAAACTGCCATTCTGACTGAAAAGCGACAGACAGGATGGATTGACATATTAGTTGGTTGTCAAATCTAATGTCAAATATTATGATTGCGTTCAGAAATTTAACTTAAGATTTATAATTTAACGTTTGTGACAAAACTTAAGATTTATCTTTCGATTTCTATATAGTCTTATTAAAAACAAAAGACAGATTAACAACTGAAGTTAGCTAAAATTAATTTTCTCGAAGCTATATGAAGCTGTGAGACTATGCAATTTTGTCGCGTTCGCGATTCACTTTCACTTTTGTTGAGTTTCGGAACGCGATATTAGATCCTCCAACGCGCATGCGAATTTGAACTTTATACAGCGGTAATAAATTACAAATTGACTCTCCATTTTATTTAGAAAACGTTTGTATGGGAAATAGAAAAATATTGTTTTGAGGATTTTCCCGGCAATTATTCGAATTTTTCTCACCTTTTAAACCTTCCCTAGACCTCCACGAATAATTCAAGACCAAGATAAGATAAATCCGTTCAGCCATTCTCGAGTTTTAGCGAGACTAATGAACAGCAATTGATTTTTATATATATAGATATATTTTATATATTTTATATTTTTTATATATTTTATTCTGTTCTAATTGTCTGTGAAATTTCTATCTCAGCTTCGTTTTAATTTCCTTTTTGCAAAATATTCTAGAAGCCGCAAGGAGAACGCAGCCATATCTATTTGCGAGTGTCCTTTTGTTCCTTTATCCCTGGCCAACAAAATTTAATTTGATGTACATTGCATTGCATTTCTGTGAATGGACAACAGAGGAATTTATGGAGGCGGACACCTGGTAAGTAGGCGGACACCTGGGACACCTGAAAGCCACATTTTAATTAGTGACGAGTGAGAGGGATTTTGCAAGACATTTTCATGGGCCTGCATTGAATGAGGTTTTAGCTTGTGATTTTATTTTTTAAAGGTTTCCCTGGATGAGTGGGAAAACTAAAGAGTCTCGTATTATTTCTTTATAAATTCTCTGATTTTTCATTTGATTTGGGGTTTAAAAAAAAAAACCAAAAAGTGGAGGAATACTTGGTTTTGAGCTCAAGTTTCACTCCGATTTATGGCTTACTGGTTATGTGTCGCTTCAAGGCTGATGGGAGGAGGTGATAGGAAGTTCAAAAAGCTTTAATTCCTTTGGATTATGGCCCCAGTCGTTCTTACTGAATTTTTCAATTAGAAAAATGCACTCGGACCTGTCCTCGAAGGCTTCTTTCAAAGGCTTTGATGGCTGGCCTGCAAATATTGCGCATACGCCATGTTGTCCAGCTAAGGGAATTATATTTATATTTATTTGTATACCCTTGCAGGGTATTATAATTTCAGTCAGAAGTTGGCAACGCAGTGAAGGAGACGTTTCCGACCCTATAAAGTATATATATTCTTGATCAGCATCAACAGGGGAATCTTTCTAGATATGTCAGGAAGAAATCGATGTTTTGGCCATTTTTGCAAAAGTTTTATAAGGGGTTACATCATTAAAATTTTTGATTTTGATAAAAAATTGAATTTTCAAAATTTTAAAATGAAGTATGCAGATTTATTAACTGTAGAAAATCTTGCACAGAACAGTTTTCCGATTTAACATTTATGCTCTTTTGGCCTAGTTAGGATATTTTTAATTAAAAAAAAAATCAAGATGTTTTTTAATATAAAAAATCAGATTTTATAATACAAAATAATATTTTTCTAAGTCAAGGAATCATTTCCGACCCCATATATATATATATATATATTCTTGATCAGCATTAAACATGCGAATCTTTCTAGACACGCCACTTTTGCGAAATTTGATAAGGGTTTACATCATTAAAATTAGCAAAAATTGCCACAAATTTTGATTTATTATAATTTTAAATTTGGTGTGCAATTTTTTTAGGCTTATAAAAACTAACACAAAACCGCTTTCCGAATCGAAATTAATGCATTTTTGGCTTAGTTATTATATATTTTAATTGTTACCTGCAAGGGTATACAAACTTTGGCTGGCCAAAGTTAGCTTTCTTTCTTGTTAAAATAAATTTTTATTTATATTATTTTTATATATTTTTTTGTTAAGAGTTTGAGATTTTTCCAGGTTTCGGGCGAAAATGGAATTAAAAAAAAGCATTTTAATGTGAGAATTTTTTAAGTCTTTCTTCTTATTTTGAATATTAATTAAAAATAAAATTAACTATATATCAATAAATCGATTCTCTAGCCCGCTGCAATTTCTCACTTCAACTGAGTCCCCGTCTTGGCCATAAAATACTCCGGCAGAGACCCGGACCATTAATGGCTATTACAAGTCCATTTATTAAAAGCCACACAATGCTGTCTCGCTGGCGAAATTAAAATCATTTTTCACCAAACAAATGAGACACAAAAATGCGTGCTAGAACATATTAAAATATTGCAAAAAAGAAAAGAAACACACAACAAAAATGGTGGAACGAGAGCCCCACCACCACCACCTCCACCGCGCTGACAAATGAACGTAAAAAGTGCGCGACAATTTTGTTGTTCTGCGGGGCTTTTGAATTTATTATGACAGCGGAGAATATCTATATATACGCTATATATATATCTCTATAGAGAGAGTGGCCAATACCCCGAAATGTGGCAAGGCAGAGTGACAAATTGATGGGCGGACAGGCTGAATGCTGCTTTTTTACGGCTCTCCCCCATCATCTATTCTTGGGCTATATTCTCAAACAATTATCGCGCTAATAATGCATATTAAAATGTAAATGCCTCGGCCAGGTGGGCGTGGTATTCATGGGCTAAATTTATGGCCAGGCAGCAGCAGATGACAAAGCCCTGAATAATAGAAGCTATATATAGACAGGGACAGGACCCTCAAATTGGATCTTTATGGCAAACAGGATGAGCTTAAAGCTACGGTCTAATCTAAAATATTTAAATTGTTGCAACTAGCCGTTGATTTGTGGTCCTTCAAGGATATCATACGCTCCACTAATGGCTTAACTTCCTGCCCAGCATCCTGGCAACAGTCACGCGCCCACGGCAGGGCTGATAATTCGAGACCCTTAAACTGACTTTTCAACTGGGAAACGGATTTCGGATTCGGATACGGAGGCGGCCTTTGCCCTTCGCATATCCTATAGGATTTCATAAATTTAATTGTCACGTACACACATGGATCTAAGATGGCATATAATACGTGTTTATAACTCTGCTGGCGCAATTTCGGGCCATAAACGTGTGCTGCGTGACCTACGTGGCGTATACTTAACGTCGCGGCAAAGCTAAATGATTTATTTAGTGTATTTTATCTATTTGATGTCCTGCCACCCCCTTTCCTCTCACTCTCTCTGAGAAATAGTAATAGAAAAGGTATAATAACTTTGGCTGCAGTTTCTGTTCATTAAATATTATTTTAAATGCTGTTTTCGGAGGCGGCTTAGCCAAAGGATTTCCCTTTCATTTATGGCAGTGTCTGCATTATTTATTTATTTATTTCCCGCTCTCCCTTGTCCCATTTTGGGCATTATTGATTGGCAACCAGGAACAATTACGAAAACCCATAAAAACACCAACACGAATGAATTATTCAGAGCTGAGGCTGAGAATTCGGGAACTTGACAACTTTAAATAGTGTTTTTGTGAGTGAGCAAAGGCTCTAAATAATAATAAAATATAAATAATATAATATAATAGTTTATTATATATATTTTTTTTATTTTGATAATAATATAAAAATGCAAATAAAAATTATAATAAATTACAATAGGAAAAGTGAAACAAATAATAATTAATAAATAAATAAGTTAACAATAATAATAATATATCAAAATAAATAAAAATATTGAGAAAAAAATGTAAGAAAATAAATTTGGGATTTAAAGTTGTCTTCTGTGTTCAATCAATATTATGTTTGATAAATGGGTCCAAAATAATCTAAAAAATAAAAGAAATAAATTAATAAATATTGTTTCGAGATATATGAAATCAATTTAAACCAAAAAAATTAATTAAATAATATAAAAAATAAATTTTAAAATATAATAAATATATTAAAAAATATTGTTTCAGATAGTTTTCATTGTATTCGATATAATGCGATATTTTTTTCTTTTTAAAATTATCAAATATGACATTAATATATTTGTTTGCTACAATATCGGACATTTCTCCTCTCAATCCACTTTCCCACCATGAACTTTCGAGTCTTTCTTGCTCATCTTAACCACTTTTTTTTGTCACTGTGTGGCTGAGGAGGCCAGGGAGGCGTGGCTCCTAAGCAGAGCAAGTGCAGCACTCGCCCTCGAATGTGACACGCATCGAATCACTTTACTCGAGTGCGCACTCAATGTCGCTTCGAATGAGCGCAGCTGAGCGTTAATACAGGCGGAGAAGCAGGAGGAGGAACACGAGCAGGAGTAGGAGGAAGAACAGGAGCAGGAGAAAGAGGTAGAATAGGAGCAGGAGCAAGAGCAGAAGCTCGAGAGGTGGAAGCGGATATGGGAAGCGTGTCAAGTTCCTAGGCAGTCGGCTTTTGGCAGTCTCTTGGCTAAACTATTTGCCAGTCATTAACGGTTGGCTTTCTTTTAAGTTAAACAGCAATTAAGTTAATCAATTATACACTTTGTGTCTAAAAAATGATCATATTATAATAGTATCGATATTCATCGATTGACAAACCTTGGAAGATACCGATTTAGGATCTACTTTAAAGCATTTTTCAGAAAAAAATTTTGTTGATAGTTTTTTGCTTTAAAAGAAATATTATATTATAAAGATATCGATAAATATCGATTCAAGGCCCCTGGGATTCGCATATTTTAGCTCTTTTAAATCATTTTTCAGTAAAAAAAGATGTTGATAGTTTTTTTCCCTTCAAAAGAAATATAATATTATAAAGATATCGATAAATATAGATTCAAGACTTAATTGGGGAAGTCGCATATTTTAGCTCCCTTTCTTATCTGTTTTTTTCTCTCTCTCTGTCTCCCTCCTTATTTTTAAACTCGGAGTTATTTAACAATAAAATTTTAGGGCCTCTATTTTGTATTTGCAACAAATTGTGCATGAAATCGACGAAGAAATCAAGTTGAGAACGGGACACAAATATTGACAGCATCATCATCATCATCTTCGAAGGAAATCGTTCAGAGAGAAGCAATAATATTTAACTGGCCGAAATGGCCTTGATTCGCTTATTGTAATTAAAATGGACGCCAAAGCCCAGGCTTGGCCCCAAAAAACTTTCGTAATAAAAATCCAGTTAATAAACTTTGCATTCCGAGTGCGAACGAATACTATATATACACATACTCTGGTAAAAGTAAATATAACTGTGCTCATATTTGGGGAAACTGATAAAGAATGTTAAGAAGTGTTTCGTGTTCCGGATTTTTTCCCCTCAATTTTCTTTTTATTTTTATTTTTATTTTTTTGGGGGATTTTAATTAAATCGTTTGCGAGCGCTGCGAATAAAAAATAAAAAAGAGACAGAGACAGAGAGGAAATAAAGTAAAATGAAAACCGAATTGAAAGTTTATGTCAGCGAAAAATGGCGGTTCTATCAGCCTGTATGTTTGTGTGTGTCGATGTGCCTGCGAGTGTGTGTGTGTGTGTGGGTGAGTGCGCAACCCGACGTCAAATATGTTTGAACAACTTTATTATGCAAAATGCCAAACATTCTCCAACTTGTAGACGTGGCTCTCGCTCTCCATCTCGTTCGTTTCGCTCTTTTATTTGTTCTTCCCCTTTGCTTCCCCTTCCCCCTATCTTTCTTCCTGCATCTGTGAGTGTGTGGGTGTGCGAGTATGCGCGCAAATCTCATTTGAATTATAATGATGACGCCACGCACACACACACTCGCACGGGAAAAAAAACGAAATTTATGGAAGGGTTTTTCGACTCTGGTTCTTGCGTATTCGAATGAGAAATATCCTTGATAAGGATATTCAATATATTATTTATTATCGAAGGAGTTATCGATATGATAAAGGAAACGATAATTAATTTATTCATATCATGTGTTCTAATAAAGTTTTATACTACTTTTTACTTTTTGATTAAATTTTGCTTTTCTTTGAACATTAAGAAAATATGAAAATATCGATATTAAGCTTAACCAGAAAATTTATAAATCGATTATAAATTAAAGCCACAAAATTCCCTAGATAGCAGGGTATTCACCAGGTGGAAATCCACCTGACAGACCCGCAGCTTTGGCCGATTTGGCGCTCGCAATGTGCCAAGTACAGTGCGGTACATACCTGAACATGCTTGCGGCGGCAGTGGGAATATCAGCGTGGTGGAGCTCTTCCGCCTGGCGACCGCGCAGCCCAGCGATTGTGGCTTGAAGCTACGCAGCTGCTGCATAAAGTCGGAGCACTCCATCAGGGCCACGTCCGCGAAGTGCAGGTCGCACAGGATCTGGTTCTGCAAAAATATGACGGGGGAAAGAGGGTTACACTTGGAAATATTTTTTATAAATTTGAAATAAAGTAAAATATATACAACAAATATAAATTAAATATAAAATAAAATAAATATATACTATATAAATTATTTTAAAAGGTATAGAAGAATATAGAATATTTTGTATATATTAAAAATAAAGTAAAATATATAAAAATTAATATAGAATAAATTAAATAAATAAATACGATATGTATAAGCTATAGAAGATTATAAATAGAATAGAATAGAATAGAATAGAATATATAAAACTCATTCGTTCAAGTTTTTAATATTTTTTGCCCGAGTGCTATATAACTTTATGCTCATAAATATATTTTCCTTTGTAAATGATTTATTCGGTTCTACTTTTTGTGCCTCCTGCTCATTTCATATATAATTCTGGTTAAGCCACTTGTCCGGAGATGGAGTCTCCCTCTCCCTTACGTCGTTCGCTCTGTAATGAGTCCGGCTTTATGGGTCTCGAAATGAGCGAATGCATTTGAAATGAGTTGACGAGGGGGAAAAAACCCACCAAATCACTCATTGTTTAGGCCGTTTTGAGCTGCTTCACTCACTCATTAATTAGACGGTAAAATTAATAGTTTTTGGGGTACTAAAAAAAATAGCATAAATTCGGATATTAATTATAACATTTTGTCCATAATTTTTGGCTTTAATAAATCTTAAATAAAATAACATAGACAAGATATTTTAATTGAAATTTTGAAAAATTTTAACTAACCCCTTATCAAATTAAAAAAAAAGGGTTTTTCTTTTGCTAAATTGACTCTCCTGTTGCTGCTAATCAAGAATATATAGGATTTATGGGGTCGAAAATGACTCCTTAACTGCCTTACCACCTTCTAACCCAAATTATAATCCCCTGCAGGGGTATAATTATAATAGTAGACTGTAGTCACTCACCTTAAATCTCCTGGCCCGCTTTTGGTTGGGTCCAGTCAGGTTCAGACCGCAGGAGTTGCAGCGCAGACACTCCTCATGATAGTGATTGTTGTCGTACAGCGGCGAGGGTTCTGCAAATGGGAAGAGAGAAAGGTAAAGATGAAAATTATGCCGGGTTTCGATTCGTCAAAGGGGAGACCCTGTTTTTCAGCCCCAAAAAACATGGCCATTCATTTGCATGAACATAAGGGGCACCAGCTGGCTGGGTGGCTGGCGGTAGCGACTCACACGACTCAATTACAAACGGAAATGAGTTTCTAATACAAGCAAATTGCCCAAAGGATGGGAGGACATGAAATTGTTGCCTATCGAGTTGATGAATGGCGCCAGGCACTATACCCTAACCGCAGACAGTCACAGCTGGCAGGGTGCTCACTTGGAAAATGCATTTAAAATGCATATATGTATATAAAAACAATAAATGATTTTCTTTCTATTTTATAGGTGATTTAGTTCCGCTTTCCTCGTTCCACTCTCTTATTTTGAAATGTATTTATGATTTATTATTCTCAAAGGGCATTCACTGGGCGTGTGTTCAGGGTTTTTCGGTTTTGGACCTAGCAATCAAGTGGCTGTAATAATGAGCACGTGTGTGCCTGTCGACACCGGAAATCATAATTAAATGAATCAGGCAAGCGGAAACATATTATGAGCTGACATGCCGATTCATTGTCATCGCCCTGTCATCCTGGCAGGACGCAATCAGCAAATGTGATTCGCATTTCATTAACTTCAACATCTCCATCTCCAAATCAGAAAAGGGAAAAGTGCCTCTTTGGCATTGTGTATCGTAAAGTCATTATGGAGGGCTTTTGTGGCCTGTTGCACGCGGCGTATACGTAATGTGCGATTAAGGGCGATTGCCACAGTGCGTATGCGTAATATTCGAGATTTATTTTGTAATTTATTTTATTATTTATTTTGTAATTTATTTTATTATTTATTTTGTAATTTATTTTATTATTTATTTAATTATTTAATTATTGAATTATTTATTTTTTTTTTTTTTTTAATAAATATCTTTTCCCATAAATACAAGATCAAAACGGAGCTCAGGGCTGCCTCACCACGTATACCTACCATAAATACAAGTTGGTACTCAATCAACTCTTTTTAGCTTTCCCTTTTACAAAAAAGAACTCTCATTAAGTTTAAGTCCTCTTAATTTGTCGCAAATTTTGCGACCTAATGGAACCTTAATGAATAGAGAGGAGACCGCGGAGAAGCCAGAACTAAGCGCACCCCAAAAACTAATGTAATGAATGTCGAGGGCTGCAGCTGGCAATTCGTTGCAGCAATCTGCATCTGCATCTGCAATCTGCTTTCTGCCGCAAATTGCATTGTCAAAAGCAGGACAGGCGTCCAGAATGGAGCCAGGAGCAGGAGGTCAGGAGCTAAGAGCCAGCTGGTGCCAGGAGCTGGGAAGTGGCCAGCAGCCAGGTTACCTGTCATTTGTACACGTTCAAATCGGGGACTTTTAGTAGCTGGCTCACACAAAAAAGCAGAGGGAAAAAGGCACTTGAAATGCTTTTATAGGATTTTTAAAATATATAAATTTTACAACTGCTTGATTTTATGAATCAACTGCACAGAAGACAGCAGCTGTGGGATTTTTCCTTTGGTTTATTAATATTTTATAATAGTTTATAACTATTTATACAAGTTTATGACGGTTTATACTAATTTATAACACATGATCTCGCACTATTAGCTCTAAAATGTTAAAATAGAACGATTTATTTTATAAAAAATTATACGAGTTTAAAACGGTTTATACAAGTTTATAAGAGATTATCTCGCACTGTTAGCTCTAAAAAGTAAAAAAAAAACTATTAACTTTGCACGAGAATTTTATTCAGCAGCCGCTCCACGAAATTTGACTAATTGAAACAGGACAAAATCGAGTCGCATTACTCTCCATATTTTATTGCCTTTCCCCGGCCCCAACTTTCGCTGAGTTTTCCCACGACTTGCCCGCACATTCGCCGGGGCTTCTTCCTTTTCTCATTTGCTTTTATGACAGCTGCCGCATTGAAAAGTTTGCATCTGCACTTTGCAGCTGCCTCTGGGCTCTGGGCTCTGTTCTCTGGGTCCGGGTATAATATAAATTCATGACTTTGATAAATTACCAACTAATGACCCAAAAGAATGGCAAACTTCTGGTTTTTAGTGCAGAAATCAAGCGTTAACTTTTCAGGGACGGCCTTAGCTATTTGGCTTTTATTGTAGGCCCCCACCCCCTGCCCCGCCTCGTTCCCCTTCGCCCAGTTCGAAACAATAGCTGCTTAATGGGTCGTGACTGGCGCTCTCTTTTGGCTCCTTAACCCCCTCTTAACCCTTGTATTTGGCCACTATTTTGAATGGATATATTCCCCACAATCCGCGTCATCTGAATGAGGGAGCACATGTTGATCAGAGCGGAATATATAGTATAATAATAATATATAATAAATAATAATAATAATTATTATAAAATAAATAAAATACTTATGGCCCTATGACACTACATTTAGTTGTTGGTGATTTCTTAATATTTTATTATAAAAAATTTATTATAATTTATTATAAAAATTATACAGAAATAAATAAATATTAAATATAGTTTTAATATTTATTATAAAATCTTCTTAAGACTCTATGACACTGCCTTAACTTGTTGGCACGGTCACACTAATTTTGACAAGTTGTTGCATTCAATAGGTTTTAAATTAAAAATGCAGTCGAAACGAAACGAAGAAAAGGGAGCAGAAAACCAGCTGAAGAGGGTCAGAAGAGGGCAAAAAAAAAAGAAAGAAACTTATAGGGGGACTAAAAGGGGTCTGGAGGGGTGACAGCGGTCTGAAGAGTCGCTGAAAGGGGTCTGTGAAAAGAGATAAATCCAGGACTGCTGGCTGACAAGGGGCTAGTAGTGCAATGTGCACACTAACTTAATTGAGCGTAAATAATATTGGACCAGGGTGGACTGGTGGGCACATGAGCAGCCACGGCTGCTGCTGTTGCACAGAAACCAGTCAACTTCACTGCACTTTCATGAAAATGACACAGGGAGAGGACGGGGCAGGGTCTGAGGACACTTTCGAACCTCCCTCGCAAGGCAAGTGCATTGCCCCAATGGCAAAATCCTTCGATGAAACCCTGTAATAATCAATTTTTTAACTATTTTATAAAGCTATAAAAATATTTACAAAATGCACTAAATGCAGCTTGAAAGAATTATAAGAAAACTGTACTTATGGCGTTATGACACTACATAATTATCTATTATTTATTAATTCATTTATTTATCTCTCTCTAGAAGAGCTCAAAAATAAGCATTTCAGAGGGGTTTAATCAATATTTATCGATATTCTCTTAAAATAAAATTTTAGTGGTAATTTTTGTTCATTTTTTCAAGACACAAATAAAATAAACAGAAAATGCTTTCCCCTTGAAAACCTTCAAAACAAAACTGTGCGTTAGCGGAACTGCCACTCCCGGACTTCACACCTACTGCCACTCTACCGCCACCAACCGCATCTTGGCCAACTATATATAGAGGCCATCGTGTCCCCCATGGCGTTGGCCAATTAACGCTGACGGCCACCTGTCATTAGCCGTGCGAGAAACCGCCATCGGTTTGTCGCATTTTGCTGATTATAGTGCACGGCAATTAAATGGAAGCATATCATTTTGTCCACTGCACTGGCCCGGGTCACTGGGGGTCAGCGGCGTGTACGTGTGCGTATTTATGGGTCAACCGGGACGTGAGAGTCACCACTAAAAGCACTAGAACCACTACCATCACCCACCATCCCCCTAGGGATACCAGAGCGGAGACACACGCGATGTTAAACAAAAAAGGGAGGAAAAGCATGGGTAAAGACAGAGAAAAGGCACTGAAAAGCGACGGAAAGGCAGGAGAATATGCAGGAAAAAGTCAAAGAAAACGCGGGAAAAGCGGGAAGAGCAAAACTGTAGCATTAGTTTGACTTTTTTACGACGCAGAACAGGAAATCTGTCACAACTCAGCTTATCTGCTTGAAATCAATAATAATAATAATAGAATTTTGCATCAAGTATACGCCCCGTGGCATGTCTATGTTAAGAGATTAAAAGCTAAAATATATATATATAAAATTTTAAGGTAAAGGATTCAAGATTGTGAAAAACTAAATCGATTCCTACAGCTCCTTCTTTTTTTGCTATTTTCCTTCAAAGAATGCTTCAAGCCAAATGGCTTTAGGGCTCAGTGCGCACATACCAAGCTGCGAATGAGTTGTGATTAATTTTTTCTTTTTTTTTTGTGTGGGGGGGGGGGGTGCACAAATTTGATTTATAAACATGAACCGCACTGTGCTCCCGCTCAACACTTGTTGAGTCCGGAAAATGTGCGAGTTGCGTGCCAGACAAGGATAATCGTTAATGGATCGAGTCACACATGTCCGAGTCCTCGAAAAAGAAGGCATTATATATTATAGGACTCTGATTTCCACAGCCATAAATTTGGGGCAGATATTTGGGAAAAAAAAAGAAGAAACCTTAAATGGAAAATTTGTGCAAACTAAATTCCTGCTCCCCAGACAGGAATTAACCACGGCCTCCTTGGCATTCCCTCAGCTGTCGAAGGATAACAAGGAGACGTGTGAATCTATCCCTATCCGTAACCGTATCCTTAACCCTGGGCCCCGGGTGGCAGCAATTTACATAAAAACTTTTACCCGGAAAAAGTGGAAAAAACGTATGCGAGTATGTAGATTTTTTTGTTTTTTTTTTTTGCACAAAAGTGCAACAAAAGTTAATTCAGTTTTGAAATGGTTGCGAGCGTGCAAGTTTACCCATATTCAAGCCAACACACACCACACACTCAACACACACCCCACACCACTCTCTCTTTACAAAACATTGCCCTGTATGTGTGCGTCTGAAAATCCCTTTTTTTTTCTTGCCAAAAACTTGATCAAAACTTTTTTATTTCAGTCAGCTCCCTTTGCCCCATTTTGTTTTATATATATATATGTAGATCTTTTATTCTTTCTTACCTATTTTCCTTGTATATTTCTTCTTATTTTTTTATTTTTTTTTTTTTTGAAGCTGCGTGCCAGGTCCTGGCCATTATCCTCACATCCCCGCTCAATCAATGTCAGCCCTGTGGTTCGTCCCTAGCCCCGTCCTGGTTGCCGCAGTTAAATCAGTTGGAATTTTATTGAGTAAACTGTTTTGTAATTATTTTCGCCATGACGATGCCGCGCTACCACGTCATGCTGCTGCTGCTGCTGCCACACATCCTTGCCATCCAATTAGCAAGGGAGCGACAACATGTTGCGGTCTTGGGTTTCTGCCTTCAGTCTCCCTTTCTCCTTCTCCTGGTTCGAGTTTCAAAATTGGTCTGCTTTGAAAGGCACTAAATAAACGTGATTTGTTTGTTTGATTTCGATTGGAAAGGTAATCGGTGGCACTACACAAATCAGTCCAACTTACAAACTATCGCCAATTTTCTTGGTGCTTTAACCTACATTTACACAGAACAGCAAAACCCAAAAGTCTCCAGTCTCCAGGCCAGTCTCCAGTCACCCGTCTGCAGTCTCCAGTCTTCAATTTCCAGTCTCCAGTCTTCAGTTTTCAGTGTTCAGTCTTCAGCTACCCGTTTCTAGTCTCTAGTCTCTAGTCTCCCGTCTCCCGTCTACAGTCTCCAGTCTCCAGTCTCGATTCTCCCTTCTTCATTCTCTCCAAAGCAGGCAATGAAATGGAATTAGTAATTGACCTTAAAGAGTCGCCCTATTTATATACGATGTGTGCTGACTGGACTGGCTTATCATGCTCAGCCAGGAATTAATTAAATTCTTAGCGTCTGGGAGCGACTACAGGGAAATGAAAGCAATAACTTCAAACTTCAACGCCGGGACACAGGACACACACACACAAAGGCGAAGGAGCGGTGGAAGGAGACTTTGTAAGCATTGCTGGTTAATGGGTCAGGTGATTTTCTATTGTCCTCGCCCGCCACCGATGCCCGTTGTCCTCTTGCCCGCCGGACTGCATGTTTAATCCAAATTACTAAAATACACACACAAGGACGTGGACGTGAACGTGAACGTGGACGAGGACGACGACGAGGACAGTTCTTTTGTTTGTTCCAGTCCAAGTCCTGGCCATGTGTGTGTGTGTGGGCGTGGCCAGGACGTAGCTCTCCGTCTTGTCCAGCCTTGTTTGCTGTGTTTTAATGAATCTATGAGTCGGCCGTTCTGTGTGCGGTGTTAATTGAGCCAAAGTCAAACATTCTGTCTAACCCCCCCATCAGCCGCATTTTCCGCTGCCAACCAAGCCTCACCCCCCGCTGCTGCCTGGTTCAATTAGTGCGAGCGAGGAGGAGGCATTCCCTGTATATTTCTTGTTTTTCTTATCCTTTTTTTTTTTTTTTTGGTTTCGGTTTGATTTTCCCTTGCGTGCTCCGGTTTCGCTGTGTGTTAATTTGATTTTATGAAAATAGCTGCAAGAAAATGCCAAAAGGAAATGATTTCAGGTGTGGAAAAGGGGGAAAAGAGCTTAAATAGAAAGGAAATGCAGGTACATTTTGCAGCTGATACTAAAGCTTAACTCTCTAATTCAGTTTTCCACTCATTTTCCCAACACTAGAAGACTTTCCGGTGGCCAGAATTTTAGCCCAGAACTAAGAAGCTTATCTTCCCTAAAAAAGATATTGATTTCCTAAAGGCATTAGGCTGACTTATGGCCCGCGGTGCGTACAACGGTGCGTATGATTGACGAAAGGCGTCGAAATTTGGATACTCCGTCACACACACACACACACACACACACATAAAAGGGAAAGCATAAAGAAGAAAGTAAGAAAGAAAGTGGGAGGTAAATGGAGGCAGCAGGCTAAGGAATAACAAGGAACAGACAACAATTGACAGCCACCATCTTGTTTGGCAAATAAACGCGAGCCATTACCACGAAACTAAAATGCTGTCTCAATAATAATATTATTATTATTATTATCGTTTCTATCGTCTCCTGTTTTATGGTTCTCCTTGTTATTTTTCCTCGAGTCCTTCAGGTCCTTGTGCCTCTGCCTTCGCTTCTGCCTTTTTTTTATGCGACACTCGTGTTTGACTGTCAAATATTTCAACAGCCCCGAAAGTGACAGCTGTTAATGGCATTATACATTTGTGCGGTGGCCACGCCCCCATGCCTCCCCCTTCTAACCACCTCTCCAGGTGAAGTCCATCATCCTGGCCAGCCCAGCTTCCTGGTTTTCCTTTCTGCCCGCCCCTCCTTAGCCCCCCGCAACAATTTGCATTTTACGAGCTAACCAAGCGGCTGATTTGAAAACTTTCGAGCTGCCAATTTCGATTCGAATTCGGCGTCAGCTGCTAATTCCTTCGATTACGAACTGTTTTACGAGTGCCAGTGGCAGTGCCAGTGTTGGCCCATCAATCAGGCGGCCATATCCATCAAGGGGTAAGCTTTAATTCGGGCGAAACTTTAATTCGATAAATCAATCTTTGGGGCTGGGCAATCAATTAGGCGGCAAAACAATTTCTGTGTCTGTGCCATTATTGATGCGTTCATGAAAATAAATAATATGTATTATACACATAACTGAATAAGACAACTAGACCTGGAGTTAGGGATTGACCTTGTCGAGAGGTGGGTTACCCGAAAGCTTGAAGCTTGAAGACTTAAGTAAGTTAAATAAATATTAAAATATTATTTTACTGCATAAATATCTTATCTTTATTTCATAACCCATTTATATATGATAATAAAAATAGTCCCCTGCTTAAGGTATTAAAAATCCATATTTTTTCTTTTTACTTTAAAAAAGCCTTAAAAATAAAGGGAGTAAAATAAATATTGAATAATATTTAAACCCCATAAATTATGCCCATTTTCCACCTATGGACTTATAACACTACCTTTATGACACCCTTTGTCAGTATAACAGTTATGACAGAGCTGATATTATTATCACAATAATAGAAATTGAAATAAAACTGTACTTTTTCAAGGATTATGACCTGACCCGATGCCTTTCATCGATCCAAATTTGGTAATAAAAGTGTCCCCTCGCTTCGTTTATTTTTCTC
Source organism: Drosophila kikkawai (assembly GCF_030179895.1). Lineage (NCBI taxonomy): Eukaryota > Metazoa > Arthropoda > Insecta > Diptera > Drosophilidae > Drosophila > Drosophila kikkawai. The sequence goes on along the minus strand of NC_091733.1, from coordinate 13,228,922 downwards.
TCTCGCTTCTGTTTTTTTTTTTGTGAACTTTGTTTGGCCATAAATTAACATTAATTTCGCTTTTTGTTTGACCTGTCTGTGTGTGTGTGTGTGTTTGCGTGTGCATCGTAAAAAGGCAATTATAAAAATTAATGTAATCGATGGGCAGTTGAGATACTAATTGGACTACAGTCCCGGCAATTGCCGTTGATAATCCTGTGTTCTTTTTGATGAACTCCATTTAATAGATTGGCTGGCAAAAGGCGAATCTTTAACCCTTTGGTGGATCCTAGATTCGGAATATTACTCAATATATTTCATACGAAAGTCCTGCCGATTATCCTTTCGCTTGATTGACTCTTTAAAGACACAAAGGAAAAGGACTAATTGCTCGAATTGAGTCAAGTGCTGAAGCTGCTTTCTTTTCGTAGCTCACACTCAAAATTAATTAGTGAGTCCTGGCAGGACATCCAGCGGCAGCGACAGCGACAGCCACTTGGCGTAAATCCTTTCCAACAACGCGCCGATTGCGCTTAATTGAAGGGCCATGTGGCATGTCCTTACGAGAGAGAGAGGGAGACCACTCAAGGGTCCTTAATAAACTGATTAAAATTCGCATGCAAATTGTTCAATTCTTCTTTCTCCCCATGAAATGTCTCTCTGTTTGATCTTTCGGTAAATTAAGACCCAAAATGGAGACAACTTTGAGCTTAATTATAAGGATTCTTCTCAGCCAGGGAAATCTTTTATTGAAAATGCAGGAGCTTAGCTAGGTTGCAATTGAACTCTGACCTCGAATGCCGCCCGTGGTCTGAATCAATAAATTTTGCATTTCAATGCGCCCAAGTTGTTCGCGAAGTCTCAACTTGTTGCACTGCCGCTGGCGGGGGAAAAATGGCAAATGGGAAAATGGAAAACGGGCAAACGGATACTATATAGCTGAAGAATAATGGGCGAAACGGGAGAGGCGGCCCTGACTCTGCGACTTGGCCCACTCGATTCGTCTTTCATTTCATTCATAAGCCAGAGATAGAGCGAGAGAGTGTATCTCACGGATACACAGATACGCAGATACACAGATACTTCCCAACCGACAAACGCACACATGGACAGCTGGCAGCCGTTGCACTTTCCATTTTCATTCATTAAAAGCCCCCATTCCGAGAACAAGACTTGTGGCTTTTGGCACATATTTCTCCAGATGGTCCTCCTTGGAGATCCTAATTAATATAGCTCATAAAAATATATGTTCGCTTTAAGTCAGAAACAACTAGACGAATATCGCTAAAATTCTTGAGACTTTACCCTACATTCAGGCTAGAGCCCGTTAGGAATTATATATATATTTTTTTTTTGCAATAAACCTAATATAAACTTTTACGACTTTATGAGACTGTTTAATTTGGTAAATAAACATTTTGGTCGACTGCCTTAAAAAAGGCTTTAAAAAATTGAGTATAATAAATATCACAAAATATTTTAACCCCCCCCCCCACAAAAAAAAAAAAAACATTAAGATTAAAACTTATAAAATATAATAAATTATGATTTTATATGGCGTTATGACACTGCATGAAAATACTGTATTAAAATAAAGAATTAAATAAGTTATACAAATATTAAATAATATCAAATCCCATAGAGTATTCCCTCTTTGGCTTCATATTTGCACATGCAACAAGTAAATCCCTTTAAGAACTTTGCCATTTTCTTTGAGCTATTCTTTAGATATATATTATATATATATATATATTCAGATATATAAATATTTGTAGAAATTTACACAGACCGCTGCGACTGCGATTGCTGCTGCTGCTGGCGCTGCTGCTTGACGGCTGGCGGCGACCGCTGCGCAGCGGCGGGGCAGCAGCGCCGCCGTCGCTGCCAACGTCGACGTACTCGGCCACGTTGCTGCCTCTTCTGGTTCTTGTTGCTGTTGTTGTTCTTGCTTTTGTTTATGTGGCAAGGATAATGCGCTGCTGGCACACGGAGGCTGCTGCTGGTCGCTCAGCTTAGTTGCAACTTTTAAGTCCAACTCACTCACAAAAATACAAACAAACAACAACAAAAAAAAAATATACAAAAAAAAAGGACGAAGTTTTCGGATTCAGGAAAAATATACACACACCGACGCGAACACGTACGCACACACACACACACGCAGCAACTTATGCGCACTGGGAGAAAAAAGCGCCAGCTTGCTGTGGCATCGCTCACTCTCCGATTTTTCTGCGTGTATTTCGCAGAGTTCCTCGCTTCTTTTTTCTATTTCTATGTCTCTATGTCCTTTTGTTTTTCCGCCGGTTTTTTCTTCGCTATTTTTTCTCTTTTTGTTTCCGTTGGAGTCCTGCGTCCTTTGGCGCTTGTGGCACGTCTGCGTCTGCAACACCGACTGATGGCGCTGCCTCGAGTCGAGTTCGTGGAGTGGACAGGACCGCGAGTGGACAGCCCAAGTGGAGGGCACAGCTGATCCTATTAGCAGTCAGCTGGGCGCAGCTTTTGGGGCAACCACAGGGCAGGGGGGGAAAGCGGAAACAACAAAAGCGGAAAAGCACTAAGCTTGGCAGGGCAAAGCTTTTCGGCGAAAGCTTGGCAAAGCAGGTTGGCAGGACTCGAATATATTCAAAAGGGGAAAGTACAGAAGGTATCCTTTTTACAATTTGTTTCTTTTTCTTTGTAAAATTAATAAGGTTTTTCAGATTTTGTGTAAATTTTTATAGTTGAAAAAAGGAAATATCTTTCTAAAATTATTTTAAAAATCCCTTAAAATCTTTATTGGTTTTTAAATTAGGGCTGAGCATCGTAATATCGACCGATCCTATCCCAGAATAACCTCTTTGTATTAATAATATCATATTACCTTCTTCTATTAACTTCTTCTTTTTACTATCCAATCAAAGAACTTAAATTCTATGACTCACCTGTCTGGGTGCTGGAGTCAAAGAAAGTGCTAGTGGTTTCCACGGTCATGGTGCCAATGGTGCCGTCTATGATCTGGGCCGAGGAGTCGCGTCTGCCACGATAGCTGCGGTTAAGGATAAAAGATTGTCATTAGAATATTTTGAGTATTTTTATAACCTTATAACCTTTCTTTATATTTTATATCCTATGTGCACACTCACCGACAGACATCGTCGCTCTGGGAGCTCTGACGCCGAAAATTCCGGCAACGGATCATCTCCTCGGTGGTCGACTGCCGCCGGAAGCCGCGAGCTATCAGAATCTCCTCGGTGGTGGACTGACGCCTTATGGCCGGCCGCTGATTCTGCTCGGAGACGGTGGACACCTGCGGCCCGGGCCGCGAGCAGGGACTGGGATCCCGCGAGGAGCAGCAGCTGTTGGAGTCCGGCGACCTGGGCGACCTACCCGCCGCTGAGCTGCTTTGCCTGCGGAGCGTGTGCCTCCGCGGACTGCCATCCCGCTCGTGCGATCTGTCCGGCGACAAGTGAGTCCTCGAGTCCCGGCGACCGCCGCGCGAGGCACTGTCCGGTGATAGAGAGTCCCTTCGCGATGTCCTTCGCTCACAGTCCTGGTCCGGCGGATCCGGACTTAAAGCCGGCTGCGAGCCACGACGGCTGCCGCCGCCGCCTCCGGGAAGACAGCCCTCATCGAAGGCAGTGGCCTGACGTTGAAGACGCTGCAGGCGCGGCGCTCGCTCTGGACTAACCCCAGCCTTGGAGTCACGACGATTGACCCTTCCGCACTGCGTCTGGGAGTCACGACGTCCCTTGGGGGCCGTAGGGCTGGTGGCCGGCGGCGTCACCGAGCTGGTGATGATCGTCGGCGGCGGCAGGGCCTGGCAGGCGGTGTCCACCTGCTGGTGGTGGGCCAGGTGGTGAGTGCTCGAGTGCTGCGATAATAGGGGCTGGGAGTGATCCGAGCAGGAGCCTGCGGAGCTGGTGCTGGGCCGCTGCTCCTGCCGGAAGTTGGGGAACTCCGGGGCGGCTAGCGAGTCGCGCTTCTTGGCCATTTGATACTTGCCCGGCGGTGGGGGTGTTGTCACCCGTCCGGCCACATTGCTGTCCCGCCGACTGCCGGACAGGTAGCTCTCACCGGACCCGCGACGGGAGGCCTGATGGATCATTGGAGGTCGGAGGAGGTCGGACAGGCAGGCAGGTCGGTTGAGGTTTTCAAGGAAGACACAGAGAGAGAAGAGCGCCAAGGATTAGGGCTTTCTGGCTGGCTGGCTGGCTCTCAGGGAGTTGGTTTAGGTTCCCCCTTGTCCCGATCCCCGATACTCACGCTCTTGCTGCACTCGATGACCACGGGCACGACCACGCCACAGTTGCTCGATCCCGGTTGATCCTCAACTGCTCCACTCTCGCGACGATTCCAGTGACGCACAAACTCCGCCGTGTTGGATTCGCGACGCGAACGCATGCTCCTGATGCCCGAATCGGCGCTGGACTCGCGACGCTTGCGCGGTGCCATGTAGGTGGTAACGGAGCCACTGCCTCCTCCGCCAGCTCCGGTGCTGGCATCGGTGGTGGTAGAGGTTCGCCAGGGCAGGCTCCTGGCCAGATCGGCCAGCGTCTCGCGGCGATTGAGCTGCGCCTTGGAACGCGACTGGGACTGGGACTGTTGCGTCTGCTGCTGGTGGTGATGCTGCTGCTGCTGCTTGCTGGCGCCGCCGCCGCTCCACTCGCGCAGAATGTCCGTCAGCTGGGCAAGGGAGCTGCGCCGGCGGCGTTGGAGTCCCGGCGGAGGCGAGGTGCTCGGCGGGGTTGTGATCTGGGCCGCCGAGTCGCGTCTGCCGCCCAAACGCTGACGGATGGTGGACTCCTCCAGCTGCAAGAGGAGTGGTGTTACTTATTTATTGAAAGACATTTTCAAGGGTCTCTAAATGTTAATTTATATTTATTAATTTTTTTTTTAACAACGTGTTTTGGCATTTTGTAAACTGTTTGTACACTGTTTTTCCACTACTATCTTAACGCTGTTTTCTTACTGTTCTTTGTACTATTTTAAATCAAAACCCACCTGTTCGCGCACAAGATCGTCCCAGCCGTTGCCGCCCTGCCACACCAAGCCCACCTGGTGCGACATGATAGGCAGGTTGCACACGAAGCAAATGGCTGTCATAGTCCTGCAACGATACAAGGTCCTGATTAGTTGGGTTCCAAATAAACTTTTCAAATATTTACTGTATCTTTTTTTTTATTTTTCATGCAGAAAACAGAGACGTGAAAATATGAAAAATAGAAAATTGAAAAGTAGAAACATGGCTCTTAGAAAAATTCAGGGAAAAATTGGGAAAACTTGTAGAAGATAGGACAGAGTCATGCGGCGAAGAAAGTCAGAATGTTATTTTTGGTTTCCGTTTGGCTGGAAAGCGCCAGCGAGGCAGGAGCTTTTCCTCACCAACAGCGATGGGCATGCAAAAAGTCCAAGAGGCTCAAAGTTTTCACAGAGAAAAAGCAGTCATGCAGTGGTAAGCTTTCAGGATGCGAAAGCTCAGCGAAAAGTGTCCTGGATGCAGAGTGTAAAATTACACATAGATTGTGTAAATATGGGTACAATCTGTTTGTTATTTGAATTTGTTTTCTTTTAAGTAAGTTTACTTTAGATTTTTTTAAAGATTTAACTTGTTTAAAAAAAGCAATACGAAATAGTAACATAATATATATCAATATATATCGATCTTGTATATATATTATATTCTAGATATGATATCGAATTATTATAATTGGTAAAGAGAACCAAATAAATGAAATGACATTATTCAGATATTCTTCAAAGAAATCGATATTTTAGCCTTAAAATCAATATTTTTCGATATTTAATAATGCAATAGATCAAATTTAACGTTATTTTCGATATGATAGAGTACTTTTCCTTCCTCTAGAGTAGAGTAGAGCAGAGTTGACAGGTGGAAAGTGTAAAAAGTATAGAAAGTATGTCTGTGGCTAGGGCATTCGCTGGCTGAGGGTGGACGGTGAAAGGCTTTCGATGTGTGTATGCGGTATGCGGTTATTGAGGTTATCGGTAAGTGGTTGGTGGGCTTGCTAACTTTTTGCGTATGACCACGCAGGTGCTGCTGGGCTGATCCATGGACCTGTAATGCCGCAGTTTTGACATGGCGCATGTTCTTCTGGCTTCTGTGGCAGCGCCCGCCGATCCTTGAGGTGAGCGGTATCCTTTGGCCGCCGCTCCTGCGGCTCCTGTGGCTCCCTCGTCTGCCTCCTGTGCGCCCTACGCTCTTAGCATTTCTATTTTATATTTATATATACCATATATATATACATATATATATATATACTTTTTTTTTTTTTTTTGGCAGGGCAGGTTTAATGCGGGGGTTTGGTTTTTTTTTTGGGGGGTTACTGGGTGGGGTAACTGATTGATTGATTGATTGGTTTTGCTACACACACACAGAGACACAGAGATACACTGGAAAAAACGAAGAAAATAGTTGTTGTTTTTTTTTGTGGTTTTATAAAAATATATCGGATGGGGGGATTCACAATAATGGGCTCCGGCTGAGAATTGGGGGAAGGGACTTACTAATGGCTGTGGGCTCAAACTACTGATTAATTACCGGGTTTCGGGGGGGGGGGGGGGTCTATATATACTAGATTATCAATTAACCAACTCGTCAATATCTCTTTTAAATTGTATATTTATATATGTAATATTAAGTCAACACAAAAGTAAATAACTGAGAAATAATTATCAATAATAATCATGCCAAGTTAAATGATTATAATTAGCTAATAATAATAATAAATTGTGCGCTTAAA